>NW_022196056.1:600000-1107659 GCF_008641045.1 Pistacia vera
TACCCTGGGTTTAGTTCCGGTTCTTACCCAGAACCAGTCGTCAATGGGTAAGTTCCGGTTCCAAATTTTTGGAACCGTTACTGTGCTGTTCCGGTTCCGGTTCCTATAGTTAGGAACCAGAACCGGAACCAGGAACCGAGACTAATATAAAATAAAATTAAAGATTAGGGGAGTTAATATAAATTTTTGTAGAAAAAGTAATGTGAATACATTTATATTTATATTTCATAACATTTAAAGTAAGTTGGTTTGACTTTTGAGAATCTACCTTTACAAAGTAATGGAGTTTGTAATTTAGAATTTATAATTTGTAATTTTATTTTTGTTAACAAGTGCCAGGTGGGGGGGTATTTGTAAGTTTTTAAAGGTTTTTTTGCCATTTTAAAAACTTTTGGGGGGTCATGTAATTTTACAGGATACCCAGAACCGGAACCGGAACCGCTGTTACAGGTTCTGGTTCTGGGTACCTAGGAACCGGAACCGCCGGTTCCAGTTCTGGTTCCAAATTTCAAGAAACCGTTGGTTCCGGTTCCGGTTCCTTCAAAAAGTGTAAGGTACCCGAAACCGAACACCCCTAGCATTTACAATTCCATCAAAGATAATTATCTTTATTGGTTCTAAGACACGATCTTCTATCCGTTTCAAAAGTAAGCAATTGAAGCGCTGAATTGAAACTCTAATACTATTAAAACATGAATTAAAATCCTAATATTGTACTACTAGAACATGAATTATAAAATAAGAAATTTTTATAACTACACCTTTATTAAGTTATAACCTCCTCATAGTAATAAAATTAGTTAGTCCGACCATTATGACTAAAGAGAGGTTTTATTGTAACTCACAAATTATTTAATCTAACCAAACAACATCCTAAAACTGGATCGTTAGTAACATTCAAAACATCCTAAAACTAGATTGTCAATAACATTCAAAACATCTAAAGACTAAAATCAAACATGCTTTTTCTGACAAGCCAAGTTCCAAATCCCCCAACACATGTTCTCCAACCTCATGTTTCTCTCCTAAGGACTCCTGGTTGCTTGAGCACGAACCCATGAGCGATGGAGATCTATCTCATCAAAGCCAATGATAACTTCTTCAACAAAGGATCAGGTAGGACTGAACCTGCCTCTCTCTCTATCTCATAAAAACATGGACGATTTAACGTCGTCAAGGCCTGGACCCACATCAAGAATTACTTCAAGATAACTATTAATCCAGTCGTTTCCGACCATTAAAAGAAAGTTGAGAACTTGATGGACTCTTCTTAAAGAAGGAAGAAGAAAAGAGAATGGCGTTAATTGTTTGTTATACAATAAGGACAGCGTGTCGTGAATTCAAAGGAAGAGACGAACAGAGGGAGAGAAATTAGGGATTTTGGTGTTTTAAGAACAGTAAAACACTGTAAATCTGTTAACTTGTTATAACTGTTTACTCTCTAAACTCTACTCAAAGATGTGCTGACATGGCCAGTCTGACTGGCTGGATCGGATAACCCAGGAACCGGCCCTGTGACCGAGTCAAGGGGCGGTCCGGGTTTTAAAACATTGCCTAAAACAATATAATGAAAGTCCCAAAACTCATCCAGACACTTAAAAATTCATACCAACAAAACTCGTACCAATAATAAAATTTTACTATCACAAGTAACTGTATGGTTTACACACCTTTAATTACCTAACTCCGTTTCTGAACCTTAATATATAATCTAGAACAGTGTGTATGAACCCAACACACTGGATCCAAAAATCTATTATCAAATACTAAATCAAAAATGATATCCCAGATTCTGGTTGTGTTGCATTGCTCTTAACTTGCCCGCTCAACATGATGGAAATAGCACAATAAATCTGCCCTAATCAAAAAACTCCGCTTAGCAGAAAATTTCAAATACATATTGGTAACAGATAGAACTCTAAACTTGAGCGTAAAAGTAACAGCAATATGAAAAAACATAGGTCACAAACAAGGGAAGAGCATACCCAAACCTAAGCATAAAGAAACTTTCAAGCTTCTTTCCTGGTTATCCTGTCATGTAACAAGGAAAAAACTTTTCAAATGACAGTCCAATTCCAAGGCAAGGAAACAATCTTCTAATCTAGACCTTAACAATGCTTAATACTGCAGCATTATAAAGTTATCAAGATATTGAACAATGAACAAATACAATGATTTCCTGGGCTCCAAAAATTTAATCAATATAAATTCCAATAACTAGATCAACAATATATGGTTACTATAAATTACTTACCTGAAGCAATATATTCCCAAAGCTGCCGTAATTTCATGAATAACAGATGTGGCAAAGTGGAGATAGAGGGCCACTAGGTTTAGCAAAAGAGAATCGTCAGGCACAAAGCACAAAATATAAAAGCTATGTCACATTAAAAGTACTTTCTCTCTGATCATGAACAAGAAATACACTTTATGTGAAACTAAAAAGAAAAATCATAGAATTTATAAAAAAGTTTAATCATAATTTTATGCACATAAAGGAACAATGATTGTCTATAATATTCATATTTAATTACTTCTCCAGAAAGAAAATTTAATGAGATTACTAGGTCAACTGACCAGGCTGATACAAAACAGAGTTTCTGGAAGATGCTGTATGAAATGCAGATTCACAGGATATTCTCAACATGCATATTGCTTAATAATTCAATAATACTATTTACCTGTAAATACACAGTACCCAAGCAGAACCCAGCATTCATCAACTAATGGAACTCTGCAACAATGAACAAAAGGTGTCCATAAATGAAAAAGAGCCAACAGTCCAGACTAAGTACTGACAAAAATGGCCGCTGAATACACTAAGTAAACCAAACTTCAACACACCCATCATTTAGTCTGGCAGTAAGTGCATTTGCAATGGCAAAGGGAAGATACAATAGTGACTGCACAAGTAACACATAAAACTTAGAAACCCCAATTTTGATATGAGAATTAATCCAAAAAACATGCAGGGCATGTAATGTTATCAAAATTCAAACACTTCAAAGAGGAACAGGAAGGTAGAAAAAAATTGTTTTCCATCTATCTCTGAAACGTAAATAATCTGTAGTCCAGCCAGTAAACAATGAGTAACAACAAAAAAGGGAAAACTATAAATCAATTGTGCAAGAAAGTGAAAAGAAAAAATAAATTTCCAATAATTCTAAAAAGCAAAGCGCTGGTCTCATAAATCAAGTGAATGCTACATACCATGCACATGTTAGTTTTCAGTCCCTTGGGTTCATCACACAAATGAGCCAGAATCATCCTTCCCTATCAACATAAGTTTTTAATCAGCAACAATCGAACAACGAATTCAATCATATACTGAAAAGGAAATTTCAACAAAAGAAAAAGGAATATATATATACACACACACACACACACACAAAATATTTTCTTACTTGAATAAATTTATGAAAAGCAAATTTTTGAGTAAATGTGTTAAATAAACCTTAAGCAAAACCTTCTTTTAATTTTTTTTTTATTTTCGACTTCCAAAGATTATAATATAAATTTTCATAACTTTGATCAGACCTAACATAAGCTAAAGTCAACCAAAACTTAAATCAAGTCAACATTACGTTGACTTTTAATATGAATTAACAAAAAAAAAAGGTGAAATTTTCTTGGTATAAACATAGATAGTAACTCAAATTTCTTTAATAATTTTGAGCAGCTAAACGGTGACGTTTGATATGTAAGAAAGTGGTAGGTGAAGGGTAAAGAATAACGTCCTTTAAAATATAGTTAAGATTTTAATTTGGGAAAGCAAGAACATTCTTAGAGACGAAACACAAAATAAACTCACAAAATCCATGTCTTTTTCCCTCAAATTAGAATAAAAAACATCCAAAAAATAAGCATGATTCAACTCTAAAATAAATTAAATTGAAATGAGCAATATACATACCAAAACTAATAAAACAGAGAACGGAGTTAATTGTGGTACCTTGAGTAGTGAAAGGTTCAACAATTTTAGTCTTCAAAAGTTTTAAGAGCGAATAGCATGAGAAAGAGAATGAGAGAATAAGAGAGTAAAGAATTTTAGAAATAAAATCATAAAAAGCAAGCCGAGCCGTAGAAAAAAAGAGTGGAGAGAGTTTTAAACTTTTATTATGATGTGGGCTTGGAATATATATATTAATAGCAAGTTTTTTATGGGCTTGGATATATGTAAAATAGTTCTCATTTTCAAAAAATTTGAGAGTAGGCCTAGGCATATATATTAGTAGCAATTTTTTGGGGACCTATATATTAGTATTTTTTTTTTTTTTTTTTTTAAAATTTGGCCAACCCTCACGGGCTGGATCCGTCCCAAACACACACACACAACACACAAAAAAAAATCCATCATATATTCCTAGTGATGCACAAACTCCAAGTCCGGGCACCATGACTCATTCACAGAACAGACCCCCAATCGAGACATCATTAGTTCGGAAATGACAGATACTAGAAGGCTATAGCAGCAACTAACACAACAATGAGCACATTATTTGGTTCTTCCATTAAATGGCAACAGGCAAACGATAATTTGTTTCAAATGTAATCTTCACTTGCAATAATGAATATATCAAAAATTCAAAGAAGTTAAGAGATTCTATGATGCAGAAACATAAATGTTATATCTTACCACAAGGAACCCAAACGCAAGTCCAGTTCCCCAATACAACTAAAGTGGATAGTTCCTCATTATATCAGAAGGAGACAAATAATCCTGCATAAGAAAACGTATCCAGTATAAGAACGCAAATATCCAGAAATAGTGTTAAACGTGAGAAACAGTGGGCAAAAGCGAGGTATACCATGCAAGCACCCTCCGATAAGTACAACAAAAGGGTAAAGCTGTCAAGAACAAACAACAACGCCTAATAAGCATATTGGAATTACGAATCAAGTACCAAACTTAAAGAATTACCATAGCCAAGCCAGTAACATGCTTCCTTTGTGCATGAACGACATTGTAGACATTCGACACGCTGCAAAGAAAGATAGAAACACACAAGGGAGATCAAGAAGAACTCAGCAAAAAAGCTTGAATGAGGCCATACATTTGAGCCCAAATTAAGCCAGGTATAGTCTAATTATGAATTCTGGTGAAAAAAAAATACATATGTACAAAATATCTTAGCCATTCCAATTTCAAAATGCCTTCCATGCTAAGAATTGAGCCCAAATAAACTATACAGACATGGACAGAAGACCATAACAAAAAAGAAATCAGGATGGCAGAAACACCAATAAAAAGTCTAGATGCCTATTCCATATTGTGGGTTCACAAACCCCAACCGTTTGGAAGCTGCACTGAGAATAAACTTGTAATAAAATGAATAAGCAACAAATGACTCTACAAAAAAAATCAATCTACAAGTGAGTAAGCAAGAATATGGACATCATAGAGTACATGTACATGGACCAAAGCCAGGTTCAAATTTCAACCTTTAGGATAAAAAAACCACTTACTTGGAGTAAAGCGTAGGAATAACAGCAAAGGCTATCTCATATATAACACGCTTTGTAAGTTGTGATCCTGAAGTTAAAAAAAGGGGAAATAAGTATGTAACCAAAAAAATTATAGCACAAAACAGAACAAGTTAGTGTGCAAATCCAAAAAGATGGAAAAGAGAAAACAATGGTAATATCAAGAGGTATTATAGCATATGCTAAGAAAACACTGAATGAATCACTAACCAAACTATCATCATGTTTCCTGAGATAATTATTACAATAGCTACCACAACATGCATCATTAGCTGTCAATCAACATTTGAAGGTTATTTTTTTTCAGCAAACAATAATACTTCCTTTTCAGGTAACAAACATATCACGCAACAGAAAAACACGTAATAGTATGCAAACACAACTGAGTTGGCAAGGGCAGTCAGGAGCAAAAAAAATCAAAGATATATCATATTATCATAAGAAGTAGTGATGATGTGTAGAAAAGTGTCTAAAATCCAGAATGCATTGGGGCAGCATGTGCCACCAAGCCAACCACTCTACATGAAACATATTGTATCCTACATGAATAAAGAAATGTTAAATATGAAGGGCCAATATAGTCTGCTGGAAAAGCCCTCTCAAAAGATGTTTCTAGGCCAACGTTCTAAAATAACAACACAATAAAAACAATACAGAGACCACATTCCATCAACAGTAAGCAATATGAAAATTATTCGTATTAAAGTCTAAAGACAGTTTCACAACTAACATCACCACATAATATTCAAAATGGAGCATCGAATGTCCCATATGAAGGTTTTGAGCAAATAATCTATTCATAAATGAGAACCAATACTCTGTCATAACTATATCCAGTATAATTAAATTTATGTGTTCAAGTGTCAAAGTTTCTGAGCTATAGTGAAGCGCATGTCAAATATAGTAATCACCGTTCCTAATTATGTAGCCTTACCATTAATCAGTGGCACCCATTCAAGAAGGGGATAGAATTCCCAAAATGCTGAGCCCACCATTCAGCACCTATGAAAAGAATCAAGTGAACTATCAAAGGGAAACAGAGAAAATTAAAATTAAAAATACATAAATATATACTTTACGTGCAAGAAGGAAAAATTTGTAAGAGCATACCGACTAAGGCTGTAAAAAAGTGGGCTACATAGATAAGCATAAGACCCTCTGTAGGTCCATTGACCACCGGAAGAATAAGGGTATGGTAAAATAGCTGAAAACAACACAAAACATCAATATTGATGATTTAGTTAACAAAAACTAGGGCAAATAGAACTTATATAGAGAAAACACTACTGGAAACAGAAACCCATCTTTAAGTCATAATTAGAAGGCTGCAGACACAAAGAAAGGCCTTAAATATATAAATATATCATCATACAGGGTTAAAGAGCAGTCATCTTTTGATGTATAAATCAATAACTTTATAGTTTGCTTAGTGCTGACTCTATTCAATTTATGCAAAAGAAAGAACCAGTATGGCTTGGATACTTACTGTTCCCTGTTGCTCCATAAAATGGAACAGCTGAAATTACCCAGAACCAGAAAGTATCTCTTCCACACATGGCAGTGCTTCCGAAAGCCATGGCCTCAAGCTGAAAGCAGCGACAACATATCAAAAGGAATTGCAGTGACACACAGTACCAAAATAACAGCAAAAGATGGTATATTCATACCGCACATGCAAGTGCATCACAGCCTGCAATAGATGGAAACACCAAGAATTAATTTCATCAACATTGCATTAATGTCAAACAGTAAATACTGGGCAAAATACATAATAAAGGGAAATCACCATGGTCAAAAAGCTCGCCCAATGGACTAGATGAATTTGTCCGTCGTGCTTGCTTCCCATCGACAGCATCAAAAGTCTAACATGTAGCTGGTATCAGAAAATCATGCCAAAAGGAATAATATTGCACTAATGCATGCACAGAAAATAACCCATACATAATTGGGCAGTAGAACAAACCTGATACAAGAATAGAAGTAAGCCATGTGCAAAATGAACCATCTTGGTGGAGGTGAATCCAAACGAGGTGGAATATATCTGAACATAAATTAAATCAAAAGTAATAAAAGTAAAATTGTTTAAAATATGAAGCGCATCTTCGTGAAAAAGGCCTTCACAATATCAAATAATCTAAAAAAGTTTGCACCTAGAATCTTCTCAGTCACCCACATATATTACAACTTGTGAATGCAAAACTATACCCAATTCCCATTGGTGTGAACCTCAGTACTTAAAACTATCATGCATCAGTTGCAATATTAATTTTCACTTCATACATTATCAAGTGGAAAACCTAACATATATAAAATTATAAAAACAAGGAAGCAAAGAAATTGCTACTTACATATCCAAGCAGTGCAGATATGAGTAAGAACATGAACCCAGTAAGTGTATCTAAGAAAAACAACATAACCAATGAGCAAAAAGCCAAGAAATCAAGAATCTTCCCGACAAACACTTCAAAATACAACTAAAGTGTGATTAAGAAATATCTTACCATGTGTGGTCTGAAGAAAATCCCGAAACAAACACAGAAACAAAACACCACAAAAAAAAGGTGTAAAAAAAACATATGTAACGGAACAAAATAAAATAAAACAAAAGGAAGAGAAGAGAATATTAAGAAAAGAAAAAAGAAACATACGGCATCCATAGAGGGAAGATTTTGACGAAACGACCCCAAAAAGGTTGTAATACATATTTGGCAAGATAAGAATGGTCAACCCCACTGTATTTGTATCTGTGCAACGCTGCTAATCCATGTGCTCCTATATATCCAATTTTTATTTTTCTTGTATTTTTTTTGGGCAGTGTCAAGTCTCTTCACTGATTCTGGGCAGATAAAATCCAATGAAGAAATTATGTAATTGTAATTAAGTAAACAATGAAGAAGAATCATATACAGTATGTTACGCACGCATTTATAGATTGGATCTGAAATGAGGGAGATGTATGAAGAAAATAAAAGGAGAAAGGGATTATTTAAAAGACAAAAAGAAGAAAAAAAGTGAAGATACCTTAAGAAAGGAGAGATCGAAAAGAGACGGAGATTGGGAACGAAAAGGAAAGGTGTGAAACGCAAGCGTTTTATGTCCCTCCGCCCTATAGTATAGGGAGGAGTGAGAGTGAAAGTGAAGCCTATTCTTGAGGAAATGGAGATGAAAATGTGTCACTGCAGTGGAGTTTGGAGTTACTAAAAAACGACGTCGGATTTAATAATAAAACATGGGTTAACTATTTCATTGACTTTTGACTTTCACAATTGAAGAATCAAACACGCGTGAAAGGTGGAACGTATTCCTTGTTCCCAGATATAAAGTATATAAAGCAAAAAGCCTCGATCTTTTTCATCGACTATTTAATTTAATAAAATGAGCTTCATTTAATTATGTAAAAAGATTCTATTTATCAAGTGTAAAGCACATCCATTCCTTGGTTAACTTGTATTACTTAGTCCTTAATAGACAAGAATATCATCACAATATAAAACATATTCGTCAGGATAATGGTCCACATTCTACGTTGATTCTGGTTTTTGGTTTTCTTCTACAATAACTTAGGATTTAATATTATTAATTAATGGTCCCTCGTGACTACTTCAGTGCTAAGACATGACCATTGGTTTTAATCCCTAAATTTTGGACTTGGACCTTCACCAAATCTTTCAAGTCTCAATTCACACACGTGTTCAATTCTTTTACTACAATAAAATTCATAGATATATTTTGGGGCAAAGTGAGGGTCAGATTACAACATGGTCAATAATAATTGAAGGAACATTTGTAGAATCAGTGATCCAGTTAAGCAAGCACAGACATCAATGTGGCACTGTTCCTCATGAGATATTGGGGTTGAGCTTGGATTTCATATTCATTTATCTCCATAAAACACACTCCTGCCGCACGGTCACTAATAAAATATCCAAATCAAGTAAACAAATTAATAATATGATTTTGATGCAATTATTTTCGAAAAAAAGGTTTCGTAAATGAAGACATCCTCGAAAAATAGTTAGCTAGACTCCATTACGCCAACGTAAGGCTTACTGATGACCCCATAAATAAGTTCCCACCATGCTCTTCAACTTCACTAACAGAGTCAAGTGCTGCTCCATCATTTCCATGCAATACTTTTACAATCTTCCCTCCCAATCTATCTTAACCCTACAGGATCATTATCATACCGACCCCTCACAGTTTTAGAATCCAACTCCGTATCTTTACTTCTCCGAATTTTTCCTCTGCACTGTTCAGAGCTACCCGAATTCTCCTTCAGTGTTCGTTCTAAGTTATCAGGAAACCTTGGAAGCCGACAAAAACTTGTGGACTGTAAATTGTTGAATTGAAGCCAGAATCTTAAGACTTGAAATTTAGTTGATTCAGCAACTAAAAGAAATGAATTGTCCTTGCTTAGAGCCACCCCATTTGGAAATGCTAAGCCTTTAAACATCACTGTACTTCCTTGCTATGTGGATCGTTTTCAATAGCCTCCCAGTTCTATCACCTCCGATCAATGCCAATATATATCTCTGCAACATTCAACAATTGTGTTATTTAAATCAGAAATAGCAAAAAAAGAAAAAGAAAAAAAGGGTACTTCTTTGGTAGATGATGCTACTGTCTGAAAATAAAACTCAGTTTTGGAATCAATGTCCAAGGCATTTGTGAAGCGGAAGGGACGCCTTCGGCCGAAGCAACGAGTGCTGGGCCTGACCACCGTTAGGTCCGACAACCATTAGCCCAAAATAGGCATCTGCAATGAAGAGATCACAAACTTTCGGGGTGAATTTAAGGCCCAATGGTCTCCCAAAGTGGGTTCGTCCGAGGTGTTGGTTGACCCATCACATACCTCTCGGTGCCTATTCAAAAATATACATTCAATTGTCAGTAAAAATCCAAAGAATAATAAATTGCAAAATAGTATGGTAATTTAGTATTTCATATTTTGGATGGTATTTTGAAAAAGTAAGAGTTGGGTGGGAATAATGAGGTGTAGAATTAAAAATTAACAAAAACATCCTCTAAGTTTGTTAATTTACTAAACTCTTGTAAAAAATATTAAAAATTATAAAAACCCCCACCCCATTAACCATCATTCAAGGGGGGTTGGAGTCACCGTATCGGTGCATGACATGGCTGGATCTGGCCAGTCGCGCGTCGAGATGGCATTTTCCAGCCAGATCGGCGTGGATTTGGTCGAAAAAGGTCAGATCTGGCCTGTTTGATTGTAACGATGACCAAATATCTAGCCTTTCTGGCCAGATTTCAGTGGATGGCCAGAAAATGATAAATTAACGCACTATCCTCCAGATCCAGCTATTATACCAGATTCCGACCACCTTTGGCGGGTGTGTCAGAATCTGGAAAGTGGTGGATGGGGTGTTTTTATTACTTTTTAAACTTTTTAGAGGATATTTAGTTAAATTAACAAACTAAGGGGTTTAAAATTAATAATAAAATAAATAGGTATAAGAATAGGGTACAAATGTGTATTTTGGGTTTGGGGAGGATTGAGATATGATCGTGTAAAAATAATTAAGAACAGACCCTTTTATGTCCCCTCATATGAGTCATATCATTTGTGCTCCTATTAATAGAAGAACGTACTTGCGTCTACTAGATCGCAATTTTTGCATAATTAAGTCAACCCTCTTATGCTAGTAAGTAACTAAAGCACCCATTATTATGCTAAATATTAGAGCCTCGCCCCATTATTACTTCATGAATGACATTTTTCCTTTGAACATAAGTTTTAAAAACTAAATACTATCCTAAAACTGATCAAATCATAGTTATGATTATGAACCAAAACTAACACAAATATTTATTAACTACAAACTTCAAAAACTAGCAAATAAAAACCCAAAGAATCTTTGAGTGGGAGAGTTGAATTTATTATTTATTTTGGGAAATGTCCCACCATTGAAATTGTCTCTAAAATTTGGAATAATAGTAATAACTTGTAAATCCCGCACATAATTTGTACCATTTTAGGTGAAGAAATTCCGACCCAAAGGAAATGGGGTTTCCCTTTAGATATGTATACAAGACAGCTAGTAAACTTAACAATAAAGCTGAAAATTTAAAAGATTATCATAAACTTGCCTGTTTGGTGCAGTGAAAGCAAACTCAGTCCAACCAACCTCTGGTCCTCGCCATTTAAGGATTCTACCATCGGAAACACCGGCATAGGGCCATGTCATTGCAGTCAAAGGCAATGCTTTGGGACCCAAAAAACCAGGCAGCTCAAGTTGCTTGTAGTTCTTCAGGCCATCCATGGCGTGATCAGAACATACCATTGCAACAGGAAAGTGGAAGAAGAAGAAGAACAAATGGCGGACAAAGAAAGTTTCTTCTTCCTGATATTCATTGTGTGAGGAGAAAGACTGCTACAGGTTTCGATATAGCAGAGTTTTGGTTTTTACAACCTGACAGGCCTACGTAAATTATTCGTAAAGGGGCCTCTTCATTCAGACTTTACAATCAATAATAAATTAATTAACGATAGGAAATGTATTCTAAAATTAAGATATGAATGATAGGGATGGATTCTATCTATAAGTAGGATAATTTATAATCCCATATGTACAGTAGGTATTACGGAATTAATTTTGTGCGCTTATTATACGTGTACTTTGTAATCCCAATCATGAGAATGGAATTTTTAAGTACTTATTCTGCAAATACTTGAAATATTTGTTAAAACTTATTCCAAGTTTAAAATGAGTCACTTAATTAATTCTTCTTGTAGTTGGTGAATAGTTGTGTGGAATTGAATCTTGATCCTACCACTGTGGAGTTAGAAAATGCATTTCCAAGGACAAGTAGTAAAACTAAAAAATATATAGAATAAGAATAACAGGAGGACTCCAGTCGAGGTCATTCCTTGTCGGTGCATACTCAATATCTAAGTATATAATAAATATTTGATAAACTTTATATATATAAATGTGGATCTAGGATTTTTGTCAAGGGGGTTTTCGTGACTCCGTCATTGTTTGTCAAACAACTAGTGAAAAATTAAAAAAAATCACCAAACCTTAAGCAAAGAAAATAATATAATATCAATAATCTAAAAGAAAAAAGCAACAAGTCAATAACACATATTTTAGCACTTGATAAAATCATGAGAAGTAAAACTTGAGCAAATTATATTAAAAATAACATTTAATTCACGAGGAAACATAAGAAATTTTTACGTGGAAAAACCCCTTCAATTAAAGAGAGCAAAAGACCACGAGAATCTAACGATCCACTTAAAGCCAATATAATAAAAGAGTTTACAACAATCACAATCCACCCAAATGTTATATACAAATTTATTTCTCTCTTTTTTTTCTTCTAATTTTTTTTTTTTTTTTTTGTTTAAAAGATTATAATATAAATTTCATAACTTTGATCAAGCTTAGCTTAAGCTGAAGTCAACCAAAACTTAAATTAAGTTAACGTTACCTTGACTTTTAATATAAATTAAGAAAAACATGGGAAATTTCTTAATATAAACATAGATATAACACAATTTCTTTAAAATTTGAGCCGCTAAACGGTGACGTTTGAAATATAGGAAAGTGGTGGATGAAGGGTAAAGAATAACGTCAGTAAATATAGTTAAGGTTTAATTTAGGAAAGCATGATATTCTTAACACACAAACAAACTTACAAGATCCATGTATTTTTCCATCAAATTAGAATAAAAAACCTTTAAAAAATAAAGATGATTCAACCCTAAAATAAATTAAAATGAAATGAGCAATATATACCTAAAATTGAGAAAACAAAAAACGAAGCTAAGTAGGGCATCTTGATGAGTGAAAGCTTCAACAATGTCAATCTTCAAAAGTTTTAAGAATGAATAACATAGGAAAGTAAAAGAGATAATGAGAGAATAAGAAATTTTAGGGATAAACATAAAAAAAAGATGGACGTAGAAAATAATGGAAAGAGTTTTAAACTTTTAATATGATGTAGACGTAAATATATATATTAATAACAAGTGTTTTATGCGTCTGGATATATGTATAATATTTTCATTTTTTTAAATCTGAAGATAGGCTCTCTCTCTTCTCTCTCTCTCTCTCCTCTCTCTCTCTCTCTCTCTCTCTCTCTCTCTCTCTTCTCTATCGATAGCTCTCTATATCTATATCTCTATATATATGTGGAGTGAATAAGGAAAGATTGATATGTTGGAGTAAATCAAGGATTGATTAATATTATGTTTATGATCAATATTCAGTTATCTTTTTTGATATTATGACAAATATTGTATTTCTTTTTTATTCTTTTACACTTTAGTATAAATGAGAAATGTATACTTGTACAAAACACACAATCGAATATAAAACTATTCTTCTCCATTCTTTCTCTCTGGCATACTTAGGCAATCTCTTCTTAGTCTTATCTTGCCTCTCTTGCCCTATTCTAACATGGTATCAAAGCTTCTAGGCCGCTCAACTAGCCTCTCATTTTTGTCCATGCAATTCAAACAGATACTTACTTAGTTTTTTTTTTTTTTTTTTTCCAATGGTCATCTCCAAGCTTTACCAACCCACTATAGCTTAAGTTTAGGACAGTGAGTAGCTAGTTATATGGTTATATGTATGTCTACAAAAATTTTGTCAACAAGATGATAAAAGTCTAAGGAAACTTGGTTTAAGTGGGACTGTTTGTGACCCCTCCAATTTTTCTTGGGAATTTTCCTAATGCATATTAAATCATCTTCAGCACTTACTACTATCCTGGGTTATTAAGTTGTTCCCCTTCCACCCACTGTAGCCTTCAGTTTTGCTAAGTTCCAACAAAACCACATTAGCACTTGAGTGCAGGAGTTTGTTTGGTTTTTTTGTTTTTTTTAATTGAATTCATCTTTTAGAATTGATCAATTTGAAAAGAACATCGACACACAAAAGGAGTTTCTTTTATATGGGGGCATGGACAGCCATGATGTGTCCAAACAATCCGACGGCCAAAAGGTCATCTCTCTCTTACAATCATCCAACGGCTCCTATGACACCAAGTCACGCTGCTAGTCAAACGGGTCAGTTGGGCCTAATGCAAGTGGATCCAATGGTAATCGGTCTAATGGGCCAGGGTCAAAGAATAATAAAGGGAAATTTTTTGTGACTACTGCAAACAAGGAAACCATACTCGAGACACCTACTGGAAATTACATGGGCAACCCAATACGTCCAACAAGTAAAACTGGAAATCTTTTAGTTTATCATATAGCCATAAATATGCCTTCAGGAAATCAAATTTCAGCACTGCTAATTAGCACATAACAATACAATCAATTGATTTAGATGTTAAATCACATTTCGTAGGCAAATACCTCAGCATCCTACACAGGTACATCTTTTTGTTTGAATTCTTTTTCAAATAATATTTGGATAATTGACTTAGGGGCAAGTGACCACATTGTTTGTAACCCAAATTTTTTCCCTACTACCAGTAAACCCACCAAACCATCTACATCCATATGCATGCCAAACGAGAATAGTGCTCCAGCCTTTCATATAAAGAATGTCCATCTCTCTAAACATTTAATCCTTAAAAATGTCCTTTTTGTCCATGCCTTTCATTTTAATCTTATCTTTGTGTCAAAAATTTGTACTAATAATAGATGTGCTTTAATTTTCCTTCTTACTACATGTTCATTTCAGGGCCTTTTTACTGGGAAACTGATGGGCTTGGGTGGGGCCTATCATGGTATGTACTATTCGATACCTGGTGAATATTTTGAAATTTTTCCAAAGTCTAATAATTGTATTACACAAAATAAAAATTCTCATTGTAATACAAATATCGATAAAAAATTATTTATTTTCCATCAAAGATTGGGTCATACTGTGTCCATTCCTCAACCTAAATGTTCGATTTATCCCCTTGCAAAACAATCACGTACCACTTTTCCTACAAGTACAACCTCCACTACTCATCCTTTTGCCTTACTTCATCTTGACATTTGGGGACCTATTATACTCTAAATCATGATAGATCTAGGTTCTTGCTTACAATAGTCGATGATTTTTCTCGAGGGATATGGATATTCCTTATGCTGTCCAAAACTCGAACCCTTACCCATATCCGTAATTTCCTACCCATGGTATAAACATAGTTTTGCACAACAGTGCAATGTATCAAAACCCAAATGCCCGTGACTTTTTTAATACTCAATGCTCCTTTTATTCCTTTCCCTTCGAATTATTCATAAGAGCTCTTGCACTTATACCCTATAACAAAACGAGATAGTAGAACATAAACATCATCACTTATTAGAAGTGGCATGAGCCCTCAAACACCAAGCCCAAATTCTCAGTCACTATTGCCTACCTAGTCAATTGCATGCTTACCCGGGTGCTTAGAGCAAAGACACTTCATGAAGTTCTCGTTGGCAAGTCTTTTGACACCAGCCATCTCTATGTCTTTGGTTGCCTTTGTTACTCTACTATTATCAGTTCTTATGACAAATTTGGCCCTCAGGCTACTCGCTGTATATTTATGGGTATCCCATGCTTTAGAAGGGTTATCAGCTATATGATCCAGATACCAGCAGATTTTTCATTTTCGAGATGTCACCTTTCATGAAGATGTGTTTCCTTTTAAAGACACGAATGCTGGCCAATCAACTCCTAAGCATTTGTCTACATTCATGGATGATGATTTCTCACCATCTCTATTAGGACCTTGTCTTACCATGGTACCTATTCCTGACCCACCAATTCCACTAGATTCAGGATCTCTAGTTATCCATACCGACTCTGCTCCAGTCATTGTTGATGTACCAACATACACCTCTTCTAATCACAATCCTTCGGCATTGTCTCCTGTCATCCCTATTGAAGAAATAGTTCCCTCACAGCGATCCTCCAGTCGCATTCGACCTCCTATTTGGATAGTTGATTATGTCTGTCCCACCATCCATAGTCCTCAGGTACTACTTATCTAATCTCTAATTATGTTAGTTTTGACCGATTGTCTCTTGCACCAAGATTTGTGTTAGTTAGATTTCTACTAATCAGGAGCCTTCATGTTACTATGATGTCATTCAACACTATCATTGGCTTCAAGCTATGGCTGTTGAACTTAATGCCCTGGCTGATAATCGTACATGGGATTTAGTTCCTCATCCTTCTCACCGGACTCCTATTGGTTGTAAATGAGTTTACAAAATCAAATATCGCGCTGATGGTACCATAAAAGATACAAAGCTCGTCTTGTTGCCAAGACTCAATGAGAAGGTCTTGATTACTAGGAGGCTTTTTCACCTATTGCCAAACATGTCATTGTGCGAGCCTTTCTCTCTGTTGCCTCTGTTGGAGACTAGCCACTGCATTAAATGGATGTTTATAATGCTCTCTTCATGGGGATCTTCATTAGGAGATTTATATAAAACTTCCACCGGGTCTTCGTAGATAGGGGGAGAATATAGTTTGTTGTTTGCAAAAATCAATATATGGCTTAAAATAGGCATCTCGACAATGAAATGGGAAATTTACTAAGGCACTCACAAGCATAGGATTCAAATAATCTAAGCACGATCATGCTCTTTTCTCTTGGCAACAAGGTAATTTTTTCACCGCTCTCATAATTTATGTCGATGATATCCTTATCACAGGAAACAATGAGACCACCATTAAAGCACTGAAAGAGTATCTCAACAAGCAATTTTGTATCAAAGATCTGGGAGAGCCAAAATATTTTCTGGGAATTGAAATTACTAGATCTCCAGTTGGTATCTCCCTCAGTTAGTGCAAATATGTCATGGAACTCCTATCAGATTGTGGATTATTAGCTTGTAAGCCGAATATTGTGCCTGTTGAGCAAAATACCAAACTTAACACTCGAGAATATGACAATGGGACATCGTCGTCAAAAGCTGATCCACCTCTAAAAGATCCCTCACACTATCAAAAACTTATGAGGCGACTCATTTACCTTACAATAACACGACCAGATATCAGCTATGCAGTTCACATCGTTAGTCAATTCATGCATGCATCAAAACAATCCCATATGGATGCAACAATGAAGATTCTCATATATTTGAAAGGATCTTGGCCTGAGACTTCTCTTACCTCGAGATGGAAACTTGAGTATTACGACATATTGCGACTCAGATTGGGGTACATGTCCAATGACGAGGAAATCCCTTATTGTTTTCTACGTTAAACTTGGAGGATCACTCATTTCATGAAAGACAAAGAAACAGTCTACAGTCCCACTTTCGTCAATAGAAGCTGAATAGTACAAAGCCATAGCCAAGACCATGTGCGAGATTATTTGGATTCTTGGGCTTTTGAAGGATTTGCAAATACAAGTAAAAGCGCATATCACACTATACTGCGACAACACAGCTGCAAATGACATCGCAACGAATCTAGTATTTCGTGAAAGAACAAAGCCTATAAAGATTGATTGCCATTTCATTAGAGAAAAAGTTCAAGAAGGTATCCAACCTATGCATATTCGAACCATGGAATAGCCAGTAAATATTTTACAAAACCATTATGTAGTATATTACATTCACATATACTATGCAAGCTTGAAGTTTACGACATATACAAACCGTAAGTTTGAGGGGGAGTGTTGGAGTGAGTCAAGGAATGATAGATATGTTGGAGTAAATCAATTGATTGATATTATGCTTAATATCAATATTCCGTTACCTTTTCTTGTGTGATTATGACATTATGAAAAATATTGTATTCCCTTTTTATTCCCTTACACTTCAACTATAAATAGGTAATGTATACTTGTAGAAAACACACAGTTGAATGTAAAACTATTCTTCTCCATTCTTTCTCTCTGGCATACTCAGGCAATCTTTGCTTAGTCTTCTCTTACCTCTCTTGTCTTATTCTGATAATATATATAATTAACTGTATTTAAGTAAATAAACAGTTGTTAATGAAATGTAAAGTGTTGAATAAATTAACGTGATAATAATATTAAAATGATAAAAAAATTATATTCTATGTGTATTATTACAAAACAAAAGAATAAAAAACTTTATATTTCAATCAAAATTGTGAGAGAATCTTTCAATTGAGTACCTTTGTTTGTAATTATAATTTAGTTGTGATGAAAGAAAGATTTGATACGCTATATTTAATTTTTTAATTAAAAAAAGAAAATCAGAAGCCAATCATCAAACATGTGCGTATGTGAGAAAGTTTTATTATTTTGGATAAGATTTTTGAAAAAGTAAGAGTTGTGTGGTTATTACGAGGTAGGATTTAAAAATTAACAAAAACACCCCATAGGTTTGTTAATTTACTAAACACCTCTGCAATAAAACATTAAAAATTAACAAAAACACCACTACCCACCCATTAAATGCCGGTAGCTAGCCACCACCGCTGGAAGGTGGCTGGAGTCGTTGTATCGGTGCACGATCGACTGGATCTAGCCGATTGTGAGCCGATATGACCTTTTCAAACTAAATCCACCGTGGATCTGGCTAGAAAAGGCCAGATCTCAATAGCCAGATCTAGCCACATTTGGTTGTCAATGACGATCAAACATATGGCCGTCGTTGATGACTAGCTACAGCCAAAGATCTGGTTGTCAACAACCAAATCTTTGGCTGTAGATCTAGCATTTTCCAACCAAATCTATAGTTGATTTGACCAAAAAATATCGGTGCTCTACCGATTAGATCCAGCTGATAGTGTGCCATTATACTAGATTTCAGCCACATTCCGGTGGTGGTGGTCGGAATGTGGTAAATGTGGGTGGGTGAGAGTGTTTTTATCAATTTCTAAACCTTTTTTAGGGTGTTTAGTGAAATTAATAAACTTGAGGGGTTTAAAAATAATTGAATAAAATAAAATATGATTTTCAGAATAAGAAAACAAATGTATATTTTGGATATGATAGAGACAGGATAGTATAAAAATAAACATGCCCTAAAGTATTCTTAGATTCAATATGGTGTACACAGAGTTCTAGAATAAAATAAAAAAACTGAAAAAAAAAGAAAAAAAAAAAGAGAAAAGAAACTTAGATGGTTGAGAATGTTATAAATTGATGAGATTGCTGATTGCCAACCATATTCATAAACTCATGTTCGCTGGACTTCACTATTCTTCAACATGCTTCTGCCTATGCACTGCATTTGGTATTTCCGAATTGAAAATAGCAAAAGCATAAATGAAGTCATTAATAATTCTGAAATGTAGATTAAATGAGTTAAGGACATGCAGCACAGTGTTTTGTTTTCACATTGGAATTATTGAATGTTTGACTTTTGGTCTATATTAAAACAACTTTGTCCCAGCTGCCAACTATAATTACCAACCATATTAATTTAGAGCAGTTTAATTAATGAGGATACTCAGAGTTTTGTTTCCTTTATGTTAAAAATATCTAAAATAATAGAGTGGTATTAGTTATTTGTTAAACAAATTAATTATTACGTTAAAAATAACAATCTCCATACCCCCTCTTATTGGGCTCTTCTTTTTCTTGGCCTTGGGCTTGCATTCACTTCTCACAAATCCAAATATAATAAAAATGGATGTATGACAAATTGTAGTTGAGAAACAAGACTCATCTGCCCAACTCAAGAATCTTATCTCTTCCCTTTCTCGATGCAATCAATCTTTTTCTCTCTTCCTATTCCATCCTTCTTCTTTACTTTATTTTATTCCATTTTTTCAATACAATTGTTAAACTTTTATTTAATATCAACTTTAACTTTAAACCATTCCTATTTATTATAATAATTTCACTAAAATTATAAGATTAATTAATTGTTAGATTGTATAAATTTAGCATATTTTAACTAATTAAAAGGAGCTTAATATATATTCCTATCTTTTTTTAGTTATTTTAAAATTGCTCAAATAAACCATGACAAATAATAAAATACCGTGTTATACTAAATCGGATTTTTTACCGGCTTTGACTTTCCCATCGTTCTTTATTCATCCTTATCTCTTAAGAAAAATAAATAAATAAAAAAAAGCACGAAAACAGTTAACTTTTAGGTTTAAACTTTAAAGTGCTTTAACATCCTATATAAAGGAGAACAAATATTCGAAACTTAACTGGAAAATCAAAAGAAAGGGCAATATCGTGATTTCATCTAAACAAGTGGCCAATGTCAACACACAAATAACGCTCGCCACGTCATGTATAAAACGTCAGCCTTCCCCTCAGATCCGTTCATAAGTCACAGTTATTTCATTTTCATAAAACACAAGAAATACATTGCTGCACAACTCCTACCAACAACACTAGAATCATTCAAATCCTCTCAATTTTCATCTCATATTTCTGTAAGTATTTTCTTTTCTAGGTTTTGTATCTTTTGAATTGTTTTTTTATCTTCTATTTTCGTTTCTGATTGTTGTCGTCGTCTTGTTTTTAAGGAATTCTGACGAGTTTTAACGTGTTGGTGATATAGCTGATATAAAGCTTCGATCGGGACTTGTAATATCTGTAAGTATGGATTCGAAAATTATATTTTCTTTCTGTGAAATAATTTTAAGAATTTCAGCTTAGGGTTTTTATTTGCGTGCATGTTTATGACTATTAGCGGTTTTTTTGTAACGAATTTGATGTTAGAAGTTCATTAGATTTTAGGTTAATGAACTTATTTTGGTTTTGAGCCAAGGATAGATTGGGATTTGGATGCTGAATTGATAGTTGTAATAATAATTGTTTAAATACTGATATTTTTTATTTTAATTGTTTCGAAGAATGGTTGGATACGGCCACTTATTTTCATAAAATTGTGTAATTGTAATTTTTAAATCAACAGCTTACTAAATGCAATGAATGCAATGAGCTTGAATTGTAATAATATGATTAAATACGATTAAATCCTATTAGTTATGGTTTCTAAAACACATTATCAATTTAACATATCTCTATCGTGAAATATGAAATTCATTTTTTAAACTAAACATAGTCCAAATTTGTAAAAGATAATTCTTTTAAGAACACGGTTGGGAGAAAGCACAAAACTCTCTTTTCTTTCTCTGTAAACTTTTCAGTCACAATTGTATGACTTGTTTTCATTGTTCTGTAACCAGCTGAGGATCTTAAATTAGGAATTGAATTTCCTTCTTCAACAAAACAAAAAAATTCTTTATATTTTTATTCTTTAACCGTCTTCAGGAACTTTTACATATATCGCATTTTGAATTACTTGTTTGACTCCCTTTATTTGATGACTTGAATTTAATTCTGTTTTATTTGGACCTGCATAGTTTTTCTCAAATTGTTGCTGGAGGTTTGGTATGCTCTGCAAACTATTTTCTTATTTGGATTTGGAATAATTTTTTTTTAATCATTTGAGTTTTTTTTTTGTTTGTTGATATCCTTCAATTATTAATGTTTGATGGCTTTGATCAGGAGGGATTGTATGATCTAATGGAGTCTAAAGGTGGGAAGAAGAAGTCTAGCAGTAGTAAGTCTTTATTCTACGAAGCTCCTCTTGGTTACAGCATTGAAGACATTCGACCAAACGGCGGAATTAAGAAGTTCAGATCTGCTGCTTACTCCAACGTGAGTTTATTATAACAGTTTTCTTCTGCAAGCTATAATCACACTCTGGAATGACATTAAAAATTTCTATGTTCATGATTTTAAATTTTACCAATTCATCCATCTTTCATGATCAAACTATGTTAACAGTTTTATTCTTATTTTTTCTTATGCAGTGTGCTCGCAAGCCATCCTGATACTCCTCAAATTTGTGATCTCATCACATAACGTGATTGGTGAACTGTTATCTTGCTTTACTAGTGATTAGTTTTACTTGTTTTTCTTCATCAACGACTTCCTCTTTCTCTCTCTTTGCAACTGCATTCTATCTGGCTCTGATCTACCTGCAACTTTGGCACCACTGTGATTGCGAAGTACTTTTCAACAGTGATAGTTTCTGTTTAGACTGCCATGGCAATCTCTGCAATTGGTTTTGAAGGTTACGAAAAGAGGCTTGAAATGTCATTTTTTGAGCCAGGCATCTTTGCAGATCCTGAAGGAAAGGGTCTTCGGTACCTCTCGAAGGCCCAGTTAGATGAGATTCTGGCACCAGCTGAGTGCACTATAGTTTCGTCACTGTCAAATGATCATGTTGACTCTTATGTCCTGTCGGAGTCGAGCCTCTTTGTCTATCCATACAAGATCATCATCAAAACCTGTGGGACAACAAAGTTACTTCTTTCAATCCCACCAATCCTGAAGTTGGCTGAGACCCTTTCGCTTGAAGTACAATCAGTGAGGTATACACGTGGGAGCTTCATTTTCCCTGAAAGTCAGCCGTATCCTCATCGTAATTTCTCAGAAGAAGTTGCTGTTCTTGATAGCTACTTTGGGAAGCTCGGTTCAGGCAGCAATGCTTATGTAATTGGTGGGTTGTGCAAGTCCCAAAAATGGCATGTATACTCTGCTTCTGCAGAATCAGTGATCTCTTGTGACCCTGTCTACACTTTAGAGATGTGCATGACAGACTTGGACAGGGAAATGGCTTCTGTTTTTTACAAGACCCAATCAGGTTCGGCGGGTACAATGACCATTAATTCTGGTATCAGAGACATTCTTCCAGAATCCAAGATATGTGATTTTGAGTTTGACCCCTGCGGTTATTCAATGAATTCAATTGAAGGGACTGCTATCTCTACTATCCATGTTACCCCAGAGGACGGTTTCAGTTATGCAAGCTTTGAAACGGTGGGTTATGATCTGAAAGAAGTGAATTTGTGTGAGCTGGTGGGGAGGGTGTTGGCTTGTTTCCAACCAAATGATTTCTCCATTTCTGTGCACGTTGAGGTCGCAGGAAAGTTTCTTGAGCAGGACTGTTTGTTGGATGTGAAGGGATACTGTTGCGAAGAGAGTGGCCTTGAAGAGCTTGGAATGGGCGGTTCAGTTGTCTTCCAGAAATATGTTAGGACTGGGGGCAATAGCTCTCCTAGATCAACTCTGAGATGCTGCTGGAAAGAGGAAGAAGATGAAGAATCTAAATAATTGTTATGGTTTACTTTTAAATTTCTTGGGCTTTTGATAATAAAATAATTGATTTTTGGATGTTGTCAAATGTTGAGTTGTCTAGTGTCTGTATAAGCGGTCGATAATATTCAGATTTGTGTGGCAGTCTTATCATTTATGGACTTCTGTTTCATTCAGAATGTATTGGCAGTGTTGGATTGATCTGAGTTCATTCAGAGTTTATCAGCAGTGTTGGATTTAAAAAAGCGTTATTTGGAATATTAATCACACTCATTGCACTTGACCTTTTCTTGGATACTTTTTATGCTCCAATCTATGCCTCATCATTCATAATTCTATATTATGTTTTGTTCGCTTGAGAAATATACCAATTCTATGGAAGTAATAGTTAATCCATTTCAAGCCCTGAATTTGTTTTATGTTAGTTTCAGGTGCAGGACTGCAAGATCACTTGAGCATCTATTTAAGTTTATGAAAGTCGTCAGGGAGTAGCCATGTTAGGATTTAGATCCTTACCAATCTTTAAAGGAAGTAGAACCAGTAACTTCAGTTTGTATATTCAATATTGTAGTAACGAGTGAATTTTGTAATGATAGTAGTTTCTATAAGAGTGTGTTGTGCTGCTAACTTGCTAAGTACGTTGGTTAAATTTGAGGACATATCGGTTGATTAGGATTCAAGCCAGATGAATGGTTAGGACCAAGTTTGATTGTTCCCTGATGAAGCCAATTAGCAAAGAAAACTGGAAAAGCATTATGTTCAGCTGGCCTCCAATATTTGGCCGAGTTAAAATCTTGGTAACTTTTCCAGGAATATCTTTGAATGACATAGTTGAATCTTGGATTGCGAAGCCCATTATGATTACTCCTTTCTAGCATCTAGAATTTCGACTTGCCTTTCTTTTAGCCACTGTTCTTTCACAAGTTGATAATATGGTACTGACCCCAGCCAGGTCTTCTTTTCAACTGAAAAAGTCCCTAATATTATGCTAATCCTTCCAATCTTCTCTATACTTGGTATTTTTTTCATATTCACAGGTCAGTAAGTTAATAACATATCGTAAGAGAATTTGCAGTCTTTCAAGGAAAAAACTTAGTTCAGAATATTAGTTGTATGTGTTACCAAACTTTAATATCCACTATTGGTTTCAATGGATTTCTGAGTATTAGGTGAATACACAACATTGCAGATCATTTTGACGAAACTATTTCTGGGTGATCAAGTGGTTCGACTTCAAGAGAAACTTTTGGATGCAGTACTCAAGAGATCCTGAGTTTGAGTCTATTTTCGGTTGCGAATAAAGGTAGCTATTGGAGCTCCTACCTAGAGGATAATTTCAAGATCCCGGGAGATTAGTTGAGATGCTCATAAGCTGATCTAGACACCCCGGTCATTAAAAAAAAAAAAAAAAAAAAAAAATCATTTTGAAGATAAAATGATAAAAGTAGTTACTAGTTGTTTCCCTTTTCTGCTTTGTTAGTTTGAAAGTGTTTTGTTTATCTAACAATTAAATTATTTTCTGCTGTTGATTAACAGGTTAATTGACACATAAAATACCCGTGTGGACGCTTAATATCTTATCAACTTTAAGTCACTATCATATTTCCACTTATTGCTTAGGGAATCAATTCTAACCTTTTCTCTTTCGGCATTAAGAATCAATCTCTTGCATGAATGTTTCAGAATAGACCTTATACCAGCAGCCTGGTACATGGCCACTAATTTTTGCTTCGTTTTTGCTCTACATATTTTATTGTATTATATACCATTCCATTTCATTCTCTTAGTATTCTTTTCCACTAAAAATAATTTATCTCACAACATTTGAACCGTTAAAGATGCATGGCAAAGTGAAGAATCGTCTTAGCTACTGTTTTAAACTTTGCTGAGTGGAATCAGTTTGCAGTCAATTTATAATATTGGTTTTCTTGAAGATCTTGTTAGTGCTCTCTCTCAATTAAAATATTACAAGCATAAGCATTTAATGTGGTCTGTTTCTCGCAGAATATTATAATGAATGGTGTATTTGTACCTGTCTGGCTCAATCTGAAGTGGGGAGACGGGGGAAACTATCGCTTAGTAATAGCTCGGCTGAGTTTCTGGCTTTTGAGTGGTTGAATTCTTCATAAGCTTTGACCTCCACTGCCAAACTGTGAAATTAAATCTGTAACTATACATCATATTGTCCTAAAAGTTAACTGCATGGCTGACTCAAAGTCTTGATGCATCACTGTATCTGACCCTTAGGGACTTCTGGTTGAATTTTCTACTAGTAAAACTGATTTCCAGTCTTAAAGTCTTGGCATTGATTATTCATTCGTTTGTACAACTAGGCGTGACTAATAGCCAAAGGGATATCCAAATCATGCATTATAATGCACTGAGTTAGGGTCTTGGTTTCATTGTTTCCTTTCAAAGCATGATTTATATTAACTGGACCGCTTGTGTTGTGGCTTAATAAAATTGCTCTTTTCTGATATTGACCAGTGATTGATCGAAAAAGCTGAAGGAAAAAAGAAAAGAACCTTTTATTGCGCTCAGTTGGAATTCTGAATTCTGCAACACTTTGTGAACAACTTGTGAATACAAGAGATATGAACCGACTCATTTAATGGTAAACAAATTGGCATCTTTCAATTGTTCAGTTGTATTGATAGATGAAATAATTTTTTTTTTCCTTTTTTAAATGGTATTTGGGGGACTAGTCGCTTGGGGTTCTGAAGTTAATGACCAGGTAAGCCTCCAATGACTACCCCTTATTAGTAGTCGTAAGGATTCAAACTTAAAATCTTTTAAGTAATATATCCAAGAGTCCCAAGCAAACCACTAGACTACTTAGAGGTACTTGAAGTAAATTTATTATTCTCATCAAATGTTCAACAGAATTTACTATCAGTTTACATAAAATCAATAATTGTGTACAGAGACTTAATTAGTTCATTCCAAGTGTCAGCATCTCTTATTGGCTTCAATTAGTGAATAAATTATATCCCTAAATTTTTCTGTTCTAAAACCGTGAACTTTGTGGGATAGGTTTAGTGGCAAATCTAAGTTTTTTGTTTGGTTTAGTCTACTATTTTCACTTTATGAGCAGATGATCAATCTTTGTCTAGTTAGTGGTGATGTTTCCACTTACTTTTTCAAATAAGATTTTAAATCAAATAATTGAATGGGTTTAAGAAGAAGGGTTATGTCACAAATTCACCTTTATCTAGCTGTGTGATCTTCATTTTAAGAAGCAAAGATCTTAATTTGATGTCTCAACAAAGATCCTGAATAACGATAAACAAATGTCACTATACAATTTCTTTATTAATTAGTTAAGTCACTAGACTTAAGTGACTCCCAGCAAAAAAGTTGTAACTTAATGACAAAAGTAGAGCAAGACAGAGAGAGAAGGAACACAATTTTAGATTCAACAGTGACGAGAGTAGTGTTGGTGCCACTGCCTGGTGGGTCTGCTGATCAATATCAAACATTATTTAGAAAGGGAGAGTCAGTGGGGTCTCATGTCTTTTAATTCTTTCTTCTTGCTCAATGCATGTACAAACTATACTATACATATAGTACGCTCAGAATTCAGCTGTACAGGAGGTTGTTTGTTTGCATCTGTATTATCCTCACATTTTCTGTTAGCTGGTTTTGGCATTTATAACATTCCAAATATCCCCAGTGAGAGAGAGAGAGTGCAAAGATCGGTGAACATTGCTTTCATATCTCTTTTTTTTTTTTTTTTTTTTTAAATATTTTATAAATATTTTTTTTTTGGGGGGGTATTTGGGAATGTTAAAGTGTTTGTAGCCACTGCAAAGGGAAAGGAAAAGTGTGGCTTGCGTGTGAGGTACCCTAAGCTTTAAAGAGATGAAAAGAGTGCCTTTTAAAAAGGAATGTATTCCTTCTGGCCCTTTTTATGGAGCCTATTAGAATTTGAAGTTAAAACAACTATTTAGTGCACTTTTTAAGATTATACATCACAGCTGTTAATCACAGTAAATGTTAAGGCCTCTTGTGGAGACAAGTAGGCTGATTCTATGCTTAGTTTGAGGTTGAAGTTGTTTAAGAATCAATCTAAAATTAGTTTCCTGGTAGAGCCTCGGATGTATAATAGTTTGACTGACTTTGACATGAATGAGGACGCTGTGTAATTTGTACCTCTCTAATGAATTGTAAAGATTCCTATGACAATGAAGTCGACCATGTGGTTGAACAGTTTGATAAGGACTTTTAGGTATATTATTCAAGAGATTTGGAGTTTAAATCACTCATCGAATAGTAATAAGGGTAGTCACGGGAGTTTTTATCCGACCAATAAATCTAGGGTCTTAAAAGATTAATTGAGATACGCGTAAGCTGACACGAACACCTCGGTGAAAAAAAAAAAGAGGTCTAATTTATATGAATTAAGTAGCACAGATAAAATAGTTTTATACAGGGATAAGCCAGAAGACATGGTGGGGTTAGGGGTTGTCAACTATTTTGGAGGCTTTATAATGTCTTGTTCTTTCTCTTCGAGGACATTAGCAGAGCTAAAGATAAAGTAGGTCTGTACAAAATGGTTCAAAAGAGTAATGACTCGGCTCCTACGTTCAAACACACCAAGTGGTGGTAAGAAAGAACAATTATTTCCTACTCATTTGGGTTATCCCCTTGGCGCATTTCTTCATCAAGATTATTGGTCAACTCTTCTTTAATTATGATCGATATCTTTCTTTCTTTGACTCCTTTTTGAATCTACCTGTTGCTTGGCAATAGCAGATAAATTTCGTTAATCAAAATCAAGGTGGGAAATAGAAAGAGTTAAAGGAGGAGTAATTAGAGCAAGAAATGGAGCCAAAGGGAAGAACAGACAGAGATGACAAGACAGCAATAAAAGGGGCGGTGTGAATAGAAGCAGCTATTGACACTAAAATGCAAACTCACAATCCTTTTCTCTCATGCATGTTCAATCAAACGGGAAATAAGTGGTTTTGTTAGGTAGCTAAAATGGGACCCAAACTTCCTCATCTGAATGTGCATATGCATAAGATTAAGATATCCTTCAAAAGAAATGAGATTGTGTTAGGTTTAGAGGGATTAGTTAAGATAAGGGTTCCACACAGCATTTTTTTATTCTTTAATCTTATTGAATCTATTGTTTTCAAGAGGGCCCATAAACGTTAGGATCCCTCCGTGCCCGCGGCTCAAATTATGTCTCTATCAACTGCTAATCCTATCTAAGATACCGTTATTATTTACATTTGATCATTGATATTAATATTAATTATAATAATAACCATCTGATCAAACTTTACTTTTATTTTCATCATGAAAGAGTAAGGCACATTAGGCAATCGGTCGGAAGAAAAACATTTTGAACGCCAAGTCAACGGCAAATCTGAAGGGTCCACTTTTCACGTGCACCTAGGTACAAGACAACACTGCTATTATTACTTCCTGTAAGAATTCCACCCCAGTTCCGAGCTTCCCGTTTGAAGCTACTACACTCACTCTAGCTCCCTTAATTTACAAGTAAACCATCTTCAGAAGGCTGTATGTAGATTTAATCTTGTATTTTTATAGTATTAGAATCTGAAAAGAATTTTTTTAGAGGTAAAAGATTGCCAAAGTTGAATTCAAATTTTGGGAAAATATGAATAGAAATATAAAATATGTATAGATAGAATGATGGATAGAGAGGAAGAGAGTGAGGGAGGCAGCTTTTACTTTATGGAGTTGGGTGCTTTTGGATTGTTTAATGGGACTGTCTGTTGACCGTGGAGACAATGTGAGTGTATTATAGGATCAATAAAGCAGAAGGCCAACTGAGTAAAAGGAAACCAAATATGTGAAATAATTCCTTCTCACAACAAAGATCTTACTGGGAGCTACCAATTACATCACCAATCTCAAGTCTATCCCTCGAGATCCTCACCTTTCTGTAATAATTATTTAGACCAAAAAATGAAGATGGAATTTTAAGGCTTTACTTTTAAGTAAATGAATGGCCAACCTTAGGGAATGTTGGATTCTCAAGAGTCTACTGTTAAATGCATAGAAAACCTTAGCCAAATCCTACTGTCAAATGATCATGTTGACTCTTATGTCCTGTCGGAGTCGAGCCTCTTTGTCTATCCATACGATCATCATCAAACCTGTGGGACAACAAAGTTACTTCTTTCATCCCACCAATCCTGGTTGGCTGAGACCCTTTCGCTTGAAGTCAATCAGTGAGTATACACGTGGGGCTTCATTTTCCCTGAAAGTCAGCCGTATCCTCATCGTAATTTCTCAGAAGAAGTTGCGTTCTTGATAGCTACTTTGGGAAGCTTGGTTCAGCAGCAATGCTTATGTAATTGGTGGGTTATGCAAGTCCCAAAATGGCATGTAACTCTGCTTCTGCAGAATCAGTGATCTCTTGTGACCCTGTTCTACACTTTAGAGATGTGCATGACAGACTTGGACAGGGAAATGGCTTCTGTTTTTTACAAGACCCAATCAGGTTCGGCGGGTACAATGACCATTAATTCTGGTATCAGAGACATTCTTCCAGAATCCAGATTGTGATTTTGAGTTTGACCCCTGCGGTTATTCATAATCAATTGAAGGGACTGCTATCTCTACTATCCATGTTACCCCAAGGACGGTTTCAGTTAGCAAGCTTTGAAACAGTGGGTTATATCTAAAGAAGGAATTTGTGTGAGCTGGTGGGGAGGGTGTTGGCTTGTTTCCAACCAAATGATTTCTCCATTTCTGTGCATCTGAGTCGCAGGAAAGTTTCTTGAGCAGGACTGTTTGTTGGATGTAAGGGATACTGTTGCGAAGAGAGTGCCTTGAAGAGCTTGGAATGGGCAGTTCAGTTTGTCTTCCAGAAATATGTTAGGACTGGGACAATACCTCTCCCAGATCAACTCTGAGATGCTGCTGGAAAGAGGAAAGATGAAGAATCTAATAATTGTTATGGTTTACTTATAAATTTCTTGGGCTTTTAATAATAAAATAATTGATTTATGTTGTCTGTGATCAAATGTTGAGTCGTCTAGTGTCTGTATAAGCGGTCGATAATATTCAGATTTGGTGGCAGTCTTATCATTTATGGACTTCTGTTTCATTCAGAATGTATTGGCAGTGTTGGATTGATCTGAGTTCATTCAGAGTTTATCACAGTGTTGGATTTAAAAGCATTATTTGGAATTAATCACACTCATTGCCTTGACCTTTTCTTGGATACTTTTATGCTCCAATCTATGCCTCATCATTCTAATTCTATATTATGTTTTGTTGCGTTGAGAATTACCAATTCTATGAATTAATAGTTAATCCATTTTGAGCCCTGTATTTGTTTTATGTTAGTTTCAGGTGCAGGACTGCAAGATCACTGAGCATCTATTTAAGTTTATGAAAGTCGTCAGGGAGTAGCCATGTTATGATTTAGATCCTTACCAATCTTTAAGGAAGTAGAACCAGTAACTTCAGTTTGTATATCATATTGTAGTAACGAGTGAATTTTGTAATGATAGTAGTTTCTATAAGAGTGTGTTGTGCTGCTAACTTCTAAGTACGTTGTTAAATTTGAGGACATATCGGTTGATTAGGATTCAAGCCAGATGAATGGTTAGGCCAAGTTTGATTGTTCCCTGATGAAGCCAATTAGCAAAGAAAACTGGAAAAGCATTATGTTCAGCTGGCCTCCAATATTTGGCCGAGTTAAATCTTGGTAATTTTCCAGGAATATCTTTGATGACATAGTTGAATCTTGGATTGCGAAGCCCTTATGATTACTCCTTTCTAGCATCTAGAATTTCGACTTGCCTTTCTTTTAGCCACTGTTCTTTCACAGTTGATAATATGGTACTGACCCCAGCCAGGTCTCTCTTTTCAACTGAAAAAGTCCCTAATATTATGCTAATCCTTCCAATCTTCTCTATACTGGTATTTTTTTCATATTCACAGGTCAGTAAGTTAATACATATCGTAAGAGAATTTGCAGTCTTTAAGGAAAAAACTTAGTTCAGAATATTAGTTGTATGTGTTACCAAACTTTAATATCCACTATTGGTTTCAATGGATTTCTGAGTATTAGGTGAATACACAACATTGCAGATCATTTGACGAAACTATTTCTGGGTGATCAAGTGGTTCGACTTCAAGAGAAACTTTTGGATGCAGTACTCAAGAGATCCTAGTTTGAGTCATTTTTCGGTTGCGAATAAAGGTAGCTATTGGAGCTCCTACTAGAGGATAATTTCAAGATCCCGGGAGATTAGTTGAGATGCTCATAAGCTGATCTAGAACCCCGGTCATTAAAAAAAAAAAAAAAAAAAAAAATCATTTTGAAGATAAAATGATAAAAGTAGTTACTAGTTGTTTCCCTTTTCTGCTTTGTTAGTTTGAAAGTGTTTTGTTTATCTAACAATTAAATTATTTTCTGCTGTTGATTAACAGGTTAATTGACACATAAATACCCGTGTGGTATCTTATCAACTTTAAGTCACTACATATTTCCACTTATTGCGTAGGGAATCAATTCTAACCTTTTCTTTTCGGCATTAAGATCAATCTCTTGCATAATGTTTCAGATAGACCTTATACCAGCGCCTGGTACATGGCCACTAATTTTTGCTTCGTTTTTGCTCTACATATTTTATTGTATTATATACCATTCCATTTCATCTCTTAGTATTCTTTTCCACTAAAAAAATTTATCTCACAACATTTGAACCGTTAAAGATGCATGGCAAAGTGAAGAATCGTCTTAGCTACTGTTTTAAACTTTCTGAGTGGAATCAGTTTGCAGTCAATTTATAATATTGGTTTTCTTGAAGATCTTGTTAGTGCTCTCTCTCAATTAAATATTACAAGCATAGCATTTAATGTGGTCTGTTTCTCGCAGAATATTATAATGAATGGTGTATTTGTACCTGTCTGGCTCAATCTGAAGTGGGGAGACGGGGGAAACTATCGCTTAGTAATAGCTCGGCTGAGTTTCTGGCTTTTGAGTGGTTGAATTCTTCATAAGCTTTGACCTCCACTGCCAAACTGTGAAATTAATCTGTAACTATACATCATATTGTCCTAAAAGTTAACTGCATGGCTGACTCAAAGTCTTGATGCATCACTGTATCTGACCCTTAGGGACTTCTGGTTGAATTTTCTACTAGTAAAACTGATTTCCAGTCTTAAAGTCTGGCATTGATTATTCATTCGTTTGTACAACTAGGCGTGACTAATAGCCAAAGGGATATCCAAATCATGCATTATAATGCACTGAGTTAGGGTCTTGGTTTCATTGTTTCCTTCCAAGCATGATTTATATTAACTGGACCGCTTGGTTGTGGCTTAATAAAATTGCTCTTTTCTGATATTGACCAGTGATTGATCAAAAAAGCTGAGGAAAAAAGAAAAGAACCTTTTATTGCGCTCAGTTGGAATTCTGAATTCTGCAACACTTTGTGAAACACTTGTGAATACAAGAGATATGAACCGACTCATTTAATGGTAAACAAATTGGCATCTTTCAATTGTTCAGTTGTATTGATAGATGAAATAATTTTTTTTTTCCTTTTTTAATGGTATTTGGGGACTAGTCGCTTGGGGTTCTGAAGTTAATGACCAGGTAAGCCTCCTGACTACCCCTTATTAGTAGTCGTAAGGATTCAAACTTAAATCTTTTAAGTAATATATCCAAGAGTCCCAAGCAAACCACTAGACTTAGAGGTACTTGAGTAAATTTATATTCTCATCAAATGTTCCACATAATTTACTATCAGTTTACATACAATCAATAATTGTGTACAGAGACTTAATTAGTTCATTCCAAGTGTCAGCATCTCTTATGGCTCAATTAGTGAATAATTATATCCCTAATGTCTCTGTTCTAAAACCGTGAACTTTGTGGGATAGGTTTAGTGGCAAATCTAGTTTTTGTTTGGATTAGTCTACTATTTTCACTTTATGAGCAGATGATCAATCTTTGTCTAGTTAGTGGTGATGTTTCCACCTACTTTTTCAATAATGTTAAATCAAATAATTGAATGGTTTAAGCAGAAGGGTTATGTCACAAATTCACCTTTATCTAGCTGTGTGATCTTCATTTTAAGAAGCAGATCTTATTTGATGTCTCAACAAAGATCCTGAATAACGATAAACAAATGTCACTATACAATTTCTTTATTAATTAGTTAAGTCACTAGACTTAAGTGACTCCCAGCAAAAAAGTTGTAACTTAATGACAAAAGTAGGCAAGACAGAGAGAGAAGAACACAATTTTAATTCAACGTGACGAAGTAGTGTTGGTGCCACTGCCTGGTGGGTCTGCTGATCATATCAAACATTATTTAGAAAGGAGAGTCGTGGGGTCTCATGTCTTTTAATCTTTCTTCTTGCTCAATGCATGTAACAAACTATACTCTATTTTTCTCTCTTCCTATTCCATTCTTCTTCTTTACTTTATTTTTTACCATTTTTTCAATACAATTGTTAAACTTTTATTTAATATCAACTTTAACTTTAAACCATTCCTATTTATTATAATAATTTCACTAAAATTATAAGATTAATTAATTGTTAGGTTGTATAAATTTAGCATATTTTAACTAATTAAAAGGAGCTTAATATATATTCCTATCTTTTTTTAGTTATTTTAAAATTGCTCAAATAAACCATGACAAATAATAAAATACCGTGTTATACTAAATCGGATTTTTTACCGGCTTTGACTTTCCCATCGTTCTTTATTCATCCTTATCTCTTAAGAAAAATAAATAAATAAAAAAAAGCACGAAAACAGTTAACTTTTAGGTTTAAACTTTAAAGTGCTTTAACATCCTATATAAAGGAGAACAAATATTCGAAACTTAACTGGAAAATCAAAAGAAAGGGCAATATCGTGATTTAATCTAAACAAGTAGCGAATGTCAACACACAAATAACGCTCGCCACGTCATGTATAAAACGTCAGCCTTCCCCTCAGTCCTCGGATCCATTCACAAGTCACAATTATTTCATTTTCATAAAACACAAGAAATACATTGCTGCACAACTCCTACCAACAACACTAGAATCATTCAAATCCTCTCAATTTTCATCTCATATACATATTTCTGTAAGTATTTTCTTTTCTAGGTTTTGTATCTTTTGAATTGTTTTTTTATCTTCTATTTTCGTTTCTGATTGTTGTCGTCGTCTTGTTTTTAAGGAATTCTGACGAGTTTTAACGTGTTGGTGATATAGCTGATATAAAGCTTCGATCGGGACTTGTAATATCTGTAAGTATGGATTCGAAAATTATATTTTCTTTCTGTGAAATAATTTTAAGAATTTCAGCTTAGGGTTTTTATTTGCGTGCATGTTTATGACTATTAGCGGTTTTTTTGTAACGAATTTGATGTTAGAAGTTCATTAGTTTTTAGGTTAATGAATTTATTTTGGTTTTGAGCCAAGGATAGATTGGGATTTGGATGCTGAATTGATAGTTGTAATAATAATTATTTAAATACTGATATTTTTTATTTTAATTGTTTGGAAGAATGGTTGGATACGGCCACTTGTTTTCATAAAATTGTGTAATTGTAATTTTTAAATCAACACCTCACTAAAAGCAATGAATGCAATGAGCTTGAGTTGTAATAATATGATTAAATACGATTAAATCCTATTAGTTATGGTTTCTAAAACACATTATCAATTTATCATATCTCTATCGTGAAACATGAAATTCATTTTTTAAACTAAACATAATCCAAATTTGTAAAAGATAATTCTTTTAAGAACACGGTTGGGAGAAAGCACAAAACTCTCTTTTCTTTCTCTGTAAACTTTTCAGTCACAATTGTATGACTTGTTTTCATTGTTCTGCAACCAGCTCAGGATCTTAAATTAGGAATTGAATTTCCTTCTTCAACAAAACAAAAAAGTTCTTTATATTTTTATTCTTTAACCGTCTTCAGGAACTTTTACATATATGGCATTTTGAATTACTTGTTTGACTCCCTTTATTCGATGACTTGAATTTAATTCTGTCTTATTTGTACCTGCATAGTTTTTCTCAAATTGTTGCTGGAGGTTTGGTATGCTCTGCCAACTATTTTCCTATTTGGACTTAAATAATTTTTTTTTAATCATTCGAGTTTTTTTTTTTTTTTTTTGTTTGTTTGTTGATATCATTTAATTACTAATGTTTGATGGCTTTGGTCAGGAGGGATTGTATGATCTAATGGAGTCTAAAGGTGGGAAGAAGAAGTCTAGCAGTAGTAAGTCTTTATTCTACGAAGCTCCTCTTGGTTACAGCATTGAAGACATTCGACCAAACGGCGGAATTAAGAAGTTCAGATCTGCTGCTTACTCCAACGTGAGTTTATTATAATAGTTTTCTTCTGCAAGCTATAATCACACTCTGGAATGACATTAAAAATTTCTATGTTCATGATTTTAAATTTTACCAATTCATCCATCTTTCATGAACAAACTATGTTAACAGTTTTATTCTTATTTTTTCTTATGCAGTGTGCTCGCAAGCCATCCTGATACTCCTCAAATTTGTGATCTCATCATATAACGTGATTGGTGAACTGTTATCTTGCTTTACTAGTGATTAGTTTTACTTGTTTTTCTTCATCAACGACTTCCTCTTTCTCTCTCTTTGCAACTGCATTCTATCTGGCTCTGATCTACCTGCAACTTTGGCACCACTGTGATTGCGAAGTACTTTTCAACAGTGATAGTTTCTGTTTAGACTGCCATGGCAATCTCTGCAATTGGTTTTGAAGGTTACGAAAAGAGGCTTGAAATGTCATTTTTTGAGCCAGGCATCTTTGCAGATCCTGAAGGAAAGGGTCTTCGGTACCTCTCGAAGGCCCAGTTAGATGAGATTCTGGCACCAGCTGAGTGCACTATAGTTTCGTCACTGTCAAATGATCATGTTGACTCTTATGTCCTGTCGGAGTCGAGCCTCTTTGTCTATCCATACAAGATCATCATCAAAACCTGTGGGACAACAAAGTTACTTCTTTCAATCCCACCAATCCTGAAGTTGGCTGAGACCCTTTCGCTTGAAGTACAATCAGTGAGGTATACACGTGGGAGCTTCATTTTCCCTGAAAGTCAGCCGTATCCTCATCGTAATTTCTCAGAAGAAGTTGCTGTTCTTGATAGCTACTTTGGGAAGCTCGGTTCAGGCAGCAATGCTTATGTAATTGGTGGGTTGTGCAAGTCCCAAAAATGGCATGTATACTCTGCTTCTGCAGAATCAGTGATCTCTTGTGACCCTGTCTACACTTTAGAGATGTGCATGACAGACTTGGACAGGGAAATGGCTTCTGTTTTTTACAAGACCCAATCAGGTTCGGCGGGTACAATGACCATTAATTCTGGTATCAGAGACATTCTTCCAGAATCCAAGATATGTGATTTTGAGTTTGACCCCTGCGGTTATTCAATGAATTCAATTGAAGGGACTGCTATCTCTACTATCCATGTTACCCCAGAGGACGGTTTCAGTTATGCAAGCTTTGAAACGGTGGGTTATGATCTGAAAGAAGTGAATTTGTGTGAGCTGGTGGGGAGGGTGTTGGCTTGTTTCCAACCAAATGATTTCTCCATTTCTGTGCACGTTGAGGTCGCAGGAAAGTTTCTTGAGCAGGACTGTTTGTTGGATGTGAAGGGATACTGTTGCGAAGAGAGTGGCCTTGAAGAGCTTGGAATGGGCGGTTCAGTTGTCTTCCAGAAATATGTTAGGACTGGGGGCAATAGCTCTCCTAGATCAACTCTGAGATGCTGCTGGAAAGAGGAAGAAGATGAAGAATCTAAATAATTGTTATGGTTTACTTTTAAATTTCTTGGGCTTTTGATAATAAAATAATTGATTTTTGGATGTTGTCAAATGTTGAGTTGTCTAGTGTCTGTATAAGCGGTCGATAATATTCAGATTTGTGTGGCAGTCTTATCATTTATGGACTTCTGTTTCATTCAGAATGTATTGGCAGTGTTGGATTGATCTGAGTTCATTCAGAGTTTATCAGCAGTGTTGGATTTAAAAAAGCGTTATTTGGAATATTAATCACACTCATTGCACTTGACCTTTTCTTGGATACTTTTTATGCTCCAATCTATGCCTCATCATTCATAATTCTATATTATGTTTTGTTCGCTTGAGAAATATACCAATTCTATGGAAGTAATAGTTAATCCATTTCAAGCCCTGAATTTGTTTTATGTTAGTTTCAGGTGCAGGACTGCAAGATCACTTGAGCATCTATTTAAGTTTATGAAAGTCGTCAGGGAGTAGCCATGTTAGGATTTAGATCCTTACCAATCTTTAAAGGAAGTAGAACCAGTAACTTCAGTTTGTATATTCAATATTGTAGTAACGAGTGAATTTTGTAATGATAGTAGTTTCTATAAGAGTGTGTTGTGCTGCTAACTTGCTAAGTACGTTGGTTAAATTTGAGGACATATCGGTTGATTAGGATTCAAGCCAGATGAATGGTTAGGACCAAGTTTGATTGTTCCCTGATGAAGCCAATTAGCAAAGAAAACTGGAAAAGCATTATGTTCAGCTGGCCTCCAATATTTGGCCGAGTTAAAATCTTGGTAACTTTTCCAGGAATATCTTTGAATGACATAGTTGAATCTTGGATTGCGAAGCCCATTATGATTACTCCTTTCTAGCATCTAGAATTTCGACTTGCCTTTCTTTTAGCCACTGTTCTTTCACAAGTTGATAATATGGTACTGACCCCAGCCAGGTCTTCTTTTCAACTGAAAAAGTCCCTAATATTATGCTAATCCTTCCAATCTTCTCCATACTTGGTATTTTTTTTCATATTCACAGGTCAGTAAGTTAATAATATATCGTAAGAGAATTTGCAGTCTTCCAAGGAAAAAACTTAGTTCAGAATATTAGTTGTATGTGTTACCAAACTTAAAATCCACTATTGGTTTCAATGGATTTCTAAGTATTAGGTGAATACACAATATTGCAGATCATTTTCACGAAACTATTTCTGGGTGATCAAGTGGTTTGACTTCGATAGAGATTTTTGGGTGTATTACTCAAGAGGTCCTGAGTTCGAGGCCATTTTCGGTTGCTAATAAGGGTAGCTATTGGAGCTCCTACTTATAGGGTAGTTCCAAGGTCTTGGGGGATTAGTTGAGAATGCTCATAAGCTGATCTAGACACCCCGGTCATTAAAAAAAAAAAAAAAAAAAAAAAATCATTTTGAAGATAAAATGATAAAAGTAGTTACTAGTTGTTTCCTTTTCTGCTTTGTTAGTTTGAAAGTGTTTTGTTTATCTAACAATTAAATTATTTTCGGCTGTTGATTAACAGGTTAATTGACCCATAAATACCCGTGTGTATCTTATCAACTTTAAGTCATATCATATTTCCACTTATTGCGTAGGGAATACATTCTAACCTTTTCTTTTTCGGCATTAAGACAATCTCTTGCATGAATGTTTCGAATACCTTATACCAGCAGCCTGGTACATGGCCACTAATTTTTGCTTCGTTTTTGCTCTACATATTTTATTGTATTATATACCATCCATTTCATTCTCTTAGTATTCTTTTCCACTAAAATAATTTATCTCACAACATTTGAACCGTTAAAGATGCATGCAAAGTGAAGAATCGCTTAGCTACTGTTTTAAACTTTGCTGAGTGGAATCAGTTTGCAGTCAATTTATAATATTGGTTTTCTTGAAGATCTTGTTAGTGTCTCCTCTCAATAAATATTACAAGCATAAGCATTTAAGTGGTCTGTTTCTCGCAGAATATTATATGATGTGTGTATTTGTACCTGTCTGGCTCAATCTGAAGTGGGGAGACGGGGGAAACTATCGCTTAGTAATAGCTCGGCTGAGTTTCTGGCTTTTGAGTGGTTGAATTCTTCATAAGCTTGACCTCCACTGCCAAACTGTGAAATTAAATCTGTAACTATACATCATATTGCCTAAAAGTTACTGCATGGCTGACTCAAAGTCTTGATGCATCACTGTATCTGACCCTTAGGGACTTCTGGTTGAATTTTCTACTAGTAAACTGATTTCCTCTTAAAGTCTTGGCATTGATTATTCATTCGTTTGTACAACTAGGCGTGACTAATCCAAAGGATATCCAAATCATGCATTATAATGCACTGAGTTAGGGTCTTGGTTTCATTGTTTCCTTTCAAAGCATGATTTATATAACTGGACCGCTTGTGTTGTGGCTTAATAAAATTGCTCTTTTCTGATTTGACCAGTGATTGATCAAAAAGCTGAGGAAAAAAGAAAAAACCTTTTATTGCGCTCAGTTGGAATTCTGAATTCTGCAACACTTGTGAACAACTTTGAATACAAGAGATATGAACCGACTCATTTAATGGTAAACAAATTGGCATCTTTCAATTGTTCAGTTGTATTGATAGATGAAATAATTTTTTTTTCCTTTTAAATGGTATTTGGGGGACTAGTCGCTTGGGGTTCTGAAGTTAATGACCAGGTAAGCCCCAATGACTACCCCTTATTAGTAGTCGAAGGATTCAAACTTAAAATCTTTTAAGTAATAATCCAAGAGTCCCAAGCAAACCACTAGACTACTTAGAGGTACTTGAAGTAAATTTATTATTCTCATCAAATGTTCCACATAATTTACTATCAGTTTACATACAATCAATAATTGTGTACAGAGACTTAATTAGTTCATTCCAAGTGTCAGCATCTCTTATTGGCTTCAATTAGTGAATAAATTATACCCTAAATGTCTCTGTTCTAAAACCGTGAACTTTGTGGGATAGGTTTAGTGGCAAATCTAAGTTTTTTGTTTGGATAGTCTACTATTTTCACTTTATGAGCAGATGATCAATCTTTGTCTAGTTAGGTGATGTTTCCACCTACTTTTTCAAATAATAGTTAAATCAAATAATTGAATGGGTTTAAGCAGAAGGGTTTGTCACAAATTCACCTTTATCTAGCTGTGTGATCTTCATTTTAAGAAGCAAAGATCTTAATTTGATGTCTCAACAAAGATCCTGAATAACGATAAACAAATGTCACTATACAATTCTTTATTAATTAGTTAGTCACTAAACTTAAGTGACTCCCAGCAAAAAAGTTGTAACTTAATGACAAAGTAGAGCAAGACAGAGAGAGAAAACACAATTTTAGATTCAACAGTGACGAGAGTAGTGTGGTGCCACTGCCTGGTGGGTCTGCTGATCAATATCAAACTTATTTAGAAAGGGAGAGTCAGTGGGGTCTCATGTCTTTTAATTCTTTCTTCTTGCTCATGCATGTACAAACTATACTCTACATATAGTACGCTCAGAATTCAGCTGTACAGGAGTTGTTTGTTGCATCTGTATTATCCCACATTTCTGTTAGCTGGTTTTGGCATTTATAACATTCCAAATATCCCCAGTGAGAGAAGAGAGTGCAAAGATCGGTGACCATTGCTTTCATATCTCTTTTTTTTTAATATTTATATATATATATATATATATATATATATATATAATATATATATATTTTGGTGGCTATTTGGGATGTTAAAGTGTTGTAGCCACTGCAAAGGGAAAGGAAAAGTTGGCTTGCGTGTGGGAGTACCCTAAGCTTTAAAGAGATGAAAAGAGTGCCTTTTAAAAAGGAATTTATTCTTTCTGGCCCTTTTGATGGAGCCTATTAGAATTTGAAGTTAAAACAACTATTTAGTGCACTTGATAAGATTATACATCACAGCTGTTAATCACAGTAAATGTTAGGCCTCTGTGGAGACAAGTAGGCTGATTCTATGCTTAGTTTGAGGTGAAGTTGTTTAAGAATCAATCTAAAATTAGTTTCCTGGTAGAGCCTCGGATGTATAATAGTTTGACTGACTTTGACATATGAGGACGCTGTGTAATTTGTACCTCTCTAATGAATTGTAAAGATTCCTATGACAATGAAGTCGACCATGTGGTTGAACAGTTTGATAAGGACTTTTAGGTATATTATTCAAGATTTGGAGTTTAAATCACTCATCGAATAGTAATAAGGGTAGTCACGGGAGTTTTTTATCCGACCAATAAATCGAGGTCTTAAAAGATTAATTGAGATACGCGTAAGCTGACACGAACACCTCGGTGAAAAAAAAAAGAGGTCTAATTTAATGAATTAAGTAGCACAGATAAAATAGTTTTATACAGGGATAAGCCAGAAGACATGGTGGGGTTAGGGGTTGTCAACTATTTTGGAGGCTTTATAATGTCTTGTTCTTTCTCTTCGAGGACATTAGCAGAGCTAAAGATAAAGTAGGTCTGTACAAATGGTTCAAAAGAGTAATGACTCGGCTCCTACGTTCAAACACACCAAGTGGTGGTAAGAAAGAACAATTATTTCCTACTCATTTGGGTTATCCCCTTGGCGCATTTCTTCATCAAGATTATTGGTCAACTCTTCTTTAATTATGATCGATTCTTTCTTTCTTTGACTCATTTTTGAATCACCTGTTGCTTGGCAATAGCAGATAAATTTCGTTAATCAAAATCAAGGTGGGAATAGAAAAGAGTTAAAGGAGGAGTAATTAGAGCAAGAAATGGAGCCAAAGGAAGAACACAGAGATGACAAGACAGCAATAAAAGGGGCGGTGTGATAAAGCATTTAAATACTAGAATTGACACTAAATGCAAACTCACAATCCTTTTCTCTCATGCATGTTCAATCAAATGGGAAATAAGTGGTTTTGTTAGGTAGCTAAATGGGACCCAAACTTCCTCATCTGAATGTGCATATGCTTCAGATTAAGATAATATAAACATATCCTTCAAAGAAATGAGATGGTGTTAGGTTTAGAGGGATTAGTTAAGATAAGGGTTCCACATACCATTTTTTTTCTTTCTTAATCTATTGTTTTCAAGAGGGCCATAAACGTAGGATCCCTCCGTGCCCGCGGCTCAAATTATGTCTCTATCAACTGCTAATCCTATCTAAATACCGTTATTATTTACATTTGATCATTGATACTAATATTAATTATAATAATAACCATCTGATCAAACTTTACTTTTATTTTCATCATGAAAGAGTAAGGCACATTAGGCAATCGGTCGGAAGAAAAACATTTTGAACGCCAAGTCAACGGCAAATCTGAAGGGTCCACTTTTCACGTGCCCTAGGACAAGACAACACTGCTATTATTACTTCCTGTAAGATTCCACCCCAGTTCCGAGCTTCCCGTTTGAAGCTACTACACTCACTCTAGCTCCCTAATTTACAAGTAAACCATCTTCAGAAGGCTGTATGTAGATTTAATCTTGTATTTTTATAGTATTAGAATCTGAAAAGAATTTTTTTAGAGGTAAAAGATTGCCAAAGTTGAATTCAAATTTTGGGAAAATGAATAGAAATATAAAATATGTATAGATAGAATGATGGATGAGAGGGAGAGGGCAGCTTTTACTTTATGGAGTTGGGTGCTTTTGGATTGTTTAATGGGACTGTCTGTTGACCGTGGAGACAATGTGAGTGTATTATAGGATCAATAAAGCAGAAGGCCAACTGAGTAAAAGGAAACCAAATATGTGAAATAATTCCTTCTCACAACAAAGATCTTACTGGGAGCTACCATTACATCACCAATCTCAAGTCTATCCCTCGAGATCCTCACCTTCTGTAATAATTATTTAGACCAAAAATGAAGGGAATTTTAAGGCTTTACTTTTAGTAAATGAAGGCCAACCTTAGGGAATGTTGGATTCTCAAGAGTCTACTGTAAATGCATAGAAAACCTTAGCCAAATCCAATGCATTCTCTGATCTTCCTCTTAAAAACTGACATCAAAACTATTAACTACCAGACCCACATGGTCATTTTGATCAAGTTTTACCATTTTTAAAATATCAAGGTGCTTAACAGTTGACTTCACTTGCTTTTTCATTTGAAAACTTTGATAGTATAGAATAGAAAATTCTCAAATACTTTTTTTTTTTTTTTTTTTAATTTATAAAATAATGCTGATGAGGAATTTTCTTTCCAATCATCTTTTGATTTATCTGATTTGGTAATGTGGCTTGGCTTTTATTATTCTTTTTCCTTACTTTGTTCAACCAGTGCAGGCATGTTTTAGTTCTCTTTAGCTTTTACTACCAAAACCCTCTGGTTTCTTGACTCCTGGGTCTGACACAAAGTTGTGAGAAAGTGAATTCATTTCAAGGTAGGCATGAGAAATTCTACTGCTTGCCTTGTGATGTAAACATTACTTTAAACAATATAAACAAAACACAGTTAAAAACTTGGTTCTGTTGAATCTTTCATAACACTCGGTCACTCCCCCTGCTCCTCAAGTGCTTTCTACGTCAAGGAAGCTAATTAGTTTCTTATTTCCTTTGTTTTGATACTCAATTCAATGGAAACAATGAGAAGAAGATGCTACTTTGTGTTTTCTAGCTCTTTTAAGCTTATGGACTTCTGCATGCGGATTGCTATCACCCAAAGGAGTTAACTATGAAGTATTTGAAATTTAAAAACTATGATTTATTTATTTATTTCTTTAATAAGAACTTAAATAATATTTTTAGTTTCCTTGATTTTGTTTCAGTCCAAGCTTTGATGGCATTAAAAGTCTACTGATTGATCCTCATGACGTTCTAAGCAACTGGGATGAAAACTCTGTTGATCCATGCAGCTGGGCTTTGGTTACTTTTTATGATGTTTGGTTACTAGCCTGTAAGTACGCTGAAAAACAACAGAGAAATACTATAAAACTTAAGCTTCTTATACCTTAATAAGATGAAAACGTTAAAATGGTTTTTTTTTTTTTTTTGGGTGCAGAGAGCTCCGCCAGAACTTTTCTGGCACTCTTGCGCCAAGTATAGGGAACTTGACAAATCTCCAGCTTCTGTAAGTATGAAATTGTACTAAAGTTAAAATATGAAATGGTTTAAACGTTTCGTATATGGAGTTAGATGAGACTTTTTGCAGGCTCCTACAGAATACAACATAGCAGACATATTCCTTCTGAGATTGGGCGGCTCTCAAACCTTAAAACACTTGATCTTTCCAACAACAACTTCATTGGTTCAATTCCCAGTACTGTATCCAATTTGAAAAGCCTACAATACCTGTAAGTGAACTTCAAATATTGCTATGCCAGTAAAAATATTTATTAAGGTCATTTTTTGAAATTGTTTTCATGCCTCACTTTGCAATGGGATTTTTAATTCGAATCAGGAGAATGAATAATAACGTCTTTCTGGACAATTCCTCCCTCTTTGACAAACATGTCCCAGCTCGCCTTTCTGTAATTCTCTTCATACTTTATCCGTCATTATAATTATATTCTCTTTCATTTTGATATTTATGTTTGAACAAGGTTAATGATGTGTATATATATATTTTTTTAATGTAATAGGGATCTGTCTTTTAATAATTTAAGTGGGTCCTGTCCCCCACTTCCATGCGAAAACATTCAAGTAAGTTCCTCCTGGATTTTGTTTTAATTCTACTAATAATTTGTGTCATTATTCACTGATTTACACCTGTTATTGATTGATACAGCATTGTAGGAAACTCTCAGATATGTGCCACCGGAACTGAGCAAGACTCTTTGGAACTGCACCAAACCCATGTCTTTGCCTTGAATAATACGCAAAGTAAATATACTTCCCGGCTGCTTGCAAGTTTCTTCATTCTTCAAAATTAAAGTTTTTGTTATAACAAAATTGTGTTGCTTCTTTTTACTTACAATTATCTCCATTTGAATTTTGACTTTAATTCACAGCTCACAATGAAGTTGAACCGTTTTTTGTTATATGCCATCACTTTTTTTATTCTGTCTGAAGCTCAAACTATTCTGACATGAATTTTCGATTTTTTTTTAGATTCAACACCTTCTAAGGCACCGAAGAGCCATAGAATCGCTCTGGCTTTTGGTTCAAGCTTGGGCTGCATCTGCCTACTGATTCTTGGATTTGGATTCCTTCTCTGGGGGAGGCAAAAGCATAACCAGCAAATATTTTTTGATGTTAACGGTTAGTGAAGCATAAATTGGTTTCGAAGCATCAATAGTTAGAGAAAAACTTTACTTATTCTCATAAAAACGCTCTTTTTAATGTTTCAGAACAACATCATGAAGAAGTTTGCCTAGGAAACTTGAAGAGATTTCACTTCAAAGAACTTCAGGTTGCTACAAACAATTCAGCAGCAAGAACTTGGTTGGAAAAGGTGGCTTTGGAAATGTCTATAAAGGGTATCTCCAAGATGGAACTGTTGTGGCTGTAAAAAGGCTCAAAGATGAAATGCCATAGGAGGCGAAATCCAATTTCAGACTGAAGTAGATGATCAGCTTGCAGTTCATCGAAACCTTCCTTCGACTCATTGGATTTTGTATGACAGCAACAGAACGGCTTTTGGTTTATCCCTACATGTCAAATGGGAGCGTTGCTTCACGTCTCAAAGGTAAAGCTCTCATCAATTTTCCCATTGTATTATGTTTTAGTACATGAAACATAACATTTGTACCTCTTTTGTAAATTTGTTCTTGCAGGCAAGCCAGCCTTGGACTGGAGTACCAGAAAAAGAATTGCTTTGGGAGCTGCAAGGGGTTTACTATACTTGCATGAACAATGTGATCCCAAGATAATTCACAGGGATGTGAAGGCTGCAAATATATTGCTTGATGATTACTGTGAGGCTGTAGTTGGAGACTTTGGGTTAGCAAAACTGTTGGATCACCAAGAATCACATGTGACTACTGCAGTGAGAGGAACTGTGGGACACATAGCCCCAGAGTATCTATCAACTGGCCAATCCTCTGAAAAAACTGATGTTTTTGGGTTTGGAATTCTTCTACTTGAATTGATATCTGGCCTAAGAGCTTTAGAATTTGGGAAGTCGGCGAATCAGAAAGGAGCTATGCTTGATTGGGTGAGCTGAACAAACATGTTTCACTTGTTTGAAATAGTGTTGGGTTATTTTTTTCAAGTCAATTATTCTGATTCAATTCATTTATGATTTTAACTGCAGGTGAAGAAAATTCACCAGGAAAACAAGCTAGAGATGCTAGTTGACAAGGACCTGAAAAATAACTACGATCGAATCGAGCTTGAAGAGATGGTTCAAGTAGCTCTCTTAAGTACACAATACCTTCCAATTTACAGACCAAAAATGTCTGAAGTGGTTCGAATGCTTGAAGGAGATGGACTTGCAGAGAAATGGGCAGCTTCTCAAAGAGCTGAAACAACAAGGTCTAGACCCAATGAGTTTTCTTCTTCAGAGAGATACTCTGATCTTACTGACGACTCTTCATTGCTGGTTAAAGCAATGGAGCTCTCTGGACCAAGGTGACATGACGATCCATAAAAGGAGATAAATAATAATATTAAAAAAAAAAAAAAAAAAGGGAGACAGAATCTGAGAACAAGAATGTATCAAAAATGAGTTTGTTGTATGGTAGCAATATACCGGGATCCAAAGCTGTGTCAAATATCTGATTGTACAGATTCGAATTAAAAAAACTGACATTTGAGTGTAATATTTTCTGTTTCTAGTGACGAATTTTTCGTTAAATGTTTTATAGTAACCGTTGTAATAATACTACGCTTGAAATAAATCTGTAAATATTATTGCACAAGAAGAGAGTAATTATCCATATAGGTCAGAATGTTTGTTGATGTGCACTTTGTTGTTGAGATGCCTAATGCTGCTCCGAAAACGTGAAGGTGAAGACCGACCGCCGTGGCAAAGAAAAAGTCTGCCACGGCAACTGGAGGTTGCCGCTCTCGCGTGCGTTGTGCGATGTAATCTATGATCTGTTTTTTGTGCGACCTGCACTGGGTGTTAGGCGATCAGAAATAACCGGACGTTTAGTTTTGTGGTTTTATCTTAGTAAGTTATTTAAGTTTTTTTAATTAGTTATCTTATGTAAGTTGTTCAAAGTTTTTTCTTTACATGTTTATAAAAGAGGATTAGAATTGTATTAAGTATGTAAGTGTGTATTCTGTATAGTGATATTTCCAATACAAAAGTATTTGTTTCTTTGCAAATTCAAATTTTGCTGAGTGAAAGATAGTTCAAAAACCAACACACTTTAAGGGGCTTTGTTTCCCACTGCAAGGTTGTTACAAAAATTCTTTCTATACAAGCAATTACAAGTACAATTTGAAGGCATTCATCTTTCAGCAGTCAGTCAATCACAGCCCGAAAAAGGGAAAATTACTTCTCTAATACAGCTCAATGATCGATATGAGAATTAAAATACTTGTCTTCCTCACATTTTCCGGTTGTTCGTGACCAGATGACAGTGACACTTAGGATTTGATGTCAAAAATAAGGATTGTGGTTCAGGCATAATTCAAAAACAGAGTAACAATGAGGGGCAGGTTCTCTCTAATATTTTTACTTGATTACTCAAAACGTTGCCAATGAGATTTTAGCATGTTATATCAAGTATCCTTTTGAGCCTGTGATATAACAAGTTCTGCAATTCCAATATCTAAAAGGAAATTAACCCACACATAAGCTACTAACATCAAATTTCTCTTCATGAGAATTGGTGGTCAATGACCTGTTGGAAATCATTGAAACTTTCATTTCTATAAATTATGATAATGTTTTGAGCACACAAGTTTGTTATGCATCTAAGTCCAAATTTCCACCAACAAATGAGAATTAGGGACAGATGAGAATAACTTAACATGAGGCACAATGCTTAACCTTGATCAAATGCAATTTCTGCTTGAGCAGAAGCCCTTCGAAATCTCAGCAACTCAATCAACATGTTCAATTTCCTATCTGCAACAATTGCACAAGGGTTGATGCTCATTATCTCAAGCACCGGAGAACTCTTCAGCAAAAATTTGATTAGTTCCATCTCATGCGGCACACCAGATACATCAGTCATCTTCACAAGCTTAAGTTGTTTAAAAGTGCAATCTGAAGGGCATTCTTTCTCCCAGAAGTCCAAATCACGAGCTTCTATAGCAGCTAATGTATTTGAGGAACCCTTAAAAAAACAATGACAACACAGTTTTGCGCTATTATAAATACGTTAACATAAGATTTTAATGAACAATCTTCCCATAGCTCATAAAATTAAAATTTGCCTGTTCATCAAAACTTACTGAAATTTGAAGTTCTTTCAAGTTAGGCGAGTTTGTAATCAAACGAATAACAACCAGTATCTCTTTCATATCTTCAAAACTCACTTGACACAATTCAATTGTATGTAGACGGCTATATGTAATGGGAAGTCTCCCTGGGCCATTACCTATACTCAAATACTTTGGGGATAAAAAAAAGAAAGAAAATGGGTTCAGCTGTATGTCTCATTATGCTAAAAAACTTTACAATTATATATGATCATAGCAATTTCATCAAAGCAACAAAAGACACTAGCAGCATAATGTTACCTTTGTGAAGTAGATATATCCAACAAGCTTCTCAAGAAGAGGTACCCCACCAAGAAACTTGATAAAATTGCAACTTGAACTTTGCTCAAAGTGTTCAGCGATGTCATCGGTAATATACATAGCAACTGACAATGAAACTAAAAGTGGGGTATTTTCAAGACAGATGTCTTTGAACTCACCTTCTAAACACAAGTACTTGAGATTTGGAGCCCATATATTAAGGTCTAAACTGTCAAAGTATGACAATGACAGACTCTCTAGGAGTGGGCAACTAGAAATAAGACTTTCAATAGCCTCCCCGGCAACCAAAACTTGATGAAGATTAAGGCTCTTCAAACATGAAAATCCTTTAAAAGCCAGAGGAGGATCAAATTCACAACGGAAAAGCTCCAAACGAGTTAACTTTCTACAGTTAAAAAGACATGAAGGTACTCTAAACCATTCCTCTTCCCCTACTTCCAGAACCAATTCTCTAATGTCATTTCTTGAAAGGAAAAGTATCCACTGATCTATTTCGGGGCTGCACTGCAACCGTGTTGTACTAAGCTGGAACTTATGAATTGGTCCTTGGTGAAGGAAGAGAGCCCGAGTAATAAATTTTACCAGGCTATTTTCAGCTAGCGGTCGCTCATTAAACAAGGCAACGCAGTTTTCATCAAATACAAGATGAGTGATTGTAGCCCATCTATACCTCCATTTACTTGATAAAATGCTAGTTCTCACAGCATCCCTTATCGGCAGTCGAGTGAGAATGCTTTCTATGATGCTTTGAGGTAAATCACTTATGAAATCCGGCAGCGCAAGATCACCCATCTATGTTTCAATTACACCAACAAATCAAAACAAAAAGACACTTAAACCAACTGTACAAGTATAAAATCACATGCAATTTCAGACATTCTCTCCACACTAGTAACTCAAAATTAAAAAAAAAAATGAAAAAAACCCTTGATGATTATCCCAAAAATCCATTTGTTTGCTAATTATATCTAATCCCATAATTGAAAAAATAATATCCGAAAATTAAACCAAACCCCGCATTTATATTTCTTTTCCATTGTTTGGTTACTGAGAAACATGGGAAAGTAATCAAAATTTCAGAAAAGCCAAAAAACAAAAAAAGATTATCAGTTTTCTTGGGACCCAAAAACCGTACATATATTTAATAATAAGTGATGAATAAAAAATTAGTAATGGTGGAGGAGATGTCGACTTACTCAGAGTTGTTTAGAGTTGTTTTTGCTTCTGTTTGTTCTTCACCAACGTAGAGATCCAGTGTCTGACCGAAAGGGCAAAAAAGGTTAACTGGAGATCCGGTACTTCATGGATCTCCACTCGGTTGCTCTATGGCTGTTCTCGATCACGTGTAATTTATTTTGGGTAGACTGTACATTTTCGGTAGACTCTACCAGAATCCCGAACAATAAAATATTATATTCAAAATTTGAAAAATAGGAGTTAGTAACCTCACTTAGGAAATTTAACTCTCCCCATATCCTAAGTTCGCATTTAAAAAAATGACCCTAAAAATATTTTTGAATTTTTTTTATTTAGAAAAGCTGATATGACACACTTAGGATTCATTAAACATGTAAAACGGGTTAAACTGAAAAGATTTAAACATATATAGGTAAAATCATAATTAACGGAAGTTTGTTTAAATTTTGAAATTTGAAAACAAGCGCCCACCCTTCAAAATCGCTTAACCGAGCCATATACCCAAAAAATGATCGACGAACACATTTCGTTTCTCGACAATTTCCAATGACTACAGTGCCTTAATTCTAGCAAATATTCGATCCTAAAGCTTCATTACACAAAACCATAGCTGACATTCACAAAGAGGAGGAAAACCCAACCTCACTCCGAATCCTAGACTCCGACGATGCCAGCAGTTCAAAGGTTGTAGAAGAAGACGCTCTGGTGGATCATCCGATGAGTGAAGGTGGTCCAAAGGCAGAGGAGACGACGGCGGCACAAGCATAGAGAGAAGAATCGGAAAACAGTTCTGAAGAGGAGGACGCCAACGAGAATTCAGGCGAGAAGGAGGACGCCGGTGAAGAAAGGGTACCTTTTTTACTTGTTTTTTTGAATTGCATGAGAAAATTGATTGATTTATGCGAATTTGGGGGAGATGTAGTTGGTTTTATTGTTATGGTGGTTGTGGCGTTTTGTCGAGTAGTTGGTAGGCATTGGTGGAGTGGCTTTGTTTGGGTTCTAGAGGATGGGGGAAGGCAAGAGAGGCCGTAGAGAGGTTGTTTGTGCGAGGTTGGTGGGCTGGGGATGGTAGGAGGTGGCAGAATAGGGGGGCTGGAGGGCTGCCCTGCATATTTGCAAGGCTGGCCACGCACAGCGCGCACATATTGGCAACCCTCCAACCCCCCTATTCCGCCACCTCCTGCCATCCTCAACCCTCCAACCTCATGGAACCTACCACAACAGCATCTGTAAGGCTTTCATTTACTTCCCCAATCCTCTCGAGGCCAAAAGCACCCACTCCCCGATGCCCTCGAAGCCCATATCCCCCAAATTGGCAGCCTATTAGTTGTTTTTTTTTTTTTTTTTGTTTGCTGATATTTAGTTTATATCGATTGTGCGGATTTTTCGAAGCGTAAATTATAAAGACTATGGATTGGAGGTTGTAAGTGATAAGGTACGATACTTCCTCGTAAGGATGACAGTTAGGTCAAGTTGGCAAATTTTTATGAAAATAATGGATATTTTATGGGAACAGAAAAAGGGTTTAGACCGATTCAAAGAGAGTTCTTTCGGTCATTTTGTGAACATCGGAGAAAATTGGAAAAAAGGCGTTCTGGGGGCAGGGAGTGCATCATATGTTGCTGCACTTAGTTAAAGCCAAAAAAAAAAAAAAAAAAAAAGTGGTTCATGGTGGATGGAAAGCCACTACGTTTTAGGATGATGGAATATGCCCTGATGACAGGCTTAAGATGTGGGGAATTTCCAGATGTGGTAGAGCAAGAGAGAATAAAGAAAAATAGGGCAGCCGATAACTTGGCTAAGAAGGTTTTGGGGGGAAAGACGTCTATTACGGGACGCGATTTAGAGGAGAGGTTAGAAGAAGGTGGTTATACCTCTTCAAAGAGGTTCAAGATGTGTCTGGTATGGTTCGTGCATTCGATCCTAATGGTTTCTAGCTCAACAAAAGTCGTTAATATGGATTGGGTGAAGTTTGCAAGCAACATAGACTTCTTTAATGCTTATCCGTGGGGACGGGTATCATTTCAGCTAACCATTGACTCTCTGTAAGGAAAAGACATGGCGTTAAAGCAACACTAATCTGTCGAGAAGAATAGACTGAGCACGTACAATTTGTTTGACTTCCCATGGGCAATGCAGGTAAATATTAATAGCTTTTTGTTATATTTTTTGTATTATATGTGTTTTAATTATGATATGGACCCTTTTTTTATAATATAGGCTTGGATGTATGAGGTCGTCCCTGTCCTGGCTAAGGCGAGGGGAGGATGAAGACTTCGGATGAGCGACTGCAATTTCCTAGGATGTTGTGGTGGCACATCGAGAAGTGTACCCATTGGGATTACGACAAAATAGATATGGAAATTCAAGCGGCTCGGGTAAGATTAAAAGATTAAGCTTTTGAATATGCACTTGCTTTTAAATGTGGTTTAAATTTGATTGATTTTTTTCTTATTGCAGGAAGTCGTCTGTCCCTTCCTCACTGCTACTAGGGGTGAAGCAGGAGAGTAGTATGTCACATGTTTCAAAGCACTGGAGGATGAAGCAGACGAAGGGATAGACCGCCTAATACCAGACCTAGAAGGGGTCGCACATGTGAGTGCAGTTGTAGGGCCACTGCTTGAGAATATTGCTGACCTGAGAAGGATGAAGCTCTAATCGACGGGAGGAAGGAGGAGGATGAAGAGGTTCGTACGTCTCCACCCAATTGACAAACCGGTACAACAAGTACCACTTTGTCGAGGCATCGGGGTTGGGAGAATGAGGTGGTTGACCTCATAAACAGTCTGTTTGAGAGTTTTACAACAGTCATTTATGAGAGGTTAGAGAAGATGGAAGAGCGGATGAAAAGGGTGGAGGAGAAAATTGATAAGGTGGCAGAGAAAGTTGGCAGGGTGGAGGAGGAAGTTAGTGGAGTATTGAAAGCAGTTGAAGTGCAACCTGAGCTGAAAAGAGAGAGCCGAAAAAGTAAGTTTGTTAAATCTCCTTACACTGTAGTAATGTATGGAAAGAAGAGGAAAATGAAGAAAAAAATTGAGGAAGTCCATGAAAGTGGAGAAGCAAAAATGGAGGAGGTTAAGAAGGTTGCTGGAGGAAGTGGGGAAGTGATAATGGAGGAGGGTGAGACGGGATGCGAGGGAAGTGAGGATGTGCATATGGAGGAAGGAGAAGGAAGTAGGCAAGCGAAAACGGAGGAGTTAAAGGTCGATTTGTATAGGTCAATAGAGGAGGAAGAGAAAAAACTCTTTTATGCCTATTATAATGAATCTGGAAGTGATGCTCATGTGAAGTGCAAGATCGGGGATTATTCCCGGGAGTGGTTTGAAAAGATGTTGACGATGGGCGGTGAGTTATTTTCCCTTATTTTTTCTTATGTTTTCCATGAGGTATTGTATATTTATCATATTGTTTTTATTTGATGCAGTACATCGATGAGGTATTGGCACTCATGAGACTACGATAGAGCAGTAATGGTGATATATTGTATCCCGATTGTGCCATCACCGATGTGGCCTTTGGCCAAACGCTAACAACGACATATGACACTTTAATGAAAAAAGTCATTAGTAGAGGTGCAGCAAGAGGAGGCAAGCGAAAAAGATTGGCCATAGATGAATTCGACGACATCCCTGATAATCAGTTTGATGACAGGATCATGCAGTATGTACGGGGGGAAAGACCCAAACATGACCATAGTTGGGCAAAGGTTAAAAGAGTATACTGCATCATCAACATCAAGGATATACACTGGATAACCGTCGTCGCGCTTCTAGAGGAGGGCTTGCTAAAGCTCCTTGACTACAACCCAAGTATTTGTCAAGAGAGGCAATTGGAGACAGAGTTGAAGCCACTATGCGTATTGTTCCCACGGCTGTTGCGCGACAGCCCGATGTTTCAGCATTTTAGAGATGAAGTATTGACGGGAAAGTGGCCATTCAAGCGCCTTCCCGTCCCGACAAACGACTCAAAGTAAATTTTGTATAAAACTTACATAATACAATTGTTCTATAAGCCGATTCTAATGCTAATGTCTTCCTCCTATTGTAGTGTTGATTATGGGGCATATGCACTAAAATATATTGAGCTCGACACGACCAACACCCTGATGGACGGCTTGAATGATGAAACAATGAGCAACTATCGAGAGCGCTGGGTTGTTGAGTGCTTCCATGGGCATATGAATCCCTTTTGACTGACCAGAACCCAATCCAAGTCATTGTTGATGTTGTCATCAAAAGGTATGGAAGTTGGACTTAGAATTTTGTAGTTTATGTGATACTGTCTTATTGGGTTGTCTTGAATAATTGGATTGTCTTGAATTGGATCAGTTGGTGTTGTTAGGCGTCAGGTTGTTGATACTTGGGTTGTGGTGTTGATGCTAAAAGTGTGCCGGATAATTTTGGAGGATGGGGAAGTGGCTGAAGAGAATGATGAAAATGAGGGACGGAGGCTGCTGGCCTTGCTTTTGTTTTCGGTGTATATAAGAGATTTATTTGTTGTATATAATGTTGTCATTGAATGTAATTGACACATTTCAGATTAATACAAAAGCAATTCAGTATTTCTCTCTCTCTCTTGAGTTTGAGTTCATTTAGTATTCTTGTTACATGACATTGATGTGTTGATGCAATTAGGTTGAAGCGAGTTATGGTCTCGCTTAAGCGATTTTCGCTTTTACCCTTGGTCGCTTAAACGATCCAAAATCGCTTAAGCGATGAAGTTCGAGGTAGAATCAAGATCTGCCCAGATACACGATTACTTAAGCAATTTATGGTCTCTTTTAAGAGATTCTTCGCTTTTACCCTTGGTCGCTTAAGCGATTTTGGATCGCTTAAGTGATCAAGTCCAGGGCAGAATCAAAATCTGCCTAGATGCACGATCACTATCGCTTATGCAATTTAAGGTATCGCTTATGCAATTCTTCACTTTTACCCTTGATCTTAGCAATTCTTCGCTTTTACCCTTGATCGCTTTTGCGATTCTTCACTTTTGGCCTTGGTCGCTTAAGCGATTCGTGATCACTTAAGCGACCAAGGCTATTTTTCTTCTCATCTTGCCAATCTTTTGATATTGTGCACGTTTGAGTGAGAAATTATATTCCGTGTTGTGGCTGAGCTTTATATTCAATCATAACCATCCATAGTTGTGAAATGAGATACGTTTCTACTAATGTGCCAGACTCGTGACTAATTCAGTAAATTGATTGATTGATTGATTGATTATCTTGATACGACAATGATGTTGATAATATTTATTTTGCTTGCCTTGCTTCTTTAGGTAGCTATCAGTGTTGTTTAGAGGTAATATTCGAAATTTTACTAACTTAAACCCTTTTTAAAATTGATGAAAATGAAAAATAATTAATTTGATTTAATAAGTTATAAAGGATGATTTATTCAAGGTAACAATAAAATTTAAAACATGAAAAATTTAAAACAACAACTCTTCAATGGTTGACCTTGGCAACTCTCTCGATTTCATCCTTCTTCGAACCTAATTTTCTGGATCTGCATGTGATCGATTCTGGCAACTACTTCTCTTGTGCTAGCTTGCTTGCAAATTGAGCACTTATTCATCCTCCGGGGAACCTTAGAGGCTGATGGAATACGCTTAACTCTTTTTCTCCCCTTTTTTGTCTTCTTGAATGGTGGATGGATAATAATGGAACCAACTCTGGCGGCACCACCCATTGCTCTTCTAGAGGAACTGGATATATTGTTTCCGAATAAGCCAGCATATAGTGATTTGCCATATAGAGAGGGGAGCAAAGTTCCATGTAAATTCTTGAACCAAAATCCGGCTTCCGCTGGTGTTTCAGTGCTGTTAGTGCATGAAGACAAGGTAAACATTAAATGTCAAGCATTTTACAGCTGTAAGTTTTACTAAGAATGTTAACTAGGGCATCCGGATCATAGCCACGTACGGTGAACTCTTGAGCATTAAGAGGATAGGCAAATAGTGTATTTGACAGTTCCATACGTTCTCGCAATAATTTTTCAGCTGACAGAACGAGGGTTGTGGTAAAATTATCTGACTCTGTACAACGCTCATGGAACCACCGTGACAATATCCTCTAGATTGCATCAAAAGGGCAACTATTGGAAACTCTCTTTCTATTAACAACTTCAAATTTATGGACTCGGCTATGTTCGTGGTCATGACATCAAACATTCTTCTAGGAAAGTAAGCTCTACTCCATCGTTCGAAACCAACATCATGCTCAATATACTTAGCAATTATATCATCCTTGATTCGGATTTGCCAGAAGTGCTTTTTGAACTCATCAACTCTATAAGCTTTTGCTGTCATGTAGTATGTCTGAAGGAGGCCAACACACTTAAACTTTTGTTTTATGTTCTCACCAAGGTGCCTTATACAGAATCTGTGATGTGCTTGAGAGTAAATAGTGGCAATCCTCTTCTTTATAGAGTTATGCCGATCAAATATTATGCACAACTCGTCACTGTCAGGCACTATCGTACGTAATTGCTGAAAAAACCAAGTCTACAACTTGTCATTCTCAGAGTCAACCACACACCATGCAACGGGATATGTGTGATTCTCGTTGTCCTATGCAGTGGCCACCAATAATGTACCTTTATACTTTCCAGTAAAAAAGCAACCATCAACAATCAACACCTTTCTTATGTTTACAAAACCCCTTATAACAGAACCGTAAGCAACAAAAAAATATTTAAACCTTATATTTTTGTCCCACTTCAAAGCCATCTTGCTACCTTGGTTTGTCGCATATAACGGTACGCTTCTAATATTGTGTACCCGTGCTCCGACGTGCCTCTCACAAAATTTGTGCATGTTGTCTCCCTTTCTAGCATTTCCAGTAACTAACAGCAGATCTCAACTGTGTGCGCACAAGTCTCTGAATGTCTTTAGAAGATGGACATTTCCCTTCAATGAACTGACTTTTGACAAATTGTCCAATAACATCAGCGGAGGCTTGTCGATGCTCACTAGAAATATGTCCTAAACCACATGTGTGCTCATGGGTATATGTGCTAAGAATAAATTTTCTGGACTCCGCCAACCTTCTATAATAAACCCGCCACTTGCACTTTCGGTCATGACATGCAACCGTCACCATCGATGAATTAGACTTTTTGGTGACGAACTCAAAATTACCTCTTACAGCAACAAGTTTTAGCTTTCTCACCACTTCCTCTTTGTTGTCAAATAAATACCTTATGCGTAACTCCGATCCATCCATAAAAACATGAGCTGATTCACTACTACCTGCAATTGCCCCCTCTGAACCTGTACAAAGGACCATAGTGTTCTCTTCCTCACAAACTACACCTTCTGTATAATTTGTATTTAAAAGAATCTCTACATCTGCGGGAACATGTACGGGGTCCTCCTCCTCAACATTTTCATTCTATCGCACATGACCAACCTCTTCTACAATGTCCTTCTCACCACCCAAATCACCGCCTACTCTTGATTTTTCAACTAAGAAATCAATGCCCTCATAGTTCAAATTAAAACCAGCATTCTCTCCACCAACTTCCTCGTTATCCCCTTCCTTTGAACCAACTTCCAACGGTTTATCTACAAAAGAAACCCTTAAAATCGACCTCGAACAATTATCGGCCACATCAATCATATATAACTTCACACTTTCATCCGACTTTAATATAGGAGGAGGTACATTATAATGTTCAGGAACTTTGCTTAAAACATACTTTACAACTATATCACTACGTGAGCAACTCAAATCACCTCTTCTAATTATTTCATCAATCAACTCATCAAAACTAACCTCCGTACTCAGAGCAATTGGTATAACTTCTTTGCAGACCCAATCCACTTCCAGTAACTTTCTTCCTCCACCCATTCGCCAAAATATTCAACACCCAAAACAACTTGTCCCATGTCTAATAATAGCCAAGTACCTATAATGCAAGCAAAAAAATATTATTAACTGATGTATTAAGGGTTGAAGATTTTAAAAAGCATCGTAGAGTCGCTTGAGCGATCTGGTATATCGTTTACTAGATCGCTTAAGCGATCTGGTATAAATAAGCCTGATCGCTTAAGCGATCGTATGCCATTTACCTGATCGCTTAAGCGATCATATGCCATTTACCAGACTTATAGGAGATCGCTTAAGCGATCTTCTGCCATTTACCTGATCGCTTAAGCGATCTGCTGCCATATACCAAACTTATAGCAAATCGCTTAAGCGATTTTTTGTCATATACCTGATCGCTTAAGCGATCTACGATCTGTTACATTATACCAGACATACCAAATCGCTTAAGCGATCCATCATATCTAGAACACATTTTCATTCATCTTCACCTATAATCAGTGTTACCACCCCCAGCTACCCACAATGCAAGAAAATATTCAACAAATTACCTGGACGAAATGTCAAGAGGAGGAGGAAGATCTATGGCGGAGGAAGAAAATAGTGTTAATGGTGGGAAGAAGAAGATGTACAGGAAGGAGGAAGAAGAAGATGTAGACGAAACTTAGAAGAAACAACAACCAGGGGAGGGATGCGTTAATGGCGGGAGGAAGAAGAAGAAGGTGTTTGGGTTTGTTTGCAAGAATTTCAGCTCTTTGGGGACATATTGTAATTTTTAAAAGATTACACAATACTTCATTAATCCTAATTAACCACTAATCATGTTTAATTAACCTTAATCAATAATAATGCTATTTACTTAATACTTTTAAACTACGTGGCCTTTTAATTAAATTTGAACTTGATTTGGCCTTTTAATAAAATGTCCCCCTCACCTTCCCTGAGGTTTTCGTTTTTCTAATAAACTTCACAAGTTTAAAATAGTATCCCTCACCTCCCCTTAGAGACTAAAAATTCTCTCAAACATCTCCTCTCCACCGTTTGTTAATAGAATCCGTTAATTATGAAAATAATTTTCATTTTTAAAATTTTTCTATTTTTAACTAAAACAAAGTATTTTATACTTTTAAAGAGAATTATTTTACTAATTTTTAAATACAGATTATTATTTTGTTATTTTTAGACTATTTAATAATTATTAAATAATTCATATGTAATTAAATTGCGAAAAAAAAAAAAAATAGATATATTTATTTAAAACTGGGGCAAGGATTGAATTTGCCCATTCCTTGCCTCTGGAATACTCATTCCTCTCAAATATGAAATCGGACTCCCTATTCTGGGGAATGGCATTCAAAGGAATGCTCATTCCCCTATTTTGTTTTGAAAGTAAACAAGGGAATGTCCTGTAACTGTAAGTAAACATGCCATAAGTCCAATCACCATTATCAAACCATTTTCCACTTCAATAAATACTAATCACTTCAAAGACATAAATCCTAAATATTTTAATCCTCAGTTTGATGAAATAAAAGATGGGAGTAGCAAAACAACTCATCTGAAAATTTGTAACTTGCTCTTTTTTTTTTTTTTTTTTGGTATTAAATTTATCTCTAGAAGGTTGTAAGTAACAAATAAAACATTGCCAAATGAGTTACAAAATTTGCTTAAGCATCCCTTCTTTGAAGAACTCAAAGAGACCTTGAAAACTACTCTTTGCTGCTTCAAATACTCTCTACCCTAAAAACAAATGGTCAATCAGTTTTGACTGTCTTCCCGTGCTGAAGGGTGGCATTCAAAACACTTTTTGCTTAAAAAGGTGAACTAATATTCACAACTCAATCAATTTCGGGTTAGATAGCCCTTAAACAACAAGATTCCTAAACCACCAATTGCCAAACTTAAAATAAGACGAACTTTGATGGGTTCAACATCAGCAGTTATACTTCTTTCAGTTTTCTTTACTTGGCGAGATCTCTCCCCCATGCTCTCGCGAAGAAGATTGCTGAGACTATCCAACTGATGCATGACTTGACGTTGTGCCCGTGCAATACCTGATATCTGATTGCAAACAGACAAGGAGCAGATTGAAAAATTAATAAGACAGCCAACAAATATTGTAGCTCAAAAGCTAAACCATAATAAAACATCCAAAGTACAGCTCTTGATTGATATTTGACCAAATGATCATTTTTATACCAATTCATTACACAGAGGCACTGTCTATTGGCAACAGCTTGCTAAAAGAAGAAATTGGCTTCACAATTTTAGAAATCCTATATTGCTCGGGACAGCTGGAAGTAATTTGACCTAAGATATCTCAACATCCTATAGCTTGATGTACCACGACAACAATAAGGAAAAATGCATCCTGACTACCAACCAAAATAGTGGGACATAACCTATTTTGTATCTGCAACAGGTGCAATATGATATAAACTGTTTCCTTACTTCCTAAATTTCTGCAAATTGTCTTTCTTAAGATTGCTTTCCCCCCTCTCCTTATCTCTATCTATCACACAAATGGGTTAAGTGATGAGGAGCAGGTTTCATCATCATATTTCAACAACGGTGGAGAAAACAATTCTTGTCAATTCCCTAACATGTAAAAATTTATATACGCATCAATGTAATGCAACCTTCTGTCTACCAGCATCATTTTTCTTTATTCTTTTTATTCATTTGTTAAATAACCTCTATATACGTAACTTCATTAAACTGGCACTACCATACTAAAACCCTAACAATATGGTGGCTTTGATGTATTTGGCAGCAGCAGCCCGCAGTCTAACATTCAAATTCATCTCCGACCTCAGCAATTTATCTTTCACATCTTAACCCAAAAAGATGCAAAGAGAACAGTGACAATATTTTGACAGAAAGGATATGAAAGACCAGCCATGATACCTCTTCCATTAAAGGCGACTCCTTAGCCAACTGGGAGGATGATGAGGAATTAGGCATTCTAGAACCAGTCAAGGAACCGTTTCCTAAACCTGAAATGAAGTAATTTGTGGGAGCAGAGCCATTGCACACTTCAGTCTGGAGAGCCATATTTTGTTGGCTGGTAGAATTTGTCTTGATTGTTAAATTGGCATTCAACTCCTCAATACGAGTTGTAAACTCATCCATTCTGTCATTTAGTGAGGAGATCTGTTCTGAAAGCTGAGTGATGACTCCCTACAGATGCAGAAAAAAAATAAAGGAAAAGACAACTGATTGATTGGTAAAACATTTAAGCTTAGCACTGGATCAGCAGAACAATGTAAAAACAACCTAGAAATGGAAGGACATCCTTACCTGATTCGCTAGCATAGTCTGTGACTCCCCACTTCTATCAACAAACCTCTGTTTATTCATAGATAAGCTCATAAGCTTCGACAGAGCTTTATCCCTTTGTGTTGAATAAGACCGTGACATACCACTGCAAAATGTTAGCACAGTGCACTATTATTTAAGGTGGCCAACTTTTGCAGGAAGCTTCATCACTGTAAACAGTAACAACAAAACACACTAGTAGAAGAACTGTGTACCTTTGGAGATTCTTATTTCTCATGGCAACCCTATCAGCAGAGGCCCGTGAAAGAGCTTCTTTGGGGGTTGAAACAAGATCCTCATCTAGGCTGAGCTTCGACTTTAAATCTTCTGGCAAGGCCTGTCAAATGATCAGATTAGGACTACTAAAATAGGAGCAAGATAATAAGCTTTTGGAATTTGTCATACCATAACTTCATTTACAAGCTTTTCCAGTTGAATTTGTTCTATATAGGTGCGAGGAATGTATGAGCCTTCTAAACCCAGCTGCTCTGCAACATATTTTACAATTAACCGATCTTTCCCTTGCACCTATTTTACAAATTACAAGAAGGCTACTGTTAGTACAGTTTTCATAAACGTTCACCACTTAGGCATATATACACGATAATTTTCTAGTCAGGAAGTCTTGATATAATTTTCTCAGGACCATGCTTATATACTATTAGCTCTGAGTTGTAAAATATCATTTTAATCCATTGAGATAAATTCAACGGTATATAAGAGCATCGTCCTAATAAAACCTGACTTGGGAACTACTCTATATATATATATATATATATATATAAGATAAACTAGTAGCATTTATATACATATATATATAAAAGATAAACTAGTAGCATTTAAATCAGCAGAAGACATTAAACCATGTATTTTCTAAATGGATATTTAGTCCCTCCTCTTGAGTATGCCTCAAAAATTTAAAAGGGAACATTAGGTAATAAATCAGTGTCAAAACTCACATTTGGAGTCTCATGGGGCAAGGTGGGAATCAAAAGTGAAACCATACTAAAAATTTTCAACGTCCATAACTCAGCCACAATTAAAAAAAGAAAAAGTTCTGATTTTGCACAATTTTAATTCAAGATCCTATTTCTTATTTCTTTGTATATAATCACACTGCTATCACATTATGCCGTTCATCCAAAAGCAATATCAATATGAAATAAAAAACTTTAAAAAAGAAACAAGACATGAAAAAACTGCAAACATATCTTAAATAACTGTCAAGTTAAAGAATTCAGTTACAATACAATCTAAATGAACAAATTGACATTATCACTTAAGCACCAGGGTTTTCAACCATGAAGAATTTTCAATAGAAATCAAACTACCGTTTAAGAACCCCCAAAAAGTAGATCAAGACATGGAAGTTACTTAACAGTACCTGAATATATTGGCGACTAAGTTGCTCTAGCCAATCAATTTTCACACACACTCCCCTATTATCAGAGAACACATGGCTGCTTCTTTTAAGGATGGTTGCTATCGTGTATCCCAAGGCCATAAGCCCACCAAGAAGACGCACACTGACTTCAAAAGTAATCCGTGGCGATATGACGAATGGGATATCTGTCACCCATTCCTACAAAAATTACAAACTGTCAAATCAGATGCCCTTATAAATATATATTTCCACTGCCAATAACTCAGACAAATGTCTTTAGCACCATGTCAGGCATAAAGGAAACACATACAATTTGATGACAAAATATTACTCTAAGAAACACTGTATGCTATAATCATATGCAGAACATATGATTGCAATGATAAAGAAAGAGGCAAACCTCAAACATGAGACTGTATTTTCCATCTTTGTTCCGCATCCTCAAATATGATTGGCAAGATTCTGGATCTTCACCAGGAGGTAGTAGATATATGTCATATGTCTGCTCTTCTGTTTCTGTATGTTCTTCAGAAACAACAGACTTAATGTGATCCACTGACAAATTCTTCGCTGACTACAATAAAAGAAGCCCCCATATATCAATTTAGACATCAAAAAAGCTATCCAAAGAGCTATAGAATAGTACATAAGCTATTGTTAAACCTTTCTTGTTAGCTTAAAGTTTTGGAATTATGTGTTGAATATGGTATCAAAGTCAAGTAAACCAAAAGGTCTTATTTTAAAATTTCCCTCCAAAAATAAAATTATAACATGGAGCAAGTTGGACTTATTATCAGAATCCATGAGTATTTAGTGCATACTGGGATCCAAGGGACAAGTCCATTAATTTAGTTCAACCATATGTGCATGTGACTAGGCGTGTTAAAGTTCAAGTAATTATCAGTGGGCCCCTTCGTATCAGCTAAAGCTTTTTGAATCAATGGTGCTTCAACATCAATAAAAATACAAAAAGTAGAACAGCCATTAGGGGAGAATAACCTTTAAAATATAAGTGGGACTCTGGAATCCAGTGAAAGGATTGAACTTGTTTACTATTTTTATATGAGCTGTTTGGAGATCTGGCTCAATGTAGGCCTTGTACATTGGATACACCTGTAGAGAAGAAGGAACTGAGTATATCTACAAGACAATGATATTCAACATTGCATTATAAAGATGTATAATAATTAAATTAAAAAAAAAAAACCGTTTCAGATATTTGATGGATTATTTCTTCTGGTTCTTGGCCAGCACGTTGTATGTCCCGTAAAACTCGTTTGACAAGGTCAAAATGAACCCCCCCAGTAACAGATACACGAAGATCCAGTAAAGGTCGCAACCTTTCACTCAAAGCATAGATGCCCTCAATAATAACAATACGGGAGCTTGGGACTTCAATGGTCCTGTCACAAAATTGTGCTCAGCTTAGGCATTAGAAACACTAGGTCAATATAGTAAGAATTTGAGAATAATAATGATAATGATAATAACAATATAAGGAAAAAAAATTGTGGCTTGGATCTAACGCTTAAGTGAAGAAAGTGCAGTTTCCCACAAATTATATATATAAACATAGGAATAAAATATTTTACACATGTTGATAACCTGTGGCAATAGATTTACAGCACTTGGGATGTAACTATAAAAATGCCCAAGGGGAGAGTGGAAAAACAAAAAGACAAAAGAAATCAATTTATCCACCACAAAAATGGCCATGGCCATGAATTAAGTAGTTAAGACAAAAAAATCTTTTTCTTCTAAGTGTATGATAAGATATCACAATACTTAACAGGTTGCTAAGAGAACAATGAAACAAATTAGATGTATTATATGAACCAGTGTTTAACCTGTATCCTGTCCGAGAGCTAGACTTGAAATCATAAATTGGAACCTGGACTGACTTTCCAGCCTTTAAGTCCTGGACATTCTCGAGCAATGTATCATAGTCAGTCAAGCGTGGATCTGTTCCAAATAAGAGAAAATATCAGAACCAACATCAACACTGTGTGCTCCTCTCAGCTCCTAGATTAGACTTTGATGATGAATTTCCAGCATCATCTTATTTGCAAGCATCCGATTTGCATATAAAATAATCTACAAATTCTTTATTCATTAAGGCACAAAATGCAAAAAAGAAATGGGTCAGAGTTAGAGAAACAGCCAAGGTTAATACTTTCAAATTATTATGCTCACCTAACAAATAAAACCAAGATTTCGCCATAATTAAATCAGACAATAAATGTATACTAAAGACCCATATACATTCTCCAATCTTGTGAAGAAATTATCAGCTTTCCATCAACTGACACGGCGGGCTACCTCCCTATTCAAAAATAGACATTAAGTTGTTTCTTAAAAATGTTGAGGCTTCTGACTTTAGCTCAATGGTAGGACTAAGTTAAAAAATTGTTGTCAAAAGATTCAACAAAATTCTAAATGTTGCCTCACATAAATAAACAAACAGCCATCTTAGAGAGCAAAAACGTCTTCTGTGCATTAATTGGTTGACAATTTAGGTATATGATCACACAGAGAATAGCTCCTCTGTAAAAGTTAGATAAGACTAAATCAATTGTTATGCAAACAAATTCTTGACACATAGGCACTTTCTAACAAGAAATTATCCAATAGTAACTTTCATAATAGCTGTGAAGAGGGGCTGGACAAAGTATTACCATCAAAGTTTCCATCAACAAGTCGACTAGCATCATTATAGTTGTCCATAGATAAGACAGCAATGCTAGGCATGAAGTTGAGAACCTTCTCCGTGAAAACAGTCTTCCCAGCCCCAGAAGGGCCAGCTAAACCGATCAGTATAATTCCATCATTCTTTTGGGCTAACAATTGACATGCACGAATAACTATAAAGAAACCCTTCTCAAATGACAAAGGATCTTGGATTGGAACTATCTCATATCGATCGGAGTCCTTTTTCTTAACTAACCGGACTTGATCTTTTAAGAGACCTGGTTTTTTCTCGTGTGATTCAGCATTAGAAGTATCTTGAGCCATTGAAAAACCTTCTCTTGCTTCCACTGATGAAAACAAATAAAAAATGCAGAAAGGTAAATAAAATCTGAAAAATTACAAAACAAATCAATAAATGAGATAACTATGGCGTAACAACACAAAAAAGCAAATGCTGGAAGGTAAACTATTTGCAACTAAAAAGCAACACAATTAATGCATGAAACCTATGTGGTTAACAGCAAAATCCCCTGGGATGCACATAATTGAAATATCAAACATTAAATAAATGCACTGGAACATGGAGAATGATGTTTCTATGTGTCATGATTCATGTACCACAATTATTCTATTTAATGAGAGAACAAAGCACCCTAAGTAACTTAACTACTCACAAAAAAATTAACTACAATAACATATCTGGTGAGTAATCTAGTTAGTAATTCAACCATCAATTATATCAAATAAGCTGGGAAAATCCTATTAAACACCTGAAACATGTACCAAAGAAAATTAATTAAAAAGACAAAAAATTTGGTGAATTATTGCAGTAGAGAACATGATGCTCTAAGAAAGTGATCTCTTAGACAATGCATGAGACCCACAGATAACTGATGACCAATTCATTAATTATCTGAGGTCTTATGAATTGAACGTACTGATTGGAGGCCAAATACTGAAAACCAGGCAAAGACTTCTCTACTCAAGTGAACAGGTCTAACATAGATAAATGTAAGCACAAGTTAAAAAATTGAAAAATAAATGAATATAACTTAGGGGCTAATTTCACATATGGTTCAAGTGAAAAACAGGATTCATATTTATCTGAATTAACTATGGAAGCAAGAACCGAAAACAAAAAAGAAATTGCAATTAACACACTTTTGAGCTTTTCATTGAACTAACTACTACTAATCTACTATACAATCACCCAGGTTGCTTGATAAATTTGAAAAAGAATAAAAATTTTAAAACCTTGGTCCTCATCCCTCACTTATGCGACATAAAGGAAGATACAATAATTTGGTGACACTACATGCATATATTACGATCAAAGTTATTTGTACAGGTAAAAACAAAACATTCTGAGAAATTCAAAGCATTGATGCACATAACAACGAGCTCATGGAAAGTCATCTGAACTTATTGTTACTGGACTGCCGGCTATCATGATAATCAACCATAACGACTCACCAGTATATCATATCCCTTCCCAGATTACAGAGAAAATCAATATCCCATGATTCCCATAATTTAAACCAAGGACCTTTCACACGAAACTGATGCCAATTCAACCCAGAATCTAATTATCTTCACCACTTATATATAAAATTAACAATATCTCGATAATTTATAAGAACAGAAAATACCACATTGAATGCGAACACTAACGAAAGTAATGTCAGCATATCTCTTTTATACTTCTGCACAAAATAGGAAGCTAAAGTTTACAAAGATGCAAAGGCACACCTTTTACAGTCACCTTGCAGTTAAAAACGCAAAGTTTTGATCCAAAAATATCCACCAGTGGAAAATCAGAGCAAAAGATGACCTACTGATTCTTTACAACAAAAGCAACACAACCCATAAAAAAGAAAAAAAAAACAGAAAAAAACAAATCTACACAAACTAAAAAGCAACAAACAAGACTAAAAACTCAATCCCAATAACTTCTTTGGATCTAATACAATAACATTATAAAGCAACCGACTCGAAAAACAAAAAACAAATCAAAGGAGGAAATAATAAAAAGTACCCAGATAATAAAATGGCATAAACAAAAACACCCAGAAGCCAAATTTGAAAAACAATCAGTTAAACACGTGATAATGATACCGCAACGATGAAAAGACTCACCGAGTTGGTTTTCTGACAATGAGTGAGTTCACCAACAAGAAGAAGTGCTTTTATTTGAGTTGTATAATTCTAAGAATACTAATACAGTTTTTAAATATTTTACTTTTGGTTTCTTTTATGGCTTTACCGTCTTGTTTCCGGAAGAGGAAAGGAATGCGATTTTCAGAGAGATATTTGCTTGGTTTTTGGGGGAGTGTGAATTCTTGAGAATCTGGTGACACTGGAAGGAGTCTCCCTCACAGTCACGGGAAAGAGAAACGGTGTTGTTAATTAAAAATTTGGAGTTTAACTAACTCACAATTTGCAAAATTTGATTGGTGGAGTCTAACTAGGACTCTTTCTTTCTTGATCTCTTACTATGTTTCTATGACTATCACTTGCTTTTTCTATATAGCGGTATGAGCACGGTTCCCCTCCACCCCCACCCCCACCATAACAGATATCTATCTTTCTCCTTTATTATTAGGGTTTTATTCCATTTTTATATGGTGTGTCTAATATCATTCATAAATATAATAAATCTAAATATAGTATTGGCTTCAATTTAATCTCAATCACTTCAAATTGGAAGTTGTAGTAATTTCAACCATATGAATGTGGTTATTAATTAATCAATAGGTTTTTTCTTGGGTGAAGTTGCACGGCGTGTGGTTGAACTTATGCTTAACTATTACGCTTGTCGATGTGACATAGACACGTGGCGTATGGAAGTGTGACACTGACACGACCTTGTTCTTGAATGGGCATTAATGTTTTGTGTTTTTCCTTCATTAAATTTTGGGAAAAAGAAATATCCAGCTGAAGACGTGAAGCGATAATACGTGCATAAATGGACTATGATTACAACTTTTTTCTATCATATAGGAATATGAATACGAATATCATTGCTAAACAAACGCAACATGAAGATGATCACTTAGGGCACGGCAAGACACAAGATTGTAGTCAAAAGTTTTAATAGTTTAGACCGAGTTTACTTTTTATTCATCGTCGAAATATAAATTTGGATAATAAAATAGTATTTTAAAAATTTGTGGGTAAAAAATTGTCATTAAATCATTATTTGAATGGAAAAAAAAAGAAAAAGTAATTAACTCTTTGTGATTGTATAGACAAGGCATGAGAAAGGGCATATATTGGGTTTGATTCTGGAATGAATGATTGGTGGGTTTCAATTCTATCATAAGTGAAGCATGTTTATAAGTAAAGGGGTCAAAATCATTAAGAAACCCTAATATAGGAAGAAAACTGTAAACAAATATATACAACCATCTTTCAATATTTTCTAAAATCTTTTCAGGGCCCATTCAATAGTATTCCCAAGTTAAAAAATAATTTTAATACGAAGAATAGAAATATTAGTAGACGATTAAGTGGTCAATTATAATGTTAAACAGTGACAAAGTCATGCCCAAAACCTTAAGAAATCAATTTCCTTGTATAGATTTCTCCTTATATTTTAGAATTTATAGTTAGATTAATTTGCAGATTTGAATATTGAAAAAGGAAAATTCGAGGCGATTGAAGAATAAGGTATATAGAATATAGACAGATAAGGTTGGTGAAAGGTAAGGCTTTCGCTTTTGGAATACTATCATTAATATTCTCAAAAAAGTTAAACATTATAATGTTAGCTGCGTTTGGATGAATATTTTCATCCATATTTTGAGTCAGATTTTGATAATAGTGTTTGGTTCAATATTTAGACAATAGGATTTTCAAAATTCTATTCCAACACTTTTCTGACAGCTTGACCGTTTAAATTTTTTTTTTTTTTTTTTTGCAGCTTTCCCCTTTTTCACGCGTTCTCTTTTGACAGTTTATGACACGTTTGAATTTTTTTTTGTAGTTGTTAATGGAGTATACGTATAAGAATGATTGTAAAGATTGATAATTAGTACTTTTGTCATATATGTATTAATATGATGTTTTTAAATAGTTAGATTAGTACTTAAAATTAATATGGGTTTTTGTTTCTTAATATCTACGGGTTATAAAATTACCAATAAAATATTTAGAATTATTAAAATGTAACTTGATAAGTTATATATCTAATAATACATTATTTTAACAAACTTCAACAAAATATTATATTAATAAATTATTTATAAAAAAAATATATTAATCAAACATTCAACACAAATATCAAGGTCAAAATACTCAACCAAACACATATTCTGCAAATCATATTCTCGTAATCATAACCCTATCAAACTATCCAATCATATCCCCAAAATCTTATCCAAAATACTGAACCAAACGCACCCGTTATTATTCTCAAAATATTATTTTATATTTTCCATTTTCTTTTAAATCTTTTAAATTTGTTAATTTAATTAAACACTCCTAAATATTTTTTTTAGAAATTACAAAAATACTCCGATTACCCTCTAACAATGATGATTGACTGTCCGTATTTAATGGATGGATTAAAAATATTTTTGTTAACTTTTAATATTTTATTATAAAAGTATTTAATAAATAAAAAAACATAAAAAATATTTTTATTAATTTTTAAATCTTATATTACAATACTCATCTAATTTAATATTTTTTAAAAGATTATTTTAAAACCTCTCATAATAATTAATCAAAGAGCCTAAATTTATAGGCTGGCGTTACTTTGTATAATTCTAGAGTCAGTCATGCCTATAATAATAATATTTAATGCTCCATGACTTTGACTAACTTCATTACTACCAGATCCACATTGGATTTTGTTGATTATAATACTCAGTGTCTGCCAAGTCAAGGTCAGCACCGTTAAGCAAGTTGATAGCTTTATTCCTTTTTGAATTTTAAATATAAAAATAGGGAGAACGACATTTTCCCATCCAGGTTTGACGAAATGACATTGTCCCACCCGCCAAGTTTTAAAACGACACTTATCCACTCATTATTAAATTTAGACGTTAATTTTAACAGTAAAAAAGGTTTTTTTTCTCTCTCTCTCTCTCTCTCTCTATATATATATTCTGTTAATTAATAAATCTACAAATATAATAAATTAATTAATATCATATGTTGATATTATGAATAAAAAATTAAACTTAAATCTTTCATACAATAACATTTTACATAATTTTTCACCGTACCAAAATCTTCCATATGAAAAGATTATACATAATTCTTCTATTAGATCAAATTTGTTTTTCATAATTTTTCAATACAACCAAAAAATTACTTCATATAAACCTTTCATACAATCCAGATTTTGCTTAACAAAACTGTTCTAAAAAACTAGAAATTAGTTTGGGTGAGGAATTTCGTCAAATGGGTGGTGGGTGAGTTGCCTCTGGGAAGGTTGTAAATGATGGGTCACAAATTTTCAACCCGAAATTTGGTTCACATATATCTTCCAAACAACCCAAAATTTGCTTTACATAAATATTCACTTTCTAATTCCATAAAAAATTCCTCCACCTCAACTCCATGAACATAAATTCATAATAAACAAAACAAAACAAAAAGAAGATTCAAAATCAAACCCATAAAATCCATGAAAATAAATACAAAAATAAATCCTTTTGACATTTGTTGTGTGACATAAATTCTAGAGCAAGGTTGCCAACATTGGCGGCTGAGGTCGTGAGTAATTGTGGTGGACTTTTTGGAGGAGAGAGGGAGGTTGCCGCCCAAGGCCCTTTGATTTGACAAAGAAAAAAATTTTGGGCAAGAAAAATAGAAAGTATAGTCTAGCAAGTTCCTGACTCTGAATTAAATTTAGAGAGAACCAAAAAGGAGAAGTTAGCTGGGAAGAAGCGCAGACTTTCTAAGCAAGAGGTAAATATAAACAAGCTAGAGGAGGTTCCGAAAAAGGAGAGCCAACAAAAAGGTAAGGAACACCGAAACGTGGTTGAGACTTGCCAATTAGCTAAAGAAGAAACAAATATGAGTCATATGACACAGCTGACGGCGCTGCTGTTGGCTTGCCATGAACAAGAGGGAGTGGTGGCGTCGGTTAGGCGGTGGGTGAGAGATGTTTTTGCATAAAGATGATAGTGAATTGAGTTTTTAAAAGAAAAAAGATTTAGAATTTTTTTTTTTAATTATAGCAAATTTTATAAAATTATAAACTCAAATAATAGTTTTTTTGTAATTTTATCTTTGTCAGATAACAAATTTGCTTAACAGATCTTAACTATGGGTAAGAAAGTGTAATTTTGAAACTTGACGAGTGAGAAAGGACCATTTGGCCAAACCTTGGGTGGGAGAAAGTCGTTCTCCCATAAAAATATGGTACAAACTACAAAGTGTTTTTCTCAGTAGTTGCTATACCAATTAACACAAGGCTTTATTTCATGGATTACAAAGTTTGATTGTGGATGGGATATTGGGCTCTTTCCATATCAAAATCCCTATTGGGCTCAACCCCTCACTGCCCAACTCTACCGTCAATGAGGGTAAAATTGTCATAAAAAAGATGATTGATTTATAGTCAATGACTGGTAATAGGGTTTGTGTAGCATTACTTTAATAAAATAAATAATAACTATTTACAATTTCTATATAAATAAACCAATTATTAAGTAATATCACGAATAATATCATTCAGAGGACAATTTTTTAAAGAAAAAATTACAAAAAACAAAAATTTAAAATTTAAAATCTTTCAAGAAAAGGATTAATTATATTTAATTAAGGTTAAATTTAACTATGCAAAGGGTATATTAGTAACTTTAAATAAAAGAAAGAGAAGAAAAATCAACTAAGAATCCCATAAAATTTCTCCACGTGCCATAAGACATGAAGATAATAATGCTCAACATGATAAAGCCAAGGGCAAAATGGTAGATCAAGATGGTTTTCGCATGATCACTAGAAATAACAACGGAAAGTTGAAGATTGGCTCCAAGGAAAAATCGTAAGCCCACTCTTAAGCTAAAGTTATAACCAATGTTCTGAAACCGATTCGGGCAATGACCCGATCAGGGTATCAAGTCTTGAGTCGAACGATTGAATCGATCTAACTAGTGGGTCAAATTGATGATGTCATCATGTTGACGATAGTATAACAACATAAATCCTAGTTATGAAAATAGTAGACGTTACTTTGTTATAAAATATAGTTAAATGAAAATTTAAGTTAAAGAGTTAGGAAGTTACGCTTACCAAAGTTTGTTTCCTTCAACAATGTTGATAAATCACTGTATATTAATATAAGTGTAATCCTTATTTGATTTCAAACAACTTAATCTCCTATATGAGGAAAAAGCTAGATAAATTTGTAATATCAGTTGAAGATAAAATTAACAACATGGTCAAAGGGCCCAAAAATAATGTCTAAATAATGAGGAAATTGTCCTCCACTACAAGACCTGTGATATATAAACTTTCAATCATAAAAAAGTTATCAGAACAAGTTATCTCCCATTATAAGGCGATGACATGAAGGAGTTATTTCCCACCACTACAGTGGTTATATATATTGCATTAGAGTAATGCTACAGCCATCGACGTTAGTGCATTGAATTTGTGCACCGAATGACGTGACAAAATACTGACCATTGATTAATATTAAGTTAAAATTAATCAACGATCAGGATTTTGCCACGTCATTCGGTATACAAATTCGATGCACTACCGTCGATGGCTATATTATTTTCCATTGCATTAACTCCTATAACATGGCCAGTAACCACTAACCACCAAAACCAAGAGTTATTAAAATCCGTAAGACAATTATTGAAGCATGCTGAAGCTGAAGCATCAACGAATGAAGATTAAATGATGTTAGTCACTGTAAATTAGTTAGTCTGAAATTAAATTAGTTAGAAGTTTGTTACTGTAATTAGTTAGTCTGAAATTAAATTAGTTAGAAGTTTGTTACTGTAATTAGTTAGTTTGTTTAGTTTGTTAATAACAGTTACAAGTTAGTTAATCCAGCTTAGCTAAGTTATAGTTGATTACTAACAAACATGTTGTATATAAGAAACCAACTATTGTAACTTTCATTAATCAATTCCGTAATCTTTGATTCTTGAGTAAGAAGTATTTTCATTTCAGAATTAGTTTTCTCATGGTATTAGAGCTTCATCTTTCCTCCATAATCTGAAGCAAAATTTCTTACTTCTGAATCCATTACGCTTCTGCATTCATGATGAATATTCCAACAAATGAAGATCCCATCAACTTTTCTAGTCCTTACTATCTGCACCCCAACGAGAATCCTATTGTTGTATTAGTTTCTTCGGTTCTCAATGGCCCCAATTACCATTCCTGGATGCGAGCTATGAAAATGGCTTTATTGTCAAAGAACAAGCTGAAGTTTGTGGATGGCACAATCAAAGCACCTTCCAGTACCAATTCTCTGTTTTTAGTTTGGGAGAGATGCAATACAATGGTATTATCCTAGCTCACTCATTCATTTTCTCCATCAATTACTAATAGCATATTATGGATTAATAAAGCATATGATGTATGGACTGACCTTCATGAAAGATTTTCACAAGGGGATATCTTTAGAATATCAGATTTGCAAGAAAAAATCTACAGTTTTAAACAAGGAGATAAAAATGTAACTGATTACTTTACTGAATTAAAGGTTCTTTGGGATGAATTAATGATCTGTACATGTTCTACTCCTTGTTCTTGCGGAATCTTGAATACCTTTAAAACTATCAAAATAATGATTATATGATAAGGTTTCTTAAGGGTTTGAATGATTCATTTTCTATTGTAAGATCACAAATCATGCTCATGGATCCCCTGCCCTCCATAAACAAGGTCTTTTCTTTAGTTGTTCAACAAGAAAGACAATTGAGTTTGGGAATTACCAAGGTGTTTGTAAATAAATCCGATCGAGAAAATTTTCATTTCCCTTCAAAACCTCAGCAACAGTTTCAATAGCAAAATTTTCAGTCTTCAAAGTCACAACAAAGCAGAAAGTTCAATACTCAATCTTTTGGTGGTGGAGATAATTGTTTTGGCACATACTGTGGTAAGCCAAGACACACAATAGAAACATGTTATAAAAAACATGGTTACCCTTCAGGATACAAGCCTAGGAATTCTACTACCCATAATGTTGTTGTTACAAAAGAAAATATCAGTGCTGAAGGTCTGCAATTGAATTCTGATGTGGCAACTACAAACCAAGAAAAGTCTGGTTCTAATGCTTCTCTTACTCTAGAACAATACTAGCAGATATTGGCTCTACTACAATCAGCAAATTTTGCTCAACCTTCACATATTACCAACCAAGTTGTGTCACAACCCCATCAGCCAACATTAACTCCTCATTTTTCTTCCACATTAGATACTCATTTAGCTTTATCATGTACCTCTAAATCTCCATTATGGATAGTGGATACAGGAGCCACTAATCACATTACACATTCCTTATCTTGTTTTGATACTTATAAACAAATTAAACCAATCTTGGTCACCTTACCAAATGGCTCGAAAATCACTGCATAATATGCTGGAACAATTTGTCTTAATAAACAACTCATTCTCACAGATGTTTTATATTTACCTGAGTTTTCTTTCAATCTTATCTCTGTCACCAAACTCACATCATCATTGAAATGTTGCTTAATTCAGGATCTGACTATATGGAAGACAATTGTTTCAGCTAAGGTGCTTGATGGCCTGTATGCAATGTCTAAGTCTTGTAGTTCCAGTGTTATGCCACCTGCTAAGATCACATTACCTTTTCCAGCTTCATTAGCTTCAACCACTACATTTTTTTTATCTTTGGCATCATCGCCTTGGTCATATTTCAGACTCTAGAATGAAACTTCTGTCTCCTAATATTCCTAATCTTCAATTTCATAATAATGAAGCTTGTACTGTTTGTCATTTGGCAAAACAGAAAAAGTTACCTTTTCGTATTAGTAATACTAAAACCATTAAATGTTTTGATCTGATTCATGCAGACATTTGGGGTCCTTTCTCTACATGTTCCATTCATGGTCATAGATTTTTCTTAACAATTGTTGACGATTACTCTAGATACACATGGATATTCTTACTTAAACAAAAATCAGAAGTAAGAAATCCAATTCAATCATTTTTCTTCCTTGTTGAAACTCATTTTTCTAGCAAAATTAAAGCCATTCATTCAGACAATGGTTTTGAGTTTGCCATGCCTGTTTTCTATGCTTCCAAAGGAGTTCATCATCAAACTTCTTGTGTTGAGACACCACAACAAAATGGTGTGGTGGAAAGAAAGCACCAACACTTGTTAAATGTTGCACGTTCTCTGTTATTTTAGTCTAATTTACCCAAACTATACTGGAATTATGCTGTACGTCATGCCATTCATTTGATAAATAGGCTTCCTACTCCATTGTTCCAAAACAGGTCCCCATTTGAATTGCTCTATAATAATACCCTAAATTATACCTCCTTGAAGACTTTCAGTTGCCTTTGCTTTGCTTCCACTTTATTAGCTCATAGAACCAAATTCGATTTCAGAGCTAGGAAGTGCCTTTTCCTTGGTTTTCCATCTGGCACCAAAGGTTTTATCCTCCTGGACTTCAATTCTAGAGATATATTTGCCTCTCGTAATGTCTTATTCTATGAGTCCACTTTTCCATTTGTTGACAGTAATCAATCTTCGATTTCGTTACCTCGGGACACCACTTTACCACATTTTGATCCTATTTTATCTTCAAAACAATCTGGCCATTTGACAACTTCTGACGCCACTTTTGATCAAACCACCACTTTACCAAACAATTCTCTTCCTTCTTCTAATCACCCTGTCACCAGATCATCTCAAAGGCATCGTAAGCCTCCTTCTTACCTGCATGATCATCATTGCAACATGGCCACAACGCTGAATCTACCAATTCCCAGTCAGGTACTCTTTATCCTTTGTCTTCTGTACTATCATATTCTGCTTTGTCACCTAAACACTTACATTACACCCTTGCCATTTCCACAATTGTTGAACCAAAAACTTATAATCAAGCCATCAAACATGATTGTTGCAAAGAAGCCATGCAAGCTGAAATTTATGCTTTAGAACATAATGCTATTTGGACCCTCACTAATCTCCCTCTTGGAAAAACTCCCATTGGATGTAAATGGGTTTATCGGATTAAACGAAAGGCCGATGGCACAATTGAGCGTTGCAAAGCTCATTTAGTTGCCAAAGGCTATACCCAAACTGAAGGTATAGACTACTTTGACACATTCTCCCCTGTGGCTAAGCTTACCACTGTCAGACTACTTCTTGCATTGGCTGCTTCCTCAAATTGGCATCTGAAACAGCTTGACGTAAATAACGCTTTCTTGCATGGTGATTTATCCAAAGAAGTTTACATGATCCTGCCTCCAGGTTTTTGTTCGTCTTCTCTCAATCAGGTTTGTTGTCTTCAAAAGTCACTTTATGGACTCAAACAGGCCAGTCGCCAGTGGTTCTCAAACCTTAATTCAGCTTTATTATCTTTCGGCTACACTCAATCATCCTCTGATCATTCCCTTTTTGTTAAACACCATAATGATTCCCTTACTGCTCTCTTGGTATATGTCGATGATGTTATCTTGGTAGGGAATAATCTTCAGGAAATTGATTATGTGAAGGCTTATATTGATGCTGCCTTCGAAATAAAGGACCTTGGTGATCTCAAATTTTTTCTTGGATTGGAAGTAGCACGTTCCAAGCATGGCATTACCTTATGTCAATGCAAGTATGCCCTTGAAATTTTATCAGATGCTGGCTATCTAGCTTGTAAACCTACAACCACACCAATGGACTCTTTCGTGAAATTATCCAACACTGATGGTGATTTTCTTTCGGATCCTACTTATTATAGAAAGTTGGTTGGGTGTCTCCTCTACTTGACCTCTACCAGACCTGACTTATCTTTTGTTGTTCAGCAATTAAGTCAATTTCTTGACAAGCCTACTTCAGCTCATCTTCAAGCTGCCAATCGTGTTCTTCGTTATGTTAAAAGTTGTCCAGCTTATGGCTTATTCTTTCCTGCATCCTCTGATCTTACATTGAAAGCATTTAGTGATAATGATTGGGCTGGATGCCCTACTACTCGCAAATCTATTACAGGTTTTTGTGTATTTCTTGGCTCATCTCTAATAAGCTGGCGTGCTAAGAAACAAACAATAGTTTCCAGATCATCTTCCGAAGCTGAGTATCGTGCTCTTGCTTCTACGACGTGTGAACTTCAGTGGTTGCATTACTTACTTCAGGATCTTCATGTTCTTCATTCACATCCTGCCCTGCTTTTCTACGACAACAAATCTGCACTTCAGATTGCTGCTAATCCCACATTTCATGAGCGTACCAAGCACATAGAAATAGATTGCCATGTTGTAAGACAAAAGGTTCAATCGGGTCTCATTCATCTTATGCCCTGTTCTTCCTCTAATCAGTTAGCTGATTTACTCACTAAGGCTCTTTCTCTTGCACCATTTCGAGCTAATTTGTCCAAGCTGGGAATGTTAAGTATCCATTCTCCAGCTTGCGGGGGGATATTGAAGCATGTTGAAGCTGAAGTTGAAGCATCAACGAATGAAGATTAAATGATGTTAGTCACCGTAAATTAGTTAGTATGTAATTAAATTAGTTAGAAGTTTGTTACTGTAATTAGTTAGTCTATTTAGTTTGTTAATAATAGTTAGAAGTTAGTTAATCTAACTCAGCTAAGTTAGAGTTGGTTACTAACAAACATGTTGTATATAAGAAACCAACTATTGTAACTTTCATTAATCAATTTTGTATCTTTGATTCTTGAGTAAGAAGTATTTTCATTTCAGAATTAGTTTTCTCAACAATCTCCCGGGACCTGAAACTATCAATTGAGTAAGAGTTCCAGCGATTATCCCTATTAGCACACGAAAAAGGACTNATTCTGTAAAATCATTGATTCTTGAATGAAGAATTATTTTTCTCAGAATCATTTCAGAATCAGTTTTGTCTATCACTCATCAAAATCATGATTGATTTCAAATTGCAGGAATTTGATGAAATACATAAAATCAGCTTACATTTACCTGGGAGTGAAAGTCGTGGGTGGTTCAGCCATCAAAGATCAGGATCTTCAATTATTATTAAGCTATCTCAACATTGTAGTAACATAAAGTTGATTGGTTTTGCTATATCGATCCGTCGTTCTTGCATTTGAGACGGGTTATCATGGGGATGTTTTTGCAGTTGAAGTAAACTGTAGGTGCAATTACGGTATTAGTGGTAAGTTTGATTGGAGATGTTTTGTTGAATATCCCGAGTCAGATCACATAGTATTAGGATATACGCCTTGTATAGATCTTAAGGGTGATTGCGCAACTGCCTCTTTTAAGTTCAGCATGTCCAGATTCTATTTCTATCTACATGTAAATAAAATATCGCAAATTTTCTTGAAATTTTTAACCTATTTTGTATTAAATCAATTAAATTGATTAGTTAATGCCTGCCCTTAAATATTAATTAAAACTTGGGCTCTGGTTTTGGTTGTATTAAAGAAAGCAAGAAAGCCGTTAATTTTTGTGTAAGATTGCTGACAATTAGATGCAAAATACTAGCACAGGCTTAGGTGCTACAATAAATATTTTACTAATTAAGTGTGGGAACCACTAAAATTATAGTAGTATTAGGATATACGCATTGTATAGATCTTATTTTAAGGGTGATTGCACAACTGCCTCTTTTAAGTTCAGCATGTCTCATAAGAGAAGAAAAGTAAGCCCAGAAGCAGGTTTGAAATTGAAATGTTGTGGGGTTCATCCACTGTACATGACCAGTGAAGATTTAGGTGAAACAATGATAGCAGACGCTGAAAATTTAATGAAATTGTATGATGAAAACTCTAGCAGAAGTGAAAGTGGAACTGAAAATGAAACATCTAAAGAGGTTGAAGTGGTCCCAACTGCCAACACATATTGCTATTTAAGAGCTGGTTGCTTATTGCTCTTCTTAATTGTGCTCTTTGGCTGCTGGAGCCTCTTAATGGTAAATTATTTTTTGTCATTTATGTAATTTCCACTCTTTGTTTATTTGCTTACAATTAGTGCTTAAATTGAAGCTTTGGAAAACTGTTTATGAGGAAAATCTACAGTTTCTCACGAAAATTCTTTATTTCACTTTCCAACTACTGTGTTTTAGCATAATAAGGAACTGGTAATTAACCTAATGTTTTGTTTCATTGTTTAGATTTCAGATTACTGAAATTCCGATTGCAAAGAAGCAATTGAGTTTCATATCATTAATTAATTCTTGTTAATTGAGCTTATAAGCACTTGGAGATCCCTCGTATAATTGATAGTATAGTGCCTGCATAAATAGTTTAAAGTGCTGAATTTTTTAGGCCTGACTTTGAAGACGACAAGTTGAAATTGATCTCTCTGCTTATTTCTTTTTCCTTGATAATATCTAGAGATTTTATATAATTAGGTTCCTACGAAAATCCTGAGAACTAATTTTATGAATGGTTGGTGATGTGTTTCATTTTGTTAAAGGGAAGCCTTTGAAGATGAGGTCGATGATTTTGTTACTGCTAGATTTGGAGTTCATCTTGGAGCACAAGGAGAAGTTCAGGTAACTTTTTTATTACTTTTACAAATTGGTCTCTTGCAAATGCCATATTCTCATAATCTAATTAGACATTCAATTCGAAACTCTTCATCTTTCATGCCTCTGATTAATTATAATTATAATGTACTTTTCACGGGTTTGCACTTGGGCTTTGAAATGGAATCTAAGTGCTGAGGTAGACTTAGAAGATTGTGCTAGAATTGATCAAATGAGATACAAATTGGTCTATGGTATTCCTCCCCTGTTTTTAGCAAACTGTGTGTTTATAATCTTTTTGAGTGATTATTTTCTGAATTTTCACTCAACAATTCTTCCTTATATTGCAGGTATATGTCCAACAACTTTGATTGTTTAATGATAAGGTCACATTTTAATAACCTTCATCAATTGCTATGTGAAAATGACTTGAAGTATGAACGGCTCCTACTTTCATACACAGAACTGCCCTAAATTCATCTTCTTCTTTTCTCTTTGGAACGAGACTATACACCTCCTCAACCCTGAACTACAGTGCAACACTTATGCTGACTTCTCTAGTTCTCTTACCAAAAATAACTCCAGGAATTCATCATTCAAGATCAAGCATGGTTTTTGTGGCATTTATCGGTGTTGGACTTAATCTTCTACTTAAGTCTTCCACATCCAAATCCTTCTAAGTAGAAGAAGAGCTTACTGTCCAGCAAACACAAAAAATCAACAGGAATTTTCAATAAAAAGATAGATGCTCAGTGTCCAAAGAGGATTACTCAATAGAATTGAAGTACATTTTTCTGCAGTATTGCGAGCTATGTAATGAAAGAAAAGGCCAATAAAAGAATAAATTTTAAAACTGCAATATGAAAGCCATAAGATTTTATAATTGCTAATATACAGAATAAATGTTCAGTTCAAGAGTGCCATAATATGCTTTCAGTTACACTAGAATGAAAAACAAAAGGAAGAAGACTATTTGTGAACACTGCAAAACATAAACCCAAGGAGTGAGAACTTTGCTCTATAGGAGAGGAAGGAATTGTGAGCTGGTACAATCCCGCCTTAAGTACTTCTTGAAGCAATGTGACCTTTGGAAATTTGCCCTAGGTCACAAAATGACTATACTATTATCTCTTGTAAACAAGAGATGCTTAGTTCACACAAGATGGTTTATAAATACAGTATGCAAGTTAGAAGAATCATATGCAAATCCAATATGAGAAACAGGCAAGAGCTTACCATTACCAATTTGAAGTTGTTCTTTTCCTTTTTATCAGATTTCACAGCTAGTTGCCTAGGGTTAGCAGTAACAGAGCAATGTGTCCAGATTTGCTGCACACTTGGCAAATAAGCTTTCCTTTGCCAAAATTATTTCCTCTGCCGCTAGCATAACTCTAATGTCGATTTGACAGAAACATAACACGTCCAGGATCCTGATTTTGCACCATATCTTTGCTACTTCGTTCTATCTTCAATTTTCAAATTAACATAATTTAGAAAATGAATAAATACTCATGATAGAAGTTATTTAATTTTTTCAAATCCTCTTTGCTAATTCGTTCTATCTTTATTTTTTGATTAATCTTCATCTTCATGATTGACATTGTTTTCCGTTTCCTCAAAAGCATCTTCATCTTTTATCATTGACATTGTTTTCAATTTCCTCGAAAGTATATTCACAAAAGTACTAAAATCTCCCCATTAGCACAAGTGAAACAAAAGTTTGGAATATGAATCCCAATTTGTAACTTCTTCTTCTTCTTCTTCTTATTATTATTATTATGCAATCTCTTGAATTTGAAATTATATCTTGGAAAGCAAGAGGATTCTTATTTTGGGCTGGGCTTGGGGGTGATTCAACTTAATTTAATGTCAGTGGTGTTGGCGTCAGCCCTTTAGGTGGGCTTGAAGGTTTAGGGGTTGGGCTCTTCTTAAAACAAAATAAACGAACTAAATTCCTGGATTTAAAAATAAGATTAATGGAATATTTAATTCTTTTATAAAAGAAAAGAAAAGAAAAAAGCACATGGCTGATGGCTCATCAAACTTCAATGCTTGTCCAAAGACAAGTTTTAAATTTTTTTTTTTTTTTATATATATATATATAAATGATTAGTTTTAATCAAATGGGTATTTGTATGAAATAATGGAGGTATTTTGATAATTAATAAATATTTTATAGATTTTAGCTTAGGAAATAAGTGATTTAAGAGAGAAGTTACAATAATTCCAAACTAAGCTCGATATTTTTTATTTCATTTCATTCTCCATATGCTTTGAAGATTTTGATAAAAGTTCTATTAAAAAGCACAATTTAATTAAAGTTACTATCATGTAACAAGATAATATAGTGACTCCAGGGAAATATTTTTATTCTATTAATTTACTAATTTATGGGACCTTAATAACCTTTAATTTCTAAAAGCCAATATCTTTTTTGCTGTTGCAAATTTTAAATAAGTAATATCACAATTATAAAATTTTCTAACAAAGAGTTCAGTTGAATATAAAGTGATATAATATTATTATTTAAATGAAACATCAGTTAATGAGTTGTCTTTGTGTATTCACTCTACTGATTATATTTTATCACATCATTTTATGTAATATTATTCATTTTCAATGCTTGCTTTATTAGTATTATGTACTGATTGATTTAACACAACTCTCTTGTGAAATCATAAAATCCAAAATTATTCTTCCTTTTATTACAACTTGGTATGGCAACGAACATGTTCTCTTTAATTAATTTCTTAGAAATTGCCTTGCAATTAATCTATAATTTCAGCAAAATTAATTTGTTGATGAAGTTGTTGAATTCTCATATTAACTTGACCAAGACTTGCATATTATGTTCCCCCATCACTTTAATTTGATTTTGATATTTTATCAATCATTCTTGATATTATAAAGTTAATAAAGGGTCTAATTTATTAACAATTTGAATTGTTTAATTATGTAAACTATTAAAATAACTATTTAACATGATATCTTTCTAAGAAATTTCGTGACACTTAGTCAATAATTTCAGTCAACTGGTAATTACTTTCACCTCTAATGAGTTGAATTCAGTCATAAATAAGACATTTTATTTGGACTATTATTACAATAATTGAATCAATTTGTGTTTTTATAAAAGAGAAAGATAATTTCTAAGAAGATGGGCCCTTTTGTCAAATCATCTTTCATGGTGGGGTGCATCACCTAGGAAAATAAACGAGGATAAGGTTTTGCGGGGGTGCCACCTTTTCCATCATCTTCATTCTTCTCTCAGTCACTTTCATTCTCAACACTATTTTTACCTAACATTTATGAGTGTTTTTCACTTGTCCTTAATGGAAAATTTTAAAGAGAGAATTTTAATCAAGTGGGTGACGTTGTCATTTTAAATTTCAATCATTTACTCGGTTTAATATTTGCTAAGTGAAGAAGGTTAAAATCGTCATTTTGTTCTAGAAGCCCTAATATGAAAAGAAAGAATCTTTTCCATATTGAGCTAACATGGATGAAAATATCAATTTCATTATGATGATTAGATATGGAGCTTGAAGATCATATATAGTTAAAATTAAATAAATAAGGCAATATGACAATATGACAATCTCACACATAGAAGGACACTCAATTTACGTGATTCGGTAAATCTTGGCTACATCTACGAGATAAAATACTGAAATAAAACATGATAGTAGTGAAGGGGTGGTAAACGAGCCAAGCCGAGCCAAGCTTTGGACTAATCGAGCTCGGCTCAATTGCTACGGTGTTGAGCTCGAGTTCGAGCTTGACGCTGAAAATTTGAGTTTATGTAAGCACAATTGATATTCTAGTAATTTACCTTATTGTACTGATAATGTTGCTAACGAGTCATTGAAGACTATATTCAACCACGTTTAATGGTTGTTGATTGGCATTCCTAGCCCATAATATTTAAATTTTTTTAAAAAAAATTTATATAAATGATTAATTTTAATTAAATGAGTATTTGTATGAAATAATGGAGGTATTTTGATAATTAATAAATACTTTATAAATGTTAGCTTAAGAAATAAGTAATAAAGAGAGAAGCTACAACAATTCCAAACTAAGCTCAATATTTTTTTCATCATCCACATGCTTCTTAGATTTTGATTAAAGTTTTATTAAAAAGCACAATTTAATTTATGTTACTATCATATAACAAGATAATATTAGTGACGTAAAATGTCTAGCAGATGAGTTTGTAGAGAGGGTTGAGCGTCAAAAGCTCAAACGTGGGCATGCCAATTTAAAACATCCATAAATTTTTTATGTAGAATGAGTTACGAGGACCATAAGATATCAACGGAAAGCTCGTTATGAAGTCATTGACGTGGCAACTTGGTTTCCTTATTGGGGTCGTTTTCGAGCCCAAAATCCACTGTTTCGGCCTATTTTGGAGTCGTTTAAGTTTTTTGCACGTTTTCTCTATTTTATTTAGAGTCCTTTTTTATTTTATAATTATTCAACAATTAAGATTTTATTTCCTTGTTTATTGAGAATCTTGTTAGGGTTGGCTGTCACTACCGTATATAAATATTTTTAGTCCTTTTTTTTTCAGATATAAAATATTTTCAGAATTTCTTTTAAACTTTGACTTAAATTTATGTGTTTGAGACTTGTTTATCAATCCTAAGACATAGTTGAGTACTAGTCCTATTTTTACACTGAGTCACTGCATCATATAGTGAGTGATATGATAACAATATGTTCAATATAATATTTTTATTCTATTTATTTTTGTCCACATTTCATTTAATTTTCCTTTTGATTAGTCAAAAGGGGGCGGCCAACAGAATTAGATGAATATTTATATTTTCTTCTTAGATGGTTTCATGTATTCATGTTTATCTTAAGCTTGTTCTTTCAATATATATATATATATATATAGAATGATGGAGGGGCCTTAGTCTCCACTTTTTACGTTTCTCACAATGCACTAAATAATTAAATTCTTTGTCAGCTTAACATTAAGGGGCGTTTAGTTAAGAGAATATTGTATTACCGTAAATGTTATATTAATGGGAAGATAGATTACTTTGAAAATTATTGGGCATATTATATAAAATGTGTTTAGTTAGATTGGAATAAATTGGTAAGTATGTTATATTGATATGTTTAGTTGGAAGGAATAAATTTGTGGGTATATTATATAGATTACTGAATTACCCTTCTTTTTTAATATTATTATTTAGATTGTTTTCTTAATCTCCTACATTTGAGAATTTAGCTCAACACTTCAATAATAAAGTTTGAAAATTAACAAAACACCCCAGCCACTTAAGAAGACAGTCAGCCACCCGCCGACAGTCCCTTAAACGGTGCACGACTAGTTGAACTGGTCGTTCGTGTGCCGATCTGGTCGAAAATTGTCAAATCTACAACCAGATCTCTAGCCATCATTAACGACCAAATTTTGGCTGTCAATGATGGCTAAAGATCTGGCCGTTAACGACCATAATAGATATGACCATTTCTGACCATTAATCTAGACAAAAACGACTAGATTCAACTAGTTGTGCGTGTTCTGACAACATCCGCCGATCAATGATGGTGGTCGCGTTCTGACGACATACGCCGGTCAGTGGTGGTGGTCGATGGCCGGTAGTAGGAGGCGGGTGGTGGTGGCCACGTTCGACATTCTTGTAAATTGTTTTCAATACAAGAGCATTCTTATCCAAAAGTTGTGTACAAGGTTAAAATAGTCCATAAATATTCTTGTAAATTGTTTTCCAAAACAAGGGCATTCTTGTCCAAAATTTTTAATAGTTAGGGGTATAATTGAAACGAAAATAAGATTACCCAATAATCTCACAATACCTAAGAGAATGTTGGTATTTTGATTACCACCTATATAACCAACAGTGATTACTATTGGTTTTGAAAGATTATCGAAATCTTATATTACTTGTTAACCAAACATGATAATTTAAGTAACATAAAAATGATGTTATGAAGTAATTCCACATAACTCTCAACCGAACATACTCTAAATGATTATTTCTTCAAATGGGATGGTTAATATATAATTAACTAAGAATAACATTTCCGACAATTTTATGTAGTTAGTTGTAATCGAAAATTAGAGTAAAATAATGTTTATTTGCAGTTTACTTAATTATTTTTATCAAAATAAATTATTTTAACTTTTTTAATTAATGGAATTGTTCAAGTGTGCTTTCTAATTATTTCTTTAATAAAGTTGAAGTATTTACATTTTTGTCCCTAAAGTCTGAGGACATTGTTTCAAAGATTAGTAAAAAATATTTTGCTGAAGAGTGATGCTATGGGTACTAATGGATGAGTACTAATATGTGTACTAACTAAAGCATAGTACCCGTACTATGCGCATAGTACGAGTACTATACTTTAATTAGTACACATATTAGTACTCATTCATTAGTACCCAAAGTATTATTGTTTGCTGAAAAATGCAAACTAACTGCCAAAGGGTATATATGTCTTTCCAAACCTTTCTTAAAATTGAAAGCTGACTAGTAAAACGGTGAATGGACATGACATCAGGGTCCACGTTTGAACGAAGGAACTGAAATGAAGCCTTGGGAATTGACTGAAACAATTGGACTAGATGAAAACTATTCGACGACTGTGATTTACATGTAACATTGTTCTAAGTCTACATTAGCTTCTCATATGATGTTTATCACTTTATATATGTAATTGCAACACATATGGATTAATTATTTTTCTTCCATATTACTTACCTCTTTATAAAAATTTTCCTCATTCAATCCCTTAATTTCAAATAATAATTGAGGTATTATTACAACAACTAATTAAGAAACAATTTTAAAAAATATGGTATTTAACACAACTTAAAAGAATTAATGAGTAACTTAATTAATTGACCTCCGTATATGCAAATTCAATAATTATAAAACATGAAATAGTATATATTTGAAGTACACAAAAACAGTGTTTTAGGGTTTATACCAAGGTTAACTTAATAGGTGGGAACCCCCATAAAGCCGTGAACCCTCACTGGTAATTGCCAAATGAGTTGTCTTGTCGCTGAGCAGAGAGGTTGATGAGTAGTCTTGTCGTAGGGCAGAGAGGCAGATGACGTTTGTAAAAATGAGGGCAGGCTGTGGGGTCTAGCTATATTAAAGTTTTGGGAATCTGAGGGGACATTCCCCCGATATGACTTTTGAAAAATTTTATTACAGGTTGCAGAGCCGATGTTTCTCTCTCTTAACTCCCCTTTCCTCTTTTTTTTTTTTTTTTTTTTTCTAGTTTAAATTCTGCAAAAATGCTAATGACACCAATATTCTGCATTTTCCCATGCAAGGAAAATGAAAATAAAACAGAAAATCCATAAATGAACAGCACTAATAAAAACTCAATAGACAATTAAAAGATTAGAAGTTAACGATCAAGCCACCAATTCCAATAGTGCCCATATGGCTCGCTTGGATCTCGTACATTCAGCGGCCATATCTATGCCATGTCAGGCCTACCTTGGTCATCGTGGCCCAGCTACGGCCAAGGCTGCTAGCTAACTACATGGTTGTTGGCTACTTTTTAATTTTTCAATTTTCTTAAAAAGTTTTTTCTATACTCTTAAGATGCGTTAACTTTTTATCATTTTTTAATTGATACGTTCACAATTTTATGGATTCTTTTTAAAATTATTTGACTTACAAATTTTATTTTGTAAACTTACATTCATACCCTTAATGTTTAAAGTTAACATTTTTCACTGTTAATTGTTTCTTTTTGAAAGGAAATGAAAAATTATGTCCTTTTAACACCAAATGCAATTTTTAGTGAGACTTCATATTTTTTTTTTGTATTCAGTCAGTTTATGCATACTTCAATTAGTTTTTCAGGGCTTTAAAATTAACGATAAAGTAATCCTCTATTAATAGCTGTCATTTATTAATAGTCGTGAAGATATAACTTAAGATCTTTTAAGTAATATGTTCAAGAGTCTCGAACAAATTGCCAAACTATCTAGAAACTTCATATTATTCAATCATAGTTGTTCATCTTACTAAGTTGGGTCCAATGAATTTGTAAAGACATTTCAATCATAAGGGTAAATGGTCATATTTTTTTTTTTTCTTGTTAACGGAATATTTACTAAATCTTGTAGGTGGGACAATGTGTTTTCCCAACCCTTTTTTGTTTGTCTTTTACAATCAACTTTATTAAAGAGAAATTATATATGACCCCACTGTTTTCTCACTATTTTCTTTTATCATTTCAAACAATACCATATACAGTGTAAATTTATATCTAGCTGATCATCTAAACTATATGCTGAACTTTCTTTTATTGCAATTTAAAAACTTTGATTTACAAGACATGTATAATAACAACAACAACAATAATAATAATAATAATAATAATAATAATAATAATTTTTCTAAACTTTCACAAGTCATATTTGTTTTATTATTACTATTCCTTATCTTGATTTGTTATTTTATTATAGAAGTTTATTTATTTTTCTTTTGCACTATACCTTACGCTTGAAGGTTTATCTTTTTCGTAAAAATTTTTTTCTGTATAATGCAAGAGTACTACAATTATTAGTAGTTTTGGAATGAAAATGTTAAGGCGGAGGTTGAGAAAGAGAATGAAACTGTTTTGGAATTTCTGAAGCCCGGTCCCCGGAATTATGAAGTTGCTGAAAGAGAATTGTATTTTAATTATGGTTGAGAATTGTATCAAGTCATTTCCACAGGACTGATTTCTATTGTCTGCCTACTTTTGACTATTTCGAAAGCATTGCATTTCTTTCAAAGTGAATTATCGGCATTGCCAGCTTCTTTTTGACTCGCTTTATTTATTTATTTAAATAAAATATTTGGTAGAAGAGAGTGGAAAGAAAGTTTTCAGTGTTTCAATATATCCTTTCTTCCAATCTTCGTTGGTCTTTACTCACCCAGAAGAAAAGCAAACATAGCACTCTGGTCCTTGAATACAGCTCTTACACAGATATAGCGATTGAGGTGCCATTTCCTTAAACTTCCAAAACCAACTCCTTCCAGTACTCTTAACTATTATTAATTTTCTGTCATTTTATTTGCCTTACTTTCTATCCAGTATCCATTACTATCTGCAAACCAAAAAATAAAAGATTTTTTGTTCATGGAGCTTTTTCTCATAAACACATTAGTTTCTGGCTTTCTGCTGTGTTTTCAATATTATTAATTTTCTGTCAATATTATTAATAATTAGGGGTAAAATTATAACAAAAATAAGACTATCAAGTAATCTAAGAATACTTAAGAAACTAGTGATATTTAGATTAACACTTATATAACCAACAACGATTATTATTAGTTTTGAAAGATTACTGGAATCTTATATTACTTACTAACCAAATATGATAATATAAGTAATATAAGATGACATTATGAAGTAATCTCACATAACTCCTAACCAAACACACCCTAAAGGATTATTTCTTCAAATTGGATAGGTAATATATAATTAACTAAGAATAACATTTCTAACAATTTTATGTCAGTTAATTGTAATCGAAAATTAGAGTAAAATAAAAGTTTATTTGTATTTTACTTAATTATTTTTATCAAAAAAAATTCTTTTAGCTTTTTTAATTAATGGAATTGTTTAATAAGTGTGCTCTCTACTTATTTTTTGAGTAAACGATATATTCTCATTTAAGGTTTAGTAAAATCTCAAATTGATATCTTTGGTTTTATAAATTATAGATTTTTACCCTTAAATTGACGTTGCCAATGACAAATGGGTTGTGACATAGGGGCAGAGGGTAATTATGAGAAAATTTTGGTTAAAAGAATGAATATCCTTTAATTGTTATTTTAAATAATTTTTGATTAATTTAAAGGTGGGAATATAAAATTTATGATATGTGGGAACTTTCATTTTCAATAACCCTTGGTTGGGAAGATGTCGTTTAGTGCTTTAGTCTATTTCTTTAATAAAGTTGAAATATTTACGTTATTCTCCCTAAAGTCTGAGGACATTGTTTCCAAAACTAATAAAATATTTTGTTGAAAAATGAAAACTAACTGCTAAATGGTATATATGTCTTTCTAACCCTTTCTTAAAATTGAAACCCAACTGAAACAGTGGATGGAAATATGACATTGATAAGACAGAGATCAGGGTCCACACTTGAACAAAGGAACTGAAATGAAGCCTTGGGAATTGACTGTAACAATCGGACTAGATGAAAACTAATCGACGGCTGTGATTTACATGTAACATTGTTCAAGTCTACATCAGCTTCTCATGCTTACACCATACATCTTGCTCAGCTATCAGAGAGATTTGCGTTTGGTTCCTTCCTTCAGGCTTCAGCAGCTTTGCTTTGCTTCTGAACCTCAACAGATAGTTTGAAACATATATGAATTAATTGTTTTTCTTAAATGAAAAATTAATTATCTAAATCATTTTAATTCTTCTGGTAAATGTTTATCACTTTATACATGTAATTGCAACACATATCCATTAATTATTTTTCTTCCATATTGCTTACCTCTTTATAAGACTTTTCCTCATTCAATCCCTTAATTTCAAACAATAATTGAGGGATTATTACAACAACTAATTAAGAAGCAATTTTAAAAAATATGGTATTTAACACAACTTAAAAGAATTAATGAGTAACTTAATTAATTGACCACCATATATACAAATTCAATAATTATAAAACATGAAATAATATTTATTTGAAAGCACACAAAAACAGTGTTATAGCCTTATAGGTATCTTCAATGTGCCATGTTCAATTCTATTAATTAATTCCCGGTGATAATATTGAAAGTGAACCCACATTGAAGGTAGACGTGTTGCATAAACCTCATCGCTAATTTATACAAGATGTCACGGGTCCAAAGTTCTATACCAAAGGTTAACTTATCAGGCGGAGGGATTCCCTGAACCCCATAAAGCCATGAACCTCACTGCTAATTGCTGATGAGTTGTCTTGTCGCTGAGCAGTAAATGAGTAATCTTGTTGTAGGGCAGATGATTTTTGTAAAAGTGAGGGCAGGTTGTGGGGTCTAGCTATATTAAAGTTTTGGGAAGGTGAGGGGAGATTCCCCCGATAATTACTTTTTAATAATTTTATTACAGTTAAATAACTTAAAATGTAAGAGAAGAGAAAAGAGGAAAAGAAATGAAATGAAGCGAAATAAATTGAAAAAATAGATTAAATTTGACTACAATTTATATTAAAGTATTTTTAATTTAATTTTTAAAATATAATCATATAAGTAATTATTTCATATTTAAAAATTACCGTTAAAAATCATGAGTATGATTAAACACAAATAATCAAGTTTTCAAAAATACTACATTTAATAAGCTAATTATTTCTTTAATAAAGATGAGACATTTACATTTTTCTCATTCTTAGTGTTATATAATTAATTAACAGTATATTTGTTACACGATATTGTATAATGTAAAGAGCATCTAATAATACTCTATATAACATTAATAAAAAAAAAATCTAATTTTTTATTTTTTGATACTCTTATTATTATTGTTAATAATAAATTCTCTTAGCATTTTTTAATTGATGGAATTAATTAATAAAAAAATATTCTAAAATTTTATTATCTTGAATCATTTTAATTCTTCCGTTAAATGTTTATTATTTTATACATGTAATTGCAAAAACTAATCAAGAAGCAATTGAAGCAATTTTAAAAACTATTTTATTAACATTATTTTTCTTCCTTTTTCTAATTCAATCCTTTAATTTTAAATAATAATTGAGGCGTTATTACAACAGCTAATTAAGATTTAAGAAGCAATTTTAAAAAATATGTACAGACAAAAAAAAAGAAAAAAAAAAGACATTTAACACAACTTAAAAGAATCAATGGGTAGCTGAATTAATTGACCACAAAGACAGTGTTATAGGTATCTTCAATGTGCCACATTCAATTCTCTTAATTTATTCGCTGTAACAAAATTAAATGTGCACAGACGAGTTGCATAGGGAAGCAGATGAGTAGTCGTAGGGCAGGGAGGCAGATGACTTTTGCAAAAGTGAGGGCAGGTTGTGGGGACTGAGTCTGGCTATATTAAAGTTTGAGTAAACCACATGTTCCCACGGAGTCTGGCTATGTTAAAGTTTGAGTAAACGACAATTTTTGTAGGGATTTAGTTTAAATTATTATTATTATTATTTAATATATAATATATATTTTTATTTTTATTTAATATATATATATATATAAATCGGTTTAAAAAATCGTTTTCGGTTAACCGGTTTTGATTTTTTCCTAAACCAGTAATGAACCAAAAATCTAGTTTTTTGAATTTCTTAAACTGTAACCAAATCATTTTTTCTGTTAACCAGTTCTTTGATTCGACTACTAATTCGATTTGATTTTTGTATTTTTTTTTAACATTTTTAACAAAAATGTCAAAACCATCGTTGATTTTTAAGTTTTCACACAGGTGCAAATATTGTATAATAATATTACATATATAATATTTTTATACAATATAATCTGATAAAAAAATAATTAATTAATTTTAAATTAAAAATAAACTTTAGTTCAATAATCTTTTATTGTTATGTTTTAGGAGAAATTAAAACAAGGCCATGAATTCGCGTTTTGTTCGCTCTTTCTGAATTCTGATATTGAGTCATCATAAGCGCATCAATTTGGGAAATTTCCTTTGATGCAACTTTTGTCTCAGCCATTACAGGAAGTATTTCATTATTGAATAAAATATAATAACAAATGTTCCCTACTGAGTGTTATTGTTTGTAATTACATGGTCGCCGGCAACTCCCATCATTTCCAGCCTTCCCATAGCCAACACGCTCACCACTTGTTTGACAAAATTCCTCACCCAAGGCCACCACCCGGCCACTTTACCCTTGTCAAATGAGGGTTATTTTGAAACTTTCATTTTCATTTTAGATTTAGTATAGTTAAAATGATCATTGTACCCAATAATTGTTATATTAAATGATTGTATGTTAATTTATGGGTGGGAATATGAAATTTATGAAATCAGGAATGGGAACTTGCTTGTCCGCTAAACCTTGGGTGGAAACAGTAGTTTACTCTTAAAGTTTTAGGGAGCTGAGGGGAGAGGATCATCCAATAATTACTTTTTAATAATTCTATTACAGTTAAATTTTATTAGTTTCATGTCAAAGAGCTTATAGGGCTGACGCACCACCCTAAGAGAAGAAAATAAACGAAGTAAATTCAAAATATAGAGTAAAATTGTCTAGAATTTAGGAAATTATCCCTGTCAAATTACCCACAAATTGAACTTCCCGTTATGGCATTCAATACTTGACAATTGGCAATAATATAATTTTTTTTTTTTTTTTTTATAGAGTAGTTTTAACCTATTTTTAAATCGTAAGAACAAAATATTTACTATTTATTTTGATAAAACAGAAATTTCAGTTTTATTATGAAAAAATTGACATAAATTTTGCATATTTATAATTAAAAACCACTCCAAAAAAAAATCAATAACTTTGTACGCAAAATTAACTGTTAAAAAAAAAAAATTGATCATTGAATTATTTTTATAAAAATAGTCTTAGTTAATTATTTTCAAGGATCACTTTATAGAGAGAAGAGGAGGCAATAGAGAATTCGTGAAATGTGAAGAGAGGTGAGATATTCAAACATTTGGGGTGTCTTCTTTCTATCTTAAACCTTAAAGTCGTTATCACAATAATATTGTGACTTACCTGATCCTTTGGACTTATAGAGTATTAAATAGATTTAGAAATTAATTGATGTACTCAACAATGTTAAATAGAAAATTCAAACGGATATCACTTGTAATTGCAATAATGATAAAAGATATTTCATATTTTAACTTTTAATAATGTATTGATATTTCATATGGTTATTATAAAACCATTCTAAAAATCTTTCATGAAGCCGTACCTCATTATCATTTAGTTTTTATTTTCTCTTATTTATTATTATTGCTAGTAATAGTATAAAACACATTTTTCAAAAAATAAAATAAAATAGATTTCATGTTGAGCATTATATAAATTTTTATAAGATTTTAAGACTATGAGTATCGGACTTAATATGCTGATTGAGATGGAAATAAAGATGGAGATGGAGAGAGCTGGCAATTGACTTAACAATGTTAATAGGAAAATTCAAGACGACCATCCCTGCATTGTAATTTCAATATTATCGAAAATTTTTCATATTTAAAAGTTCAATAATGTATTTGTATATTACATACTTATTTTTTTTACTTTATTTCATTTAGTTATTATGATATCAACATAATTTGAATAAAAATCTTTTAAAAATCTTTACTAAAGTCGTACGTCATCATATTTGGTTTCTTATTTTCTCTTCTTTATTATTATTGTTAGTAGTAGTATAAAAACTCATTTATTTTTAAATAAAATAGATTTCATGTTGAGCATTATATAAATTTTCATAGGATTTTAAGAAAGTTTTGACTATTCAAATAAGATTTATAATCATCTTTATAGTTTTGATTGAAACTTTTGATGAAGTTTCATGGTGCTGTATGGTAGACCACCACGAAACTTTTGATAAAATAGAAAATTTCAATTTTATCCTAATAAATTTTGCATATTCATAACTAAAACCAAAAAAAAAAAAAAAAAAAATCAATTATTTTATACTGAAAATTAAACTGTTGAAAATTTTCAAAAATTGATCATGGAATTATTTGTATATAAGTAGTTTTGGTAATTATTTCGAACAATTACTTTATAGGGAGACTGGAGGCCGGACATAATTCGTGAAATGTGAAGAGACTAGAGAGGTGAGAGATTCAAACATTTGGGTTGTCGTCAATCCTATCCCAAACCTTAATCCCATTAAAATTTTTCTCCACAAAATAAGGAAGTGAGAGAGACTCAGACTTAATAGCAGTCTAATAAAGCCAGGTCTACACTGTCTTTATATCGCATTTTTTTTTTCAGTTTACTTTTAATAATTTATTTGTATATTATAAACTCATTTATTATTATTTTTTACTTTATTTCATTAAGCTATTTTAATTTTTTTAAAACAATTTAATGAAGTCATATGTCATCATAGTTTAGTTATAAATTTTCATAAATAACATCTTTTTATAGAAGTTTCATAAGATTTTAAGTCGGTTCTGATGAAGTTTCATGATGAGTGCATGGACTTTGTAGGGTACTACAATGACATTGGCTTATGCATGGAAATTTACAAGAAGACTACTAAAACTAAATTACTTTGCAGACAATCTCCCAGTCCCATCTTTCTTCACTCAAAACCTTCTATTTTTCTCATTGTTTCATTTGCAAAGCATTTCTACATAAATAACTTTGTTTAGAAATCTCATCATAAGATTGAAAGAAAGACTTTATCCATCCTAAGGTTTAAATTTCAGTTGGAAATTTGAGATTTTGTATCATGACTTATGGTTATGAATTACTATATTAATTGTTGTCTTACAGTCAGTTTTACCTTTTGTCAAAATTTTCTTTTTCCCGAGATTTTGTTATTGTTAAGTTCGTTATCTTATTAATTAGTTTACTTCAGTATATTTTATATATTTCCTTTGTTTAGCGCTGTTTTCTTTCGGTACATTTTACTCCAGCAAATTAAAAAAAAAAAAAGTTATTTCATGTATTGATTCAGTATGTTGAAATTGGAATTTAATGTTACAATAATGGATGGAAATATGACATTGACAAGACAGACGTCAAGGAAGACTTGGGAATTGACTGATACAATCCGAGCGGATGATACCCCTGGATTATGAAAACTAATCGACGGCTGTGATTTACATGTAACATTGTTCAAGTCTACAACAGCTACTCATAACTTTCATCATATCATCATTCACAGCTATCCAAGATCTTTTGCGTTTGGTTCCTTCTTTCCTTCCTCCAGCAACTTTGCTTTGCTTCTAAAGGTTTATTTCTCCAAATTTATTTCAATTAGAGTTAAATAAAATTAGAAACTTTAGATAATTTCAATGAGTTTATTATCTTTTTGTTAACAAGGTTTGTTAACAAGTGTTAAGTGGGGGGTATTAGTAAGTTTTTAAGAGTTTTTTTTCCATTTTAAAAACTTTTAGGGGTAATTGAATTTTACAAGGCACTTGGAATCAGAATAGTTGTTACTGGGTACCCAAAGACTGAAACCGTCGATATTGATTCCAATTTCAAATTCCAAGGAATCGTCAATTCAAGTTTCCATTCTGATTCTTTAAAAAAATATAGGTACCCAAAACTGAACACCCATATCCCTCACAAAACACTAAATAAAACGATCTGCTAACGGTTAATATATAATTTATGAAGATAACAAGTGCATTTATAATGCCATTTGAAAAACCCTTTTCTAAGTGAGGCGGCAAGAGATAATCTTTTGACAGGAAACAAATAATTTGTTTTAAAAAACTAGTAAAATAGAAACCAAACTGAAACAGTGGATGGAAATATATGACATTGACAAGACAGGTATCAAGGCCCACACTTCAACAAAGGAACTGAAAAGAAAACCTAGCAATTGACTGAAACAATCCGAGCAAATGATATGATACTACTGGATTATGAAAACTAATCGACGGCTGTGATTTACATGTAACATTTTCAAGTCTACAACAGCTTCTCATAACTTACATCACATCATCATTCACAGCTATCAAAGAGCTTTTGCGTTTGGCTCCTTCTCTCCTTCAGCAGCTTTACCTTGCTTCTCAACCTCAACACGGCCATCCTAATTTCCTGGTGTCATTTTTCTTTCTTAAGGCTTTTTGTTTTTTCCCCTGCTTTGTCATTTTGTTAGCATTCCTTTGCAATTTTAAGTCTTGTTGAAATTTCTTTTTCCCAAGTTTTTGTTATTGTTAAGTTTGTTAATTATCTTATTAGTTTTTACTTCTGCTTATTTTATTTGCTTTGTTCGTCGCCGTTTTACTGCCAATATTTTATAGCTCTTCGAAAATAAATCTAGTTTTTTTTTTTTCAGAATCCCACCAAAAAAAAAAAAAAAAAAATTATTTGATTTATTGTGTTGAAAACGGAATTTATCTGAGTTTATAATTATTTCCATAATATTCAAAATTAAAGACCGGCCAGGACTGAACTCGTCTTTTTAAAAATTAACACTGCTTATTCAACAAGGCATTGTTGATTGTTCTCTGCTTTTCCTCCCTTAAATTTTGTTGTGTTTGGTCACTCGGGTTCCGGTTCGCTTCGTCGCAACCGAAAAAAAAAGAAAAAAAAAAAAAAGAAAAAAGCAATGGCTGCTGAACTAGGTAGCGCTGCAGTTTCTGGCGTTGCATCAAAAGCTGCGGAGTCAGCGTTTGATTCCATTGGACAGCATATATCTTATTTGTTCAAGTACCAGAGCTACATCAATGATCTTAAGAATCAAGTTGAGGATCTGGGAAATGCAAGAGAGAGGGTGGAACATCAAGTTGATGAAGCTAGAAGACGAGGGGAAGTGGTCGAAAAGGATGTGGAGCGATGGCTAAAAAGAGTAAATGACTTCGCTGAAGGGGTTGTAAAACCCATAACTGGTGATGAAGATAAAGCAAAGAAGCGTTGTTTCATAGGGTTGTGTCCTAATTTGATTCAGCGTTACATGCTCGGCAAGAAGGCAGTGAAAGCGTTAGCAGGTGGTGCCGATCTGTCGGGAGAGGGGAACTTCAGTAGTGTTTCCTACCGTCCTGCAATACAGAGGACGGAATCCGTTTACATTAGAGGCTTTGAGGCCTTTGATTCTAGAATGCCAGTTTTCCAAGAAATTATGGAAGCGTTGAAGGATGCTAACGATAACATGGTTGGGGTGTATGGGATGGCTGGTGTGGGCAAAACTACATTGGCAAAAAATGTAGCTTCGCAAGCCAAGGAAGATAAGCTATTTGATGAGGTGGTCATGACTGCAGTAACACAGACACCAGACTTTAAGAAAATCCAAGAAGAAATTGCTGATCAGTTAGGCCTAACATTCCTTGAGCAGAGTGTATCAGGAAGATCTGCTCGATTACGTGACAGGTTAAAGAGGGAGAAGAGGATTCTAGTAATATTAGATGATATATGGGCTAAACTTGATTTAGATGCGGTGGGAATTCCTTATGGAGATATGCACGAGGGAATTTGCCAGGAAAAAGAAGTTCGGAAAGACAGAAAAGATGATGAGAGGCGATACAAGATATTGCTTACTTCTAGAGATCGATATGTATTACGCAATCATATGAACATTCAAAAAAACTTCTTGGTTGATCTTTTATCGGATGAAGAAGCACGGTGTTTGTTTCGAAAGGTTGTGGGTGATTCTGTTGAAAACTCTGATTTTCGACCTATAGCAGTAGAGGTGGTCCGGAAATGTGCACGTTTGCCGATTGCGATTGAAACAGTAGCAACGGCTCTAAAAAGTAAGAGTCTTCCAGTTTGGGAGGATGCCTTGGGTCAACTAACAAGGTCTAATCCCAGACAAATTGAAGGAATGGCTGAAAGTGTGTGTTCTATTATAGAATTGAGCTACAATTTTTTGAAAATCGAGGAAAAATCACTGTTTCTTCTTTGTGGTTTGTTGAATGCAAGTAGTGGTATAGTCATTAGTGACTTACTAAAATATAGTATGGGTTTGCATTTGTTTCGAGATGTTTATGCCCTTGAAGATGGAAGAAATAGATTGCTTACGTTGATCCATAATCTCAAAGCTTCGTCTTTGTTGTTGGATAGTATCACCAATTATTCCGTTAAAATGCATGACCTCATTCATGCTGTTGTTATATCAATTGCATCCTCAGAAGAGTTTATGTTTAATATTAAAAACTTTGGTGATTTGAAAGAAGTGCTAGAGGAAAAAATACCCAAAACTGCAACTGCTATAACCTTGCCCCACAGAGATATTGGTGATGTGCTTCCTCAGAGTTTGGAATATCCGAAACTCAAGGTCTTTCTTCTAGACAGCCAAAATCGCTCTCTACAAATCCCAGACCTCTTATTCCAAGGGTGAAAGAACTTGAAGTTTGGATTTGACTGGAATTAGTCTCCTCACTACCTTCCTCACTCCGTGCCTAAAAAACCTAAACACTCTGGTTTACACCAACTAGAAGATATAGAATAGTTGGAGAGCTTAAGAAATTAAAAATTCTTAGCCGTAGGATCTGACATAGAAAAGTTGCCTGGAAATTGGACAATTGACTCGGTTGAAGATGCTAGATTTGAGGAGGCTCCAAACTGAAAGTAATCCACCGAATATTTCAGCTTTCTCGATTAGAAGAAATATATATGGGCAATAGCTTCTCATTGGGAGATGAAGGACTAATGAACAATCAAGAACGAAAGAATGCCAGTTTCTTGAGTTGAAGCAATTGTCTTGCCTACCACTCTAGAGACAGTTTCGCGATCTCAGATGATACCGCAGACTTGTTTTCAGAGAGGTTGAAAAGATATAGAATACTTATGGAGATTTGTGGGATTGGAGATGGTATGCTACTTATGGTGAAACGTCGAGAATGTTGAAAATCAAGCTCAACAATAGCATTTCTTGATTCACGTTAAAATTTTGTGAGAGAACTGAAGAACTCCATTTGAATTGATGGTGTTAAAAAATGATGATGAACTTGATGAGGAGGTTTGCACAATTAAAGCATCTTCTGTGCGAAATGGTCAGAGCTCTTGTATATTTTGAACTTTGCTCCTAGCAAAATGTCTTCCCAAAGTTAGAGTCATTTGTCTTCATAATTTGATTAAATAGAGAAGTTGTGGTGGCAACTCTTTGCGGAGTCTTTTAGCAAACTAAGAATTTTGAAAGTTGAAAAATGTGATATGCTGGTGCATCTCTTCGTCTCTGATAATAAAAAGTTTTCACCGCTTCAAGAAATAAAGTCATTGATGAAAATCTAAAGAGATTTTTGGTGAAAGCAAAAGAATAGAAGTTTGAGTTCACTCAATTACGTTCCCTAGTACTACAATGCCTACCACGATCATAAGTTTTGGCGTGAAGGTATATTTTCTCATTTTCTTCTTTTATTTTCTTTCATGTATAAAAATGTGTTGAATTTGTTTCTAAGTTATTTATGGAGAGATTTGCTTTTGCAGGTTTTCCCAAGGTTGGGAATTGAACTATCGTCAATTAATTGAGAACTTATGGGTTGATCAACCTCAACCAATGTCTTCTGTATTCAATGCTTAAAAGCTTAACTGTGGAGAAGTGTAATGGTTGAAGTTTATGTTTTCATTCTATAGTCAAAAGTCTCGTGCAACTCCAAAGGCTTGTGATATGCGACCGTAAGTTGATGGAAGCAGTAATTTTTGACTCACAAGGCTTAGAAGGAGAAGATAAGATAATTGATTTGAGTTTTCCAAAACTATTCTACCTAAAGCTTGTGGGTTCCAAAACTCAAGATTTGGCACGGAAATTCAATTGAATTCCCACTTGAATGAACTTCACATTGAGAGTTGCTCTAATTTGAAGACATTCTTCCACAACTCTTTTGGTGTAGACAGCTAAGAAAGAAACCTGAGAAGAGCTTGGAAAAACATATTACTGATATAAATCCCCTTCAACGAAAAGGTAAAGTTATTTCATAATTGAAATTTTATGTTGCTATTGGCCTCAATTTTTAAAATTCTTTATAGTATTAATGTCACCATTATCTGCAAATAATTAGTAGAATCACTATAAATCTTTTGTTTTCTCTTTTTCTTTTAAGAGAAGACAAAATTTGTTTGATATGTTTTTATTTTATTATTATTTTAGTATCATTATCATTACCAAAACATTAACATGAGGAGATTTTTTTTGAGGCTTTTCCACTGGAGAAGATGATGCTCTTCATTGGATAACTTGCAATTGATATGGCACAACCAACTCATAAAGATTCCTTTTCCAACTAAAAGAAGTGGAGTCGAAATTGTGAAAATTGTGACTATCGTTCTAATTCTACTCAAGACTTCTTACTTTCACAATCTAGAAACAAATGTTGAGAGTGTTGGGTATGAAAAGTGTTCCAGTTTCCATGCATAGGTCTTTGCAACTTAAAAGCTTTGGATTTCCTCTTGTGGGTTGGAGGAATTGTTGCCAAGGAGGAAGTAATGGACGCCTAATTTTGTTTCCAATTAACCCTCTTCAAACTTAAAATTTACAAACTAACATTTTTACTTGGGTTGCATACAATAGAGTGGCAATGCTAAAAAGTTTGGTGTGTAACTGTGGAAAGACAAATTATATGCTTCAGATGGGAGAGCCAACCTGCCCTGTTTTCTTTGAAAAGGTATGACTCGTCTATTGCAACAAAAATGCAACATAATCATTAAGGTAATTATGAAATTCTTTCTTTTTGTATTATTTTTTTTCTCTTTAAACAAGAATGAATTTATAGGAACACTAGTCATGTTCAGGTGAACATAATGATTGATTTAGTACATATCTATTTTGTTAATTTATATAATTTTGTACTTTAAATAGTTTATATAGAATGTTCGAATTATATATTTTAAACATATAATTCTATAATTAATTGGAAAGTTAAATGTTTAAAACAATTGCAACTTTCTTCTAAATTTAAAAACCTGACTGAATTAATTGATGAATGAATATTTTGCTATCATTGATTTCAGGTGACACCCAATTTGGAAACCTTGGGTTTAAATGGTGATTACATTACATCCAGGTGCCTTGATCGTATTCCAGCTAGAAGCTTTTCGAAACTTAAATTCTTAATTTGGCTTGCCTTGATAAGAAGTCCGTAGCATCTTGGTTTGGTGTTCTTCAAAAATTGTACCATCTGGATTCACTCTGTCTATATGATTGTACTTTAGAAGAACTATTCCCATGTGAAGGATATTTGGAAAAAAATCCCAAGTGGACACTTCTTCAAAATCTTCAAACTCTGAAAATATGGAGATGTCATCGTTTGACATATTAATGTCATCCTCCACATTTCCTTCAAAAACATTCAGAATTTGGAAGTCCATGTGTGAATGGATTGGCAAATATACTAGCATGCTCAACAGCGAGAGCTCTTGTCCATCTCACAACAATCAGAATAACTGATGCAGTTAGTGACCGAGGTAATAGTGACTGAGGTTGAGACAACGGAAGAAGATATTTTTTCAGCCAATTGAAAATTTTGGAGCTTCATTGTTAAAAAAGCTCACAAGCTTCAGCTCGGCAATTGTGCTTTTGAATTCCCATGCTTAGAACAAGTAATTGTTAGTCAATGCCCCAATTTGAAGATCTTTTCCGAGGAGGCTACAAGCACCAAAATTAAAGAGAGTGCAACTAACAAGAAGATTGATGAAGAATATTTGTGGAATGATGACCTAATTCCACTATCTATCAGATGTTTACGAATATGGTACTTACTCATTCACATATTCTTTTATTTTCTTTTGCAACATTAATATATTATACTATCTTTATATATGAAGAATCTGTGAGAAAATTGTTGTAATGCCAAACGCGTGACCACAAAATCATACATAAGGATACAAATTTGCAAGAATCCATTATCATTCACAAATATTTCAATTAAAAAACGTTTAGTTCCAGGTCCCATATCTTAATTGTTTATGAAACATGCCTCCAATCTAAATATGACCTAAGCAAACCATTTGCTAAGCAAATTTTGAAAGCAACATAGTTGTGCTATGTATTCACTACGTTGGTTTTATAAACTATTTTTGGAAACAGAATTAAATGATTTTTTGTTTTGTTAATCAAAGCAACTTGAGAATATTTTTTTTTTTTTTCTTTTCTGTTGTACCTTCTGTTTTTTGCCTAGGTTGAGATCTAGTGTTATTTAATGCGGTCCATGGGTTGTTTACCTTGGTTTAACGTTCATTGAAACTTCTCATAAGTAAACAATGTAATTAATTTTCTCAATTTCGAAGTAGACTATACATAGAACAAACCAAATCAGAAAAATAAATTTAAGATCAAAATCATGCATCTTTCGGGTTTTGCAATATTGCAAAGTAATTTTGATTTATAATTTTCTGCATCTTCTTCTTCTGGTATTTCATCGTTATCATGTATACAACTATTGGCTATTTTCATGTCTTCTTTGTCTTGTAAGTACTAGTACATGATTTTCAAATCGTACCACGGTATTTCATGTCTACGTGTATATATATATAATTATAATCATAATATATTTTTTCTTTTTATGACCTTAAAATGTGTCTTCAAATACATGTAAAACCACTCACATTAAAGGTTTTATATGAGTAGTTAGTGGGAGACAATTTTGGTACGGGAATTTAAAACTTGTTAATTAGGAGTTATTACATCCTTGTCAGCCTTTGATATTAAATTTCGTCTATGATAATATGAATTCTCATGCTTAAGCATAATTTTTTTTTTTTTTTTTTATTATTTTTTCAATGATTTGCCCTCTTAAAAATAAAAATCCTCATTGTGCAATGTTTTAACTAACTCAAATATTTTGGATTTTGCAGGTTGGTTTTCGTGAATTTGGACATTTGAAGCTTGGTGAATTTCCCACTTTAAAAGAAAATATTTGGAATGGCAAAGTTCCAATTGATTTATTCTACAATTTGAAGTCGCTAGTGCTAGATGGGCTTTCTGATGTTGCAACTACTATTCCATCCAATGTGTTAAGCTACTTCAAAAATGTGGAAACGATAGAGGTAAAAGGTTGTGATTCCCTGAAAAAGGTGTTTGATATGGAAGAGCAACTAGATTATGTTGATGGACATACAACGAAGGGAAGTCATCATGAAATTTTGGGCCTCAAAAATCTGAAATCATTGAAAGTTGATAACTGCAACAACTTGAGATATATATTTACTGCATCTTTTGTCTCGAGCCTTGTGCAACTCGAACAGATAGAAATAAAACGTTGTGCTTTGGTTGAAGAAATCATTACCAAAAAAGGGGAAAAGAATGTGGTCATTGATAAAATTGAAATCCCTCTATTGAAGTCCATTAATCTTGAGTCTTTACCAAGCTTGACAAGCTTCTATTCAGGAAGTAATATTTTGGAATGTCCTCCCCTGAAAACCATCATCATAAAAGGCTGTCAGAATATACATTTGAAGGACTTCAGCCTCCATTTTCCATCCCTTTTCAGTGAAAATGTAAGTTTGTTTGAGTTTTATCTCCAAGATTAGGTTTATTAAAGAAATTTACATAGTGTAAAGTAATTGAAGTATCATAGATAATGTTATTCACAAAACAATCATAATATCTGCAGGTTGTGTTTCCTACCATGGACGACTTAACTTTATCCTCAACCATCACTGAGTGGATATGGCAGAGCCAACTGCCAGCAACATCTTCTTGCTTTGAAAAGTTAAAAATCTTGGTCATCGATGGCTTTGATCATTTAAATTATTTTTTCTCTTCTTCAATGGTCAAAAGCCTTTTCGAATTGAAGGAGCTTGAGATATCCAATTGTAAGTTGATAGAAGGAATTATAGTTGAAGATGAAGAGAGGACGAATACAGTGCTGTTTCCTAAATTATACCAGCTGAAGCTTAGAGATCTTCCAAAACTCACAACATTCTGCAGCTCCACTGGAAATTTTGTTGAATTGTCCTCCTTATTCAGATTGTGGATTGACAATTGTCCTGGTATGAAATCATTTGTCTCCATTTCTATATGGAGTGACATGACATCAACCAAGAAACTTGAATCGACGAACTCCAATGAGAACCTCCACCCTCACATGCAATCTCTTTTTGATAAAAAGGTGATTTATCTCTTTTTTCTTTCACATTTATTCCCTTCTTTGTTCACATTTTCTGGAGATTCAAGTTAATCTATTTTCTCATTTTTTTTCATCATATCTCATGTCAATGTTTATAAGTAATTGATAATCGGTATCTTGTTATTGTAATTGTAATTGGATTCTTCAGGTAAGGCTCCCTTGTTTGGAGAGATTGCAAATCAGTTATGCTGATGAATTGGTAAAAATATGGGACGATCAGGTCTCTTTGGATTGCTTCAGCAGTTTAAATCGTGTGTTTGTACGGTTTTGTAAAAAACTTGTAAATGTTTTTCCACCTAACATGCTTGGGAGACGCCAAGAACTAGAGTGCCTGGATGTACAAAATTGTGATTCAGTTGAAGAGATATTTGAAGTGCTTGAGAAAAGATCTGGCATGGAGGAAACTGTTGCCAATGAAGAAGCAGGTCAAAGATTTGTGTTCTCCAAATTAACAAACTTGTATCTAAGATGCCTTCCAAGTCTCAAAAGTCTTTACCCAAAAAAACATATTTCAGAATGGCCGGTTTTAGACAAGTTGAAGGTACATGGATGTAACAATGTGGAGACTTTGGCTTCAGAATTTCTGAGCATCAGAGGGACTCATGGACAGAGTCAAAATGGGAACCCAAATAAAAAACCACTGTTCTTGGTTTACAAGGTATGTAGAAGGCATTGTAACTAAATATTCATTGAAAAAATAATAATTCAGCTTAAACGTCCGCTCAGGTATATGCAACTAAAGAATTTTGATTCTCTATTATACTTGTAAAATATAGCAATGTGTGGTTTTTACCCTCCTTTCTTGTGATATTCTAGGATGCATTCCCTAGATTGGAAGAGCTTGAGTTATGTGAAATGCCCAGATTGTTGCATCTATGGAGAGGAAATCCTCAACCTAACAGTGCTTTTCCAAATCTGAAGACTCTAAAACTATCAGAATGTGGCAGTTTAGATAATTCATGGTCATCATCGGTATCTTTCCAAAATTTGGAGAGTTTGCAAGTATCAAAGTGTGATGGATTGAGATATTTACTAAGCCTCTCAAAAGCTAAAACTTTGAAGTGGCTTACAAGTATGAATATATCTGAGTGCAAAATGATGGATCAAATTATATCCAATCTGGAAGGTGAAATGGTGGAGGATTCAATCGCTTTCAACTATTTGAATAATTTGGAAATTCATTGTTTACCAAGCCTTACAAGCTTTTGTGGTGGAGATATTAGTCTTGATTTTCCATCATTGAGAAAAGTAATTGTCAAACAATGCTTGAAGATGGAGACTTTTTCTCTTGGAGTTTTAAGCACCCCAAAGCTACAAACATTACAATTGATAGAAGGAGAGGGTGAAGTTGAAGAATGTGGGGAAGGCAACCCTGAACTTAATTCTGCCATACAGAAACTATTCAATAAAAGGGTATGTATTGATTGACAAAAATATCACATCCATTTCCTCTGCACTTTCTAATTTGCTGATCGTCATATGCTAATATATTTACTTATTAATTAGATGAATTAAAAATATTGTTATAAACTGAAAATTTTATCTTCTTTGGCATACTATTACGATTGATGTATTAATCAATTGTTTTAACATCTTTCTTTTATTTTGTGAATTCAATATGCTTTGTTTATGATTACAGAATGTGCAGAGTTCTAAGGAAGATTAAGGGCATTCTTCATGTGGAAGCTGGAATTATTGCTTCAGATAGACTATAGCTCCATTTTCCTGAAGAGGAAGAGGATTTTTCATTCTGCTATCTACATTGATGTTGTCTTGAAATATGGTAGAATAAAGTAGTGCTCTCTTGGCACATTCATCCTGTTGCTTTACTGCTTGGATTTGTTTTAGTCATTCGGAATTCTCCAGTTGTCCAACAATTTTTCAATACGCTGTTTGTGAATTTCTGTTTTAATGCATTATTGGCTCTATCAACATTGAATTTCTAATCTATTTCCATGATTTTGTGATAAATTACTATATTTTCTCTGTTTCTGTCATGGTATTAGAGCTTTTAAATTGACTAATGTCAAATAGAAAACTTTTGTGCTTCATCATTTTCTGATCTTCCAAAACCTTAACCTGAAAAAATTGAGCTCAAATTCTGCAACTCACCACTGGAAATCACAAGTGTTGTTTGCTGTAGGTACTCATGAACTTGAAGATCTGACAGGTTTATTTTTCTTATCCTTTAGCTTTCATTTCTATTAAGAAAGATGATTCTGCCGAATGCAAGAAGAATTTAAATCCTGAGTATATTTGCCGGTAAAGAATTTTTAAATTGCTTGTAAGTTGGTTGCTTGATTTGATCTCAAAATTTATGTTCAGTCATGTATCTATCAAACTTGTTCTTTTTGAAGTTGTTCTTTTTTGTTCACTGGTGTAACTCCAATGCTTAAAGAAGTCATCAGAGGAGCCTTTTTCCATTGTAAAAAAGGACGTCCTTTTTTGTATCATTTCCGAACAAGTTGACAAATTTCCTGGATACATAAAAAGAGATCCTTTCTTTTCATCACTTTTGACATGTTTAAAAAGAATAGTGAGGACTATAACATTTATTATAGCTCTTTAATAAGTTAAACTCTTTAGAGACTGAGCAGATATCTACTTATTAAAACTTCCAGTAGGTTTTTCGTGGTTATTTTACAGATAGCTCTTCTTCTAATTAGAAATAGGGCATGATATGGATGTACAAGGCAATGATACACTCTGCCTGGGGTCCTTAATTAAAAGATTTAGACCAAAACAGGTAGATGCCACAAACACTATGCTTAATCTTGAACAATGAATTTCTTGGGTTATTTTTCTAAGTTTGGCTTCAAAAGTTATTTATGGTAAGACAAGTGAGCATAATGATTGCATTGTAGTTGAAGATCCCCACATTTGCATTTCAGTGAAGGTTTCTGCTACTGCTTTTGTGAAATTTTTTGAGAGGTGTTTGTGACCAATTGTTGAAATTTTGGCAGCTGGAGAGTTATGGGGATGTTTGTGAAATTCTGTTGAACGCTTTACAAAGCTTAAGATTTTCAAGCCTATTGCCTATAGGCATGGTTTGTGGAGACTAGAAGGAAGCTGTGATTTCAGAGGTATATTTTTTTCTTTAAAAGTCTTGTTTCTGCAACAAATTTTCATTTTCTATGTTAAAATTTGTAACTGTTTTCATTTCTAACACTGGCATAAATTCTTCATCCGTTGAACTAGACATGGAGCTCCATTTTGATTTGGAAGCCAATGATAGATACACTCCCTTATTAAAGAACTGTCTTATGAAGCCACAAGAAGGATCCATTGCTTCACCTCCTTAAAGAGCTTTATATGACAGAGCTTCCAGATCTTAACGTAAAGCCATAACATCCTAATATGAGATGAGGAGTTGAAGCACAACAATGCACACATTCAGCTCTTAAAATTCGATGGTTGTTTCCTTCTCAAGTAATCATTGTAAGAGGCCAACTTCCTTCTTCTCTAAAATTATGTGGGCTTGGTGGGTCATCAGTGGCCTGGCTTGATGGGGTGTTAGTGGGTTTGTCTTAGGTGGGCTTGCAGGACGGGGTGTTGCATTTAGACAAGCCACACAGCCTGTAAAGCTATAGAACTAAAAATATACTGAGTTCACCAATATACTGTTTTTTATTTCAATCAAAACGGAGGCTGATGAATGACAGAACTCACCACATGCACATAAAAAATGTAACTTTTCATTCATTCTGCTATTAACATAATGTATGAAGTAGTAATTTATATACATAATTTCCTTATACGCCTCAATTCAATAACCCTCTTTCAGTTTCCCCTCTGAAATGAGCCATTCTCCACCTCCGGCTCCGAGCAAGCTGACGATTTCATCTTCATCGAAGGTGTGTTTTAATCATCTTAATTTACTTATATCAACTTCAATATCACATGTATTGCTTTCATATGTTGTTGTATAATGTTTAGGTTCAAGATTTCTTGGGTCTGTTAATTTGCTTGTGAATGGCTATCATGTGTTTGACAAAATTCCCCAGTGAGAAGCACACCCATACACTCTGTAACATTCCCACAATTTTTAACCCATACAATCAATGACAGCATTCTATTTCTATCTACATGTAAATTGAATTTAAAAAATTTTCTAATCTATTTCCTATTAAATGAATTCAATTGTTTGGTTAATGTTTACCCTTAAATATTAATTAAAAGTTTGGCCATGGTTTTGGTTGTGTAATAGCAGCTATCACAGGTGAGGAATACGGCTTTTATTTTACTTTTCAATTATAGTGTAAGACATGGGCGCCTACTTTTACTTTATTTTTCAATTCCAGAGAGGGCTAGCTGCCTAACCATTCTAGTGCTGCTCCAAATTAGGAAATATGAGCTGAAGTATTTTTTAGATTTTTTTTTTTGCCTTAAGTTTCTTCAGATTTCCTCATTTTCCTTCTGTTCATTTCAGGATGGCTTCAACAAGCTTCATGGTTTGGAGAGTTCACTTGCTTCATTCCTATCAAACCATTGCAAGAACTGAAGTAATGATTAATTATTTTTCTCTCATCTTCAGTTGCTAACGACTTCATCAATATCATTAACTGTCTTCCAGGGTAGTGGAATGTATTTTCCAGAAGTTTTGAGTTTGAAATTGTTTGTGAATTGACTGGAATGTTAAAACAAATGCTGAATCAAGAAACTTTTATTCCCCTTTTCATTTTTGTTATTTTCTAATCATTACTATTGTTATGCATTCGTGAAATAAATTTGCAAATGAGAAGAACCTGTAATTATCTTTTCCCTTTAATGATGCAGAGTAGTTTTGATATTGCTGAGGATGACGAGGGTACAACTAGTCCTAGTTGGAAGGTTACTGGTCAATTAGATATTGAGCAACAGTTTCTTACAAAGACTTACCAGGGGCCTTGGACCAAGAAACTGGAAGGAGTGACGGTGAGAATTCGGGAAAAACTATCTCTTGACCACGTCATGCCATTTCTGAGGTACAAAATTTTTGAGTGGTTTACTAATTAATGCTTTTTCTCTTAAGAAAGTTACATGTGAAGGGGACAGGTAATCTTGATTGTAACTGTAGTTATATTTTCTTCTCTTTTTTTTATACCAATAGGTTGTATATATGAATTTATGATTTAGTTATTTTTTCCTTCTTTGTTCAGTTATAAAAAATTATCTATTATACTGTTCAATATATACTATATAGTTTTTTCTCAAGTTACCTGAAAATTAAATTTTGACATATTCTGCTTGCTTTTTCCAAAGTTGATCTGAATTCTTAGATATATTGTTTAGCTTATAATTATTCTGGAATATTGAGTAAAACCACCTAAAAATTCTCACATGCTACTTGTTCAAATAATGCAATCTTTAGATTATTATTCAAAAGGAATTAGTCTTTCAGGTTCTTCCATATTTTGTTTATCTTTATTTGTGAATGGGCTCTGTAAATTTGCTCATGTAGATGCATATATAGTTGTATGGACATACATAAAACTTTTTGACCTATATGCCGCCTTCAATTTTTGACCCTATGGAAAGCATCATGTAAACTTGGGACAGAATTATTATTCGGTTGCTCTGAACCTATGTTGCACGAAATGCCAGCTTAAAATTCTAGGACACAAATATTGACATTAGAATAAGATTTGGTTTAGGGTGGTGACACATGATACACCATATCAAAATGTTTTCTTTGTATCGAAAGCCGGCCCTTTGTACAATGCTATATATATATATGTGTGTGTGTGTGTGTGTTTCTTTTTTTTCCTCCTTTCCATGTGCTTTAGTGAAAAGCTTTAATTATGTACACTAAATAAGTTTGGTCTCTTGAAATTATATTGAAGGGATTCTCTACAGCCAAAAAAATAATCCAAGTGGAACTACAGTGGCCCATTGTTGTATTGCCAAAGGAGAGAGGCAAATCATTTTCAGGTATTTCTGTTGTAATTTATTTATTTTATAAGTTCTTACTATCTAAATTAGAGGCATTATTACTTGCTTTATAATTAATCTTCTATCACTGTGTTGTATTTGTTTAAGCAGCAGAGGATACATCAGGAGCAGCGGTCCAACACAAGAGACGCGTTAAAGTTACTTAAGCAGAACTGAGCCCCTTGGTATATTTGCATTAGCAGGCTATAATCTAAGTTCGGGATGATTTACCCTTTAGTTGATATTGAAGTATCCATTAGTGCCGTGTTGCTTCCTAAAGAGATTCAAAGTCTTAACATATATGATCATCAGTTATGTACATGTTATTTTAATGGTCATTAATCTAATTAGGATAATAATAATAATAATAATAATAATAATAATAATAATAATAATAATAATAAGAGCAATGAATGGTTAATTTTACCCTATCACCTATAAAATCACAAGGCAGTCAGAAATGATGGTTAATTTTACTGATTGGAGATTATGGGGTTCGCAAGAGTATTCTGCTCTTGAGTTTTCCTTCTAATGCTTATAGGAGTTGACAATTTTTTTATTTTTTTTTCTTGTTTTTTGGCAAGAGCATGTCATTGAGTTTCACTTTTGGCAAAAATATTTTTATTTTGTGATATTATCTATTAAGATCATAGTGTGATATATATTTTAGCAAACTATAAATGTAAGTTCCTTGAGTATTATTGATTATATGTTTAGGATGAAATATAATAGTCTATTATGAAGAATATAGAGGAGGAAGAATGCATTCTATTAGATCTTAGAAATGAATATAGAGGTTGAATTAGTCTAGTACCTCACTTCATTCTAATGGGCTATTCAGATATTTACAAAATAAATTAAGTGTTAAATTGTTAATAACTTGGGCTGAGCCAACTCAACAATCTAAACTATGTTTGCGATTTCAATTGTCAGTTTTGATATGTCAAAATGTTGTTGAACACTCCTTGTACTAAACATTTATTTTGTATATTAGCTATTATAATATCTTATGGATTTGCATATTGTAGTTTTAAAGTTACTTTGTTATTGCCTCTGTTATCATAATAGAGCTTGCCATACTGTAGAAAAATGTATTTCCATGTTATTAAGTTAAATTCTTTGGACACTGAGCAGACATCTGCTTTTTGTTAAAAAATTCCAGTTGGTGTTATGTGTTTGCCGGATGGTTAGCTTCTGTTCTAATCAGAAATGGAGCAAGATTTGGATGTGGAAGGGAATGATACTTTCTGCCTGGGGAAGCGTTAATTAGAAGATTTAGACCAACACTGGTAAATGCCACAAAGACTATGCTTTGATCTGGAATGATGAAATTCTGGAGTTACGTTGCAGAATTGGATTTCAAAAGTTATGTGGTTGAAGATTTTAGCTGGACTCCTACAGTTGCAAAAGGTTTCTGCACAACTTCATGAAATTTTTCAAGTGGTGTTGGTGCTGAAGCCTTTTTCAAAGGCTATGATTTGCAAGCCTGTAGGAATTGTTTGTAGTTTTTAGCTAATATTTCATGTTACTGATGTGGAGGCTAGAAGGAAGTTTTGATTTCAGACGTATATTTTTTTCTTTGAAAGTCTTGTTTCTGCAGCTAATTTTCACTTTCTATGTTAAAATTTAACTGTTTTCACTTCTAACAAGCATAAATTCATTATCCATTGAGCAGTTATTAATGTTTTCTAAAAATCCAGTTGGTTGTGTTTGGTGGACAGGTGCTCTTCTAACAATGGCATAAATTCATTATCCATGGAGCTCCATTTTGATTCCAAAGGCAATGATACACTCCCTTAAAGATTGAATTGTCTTGAGAATCCACAACAGTATATATATCCAGATGGTTTTCTTTCCATCCCGAGCAAAGCTGAAATTAGCAAATGTAAAGCCATAACATCCTTATAAATAATCAATCAAATTCATCTCAAATTATATCTTGTATGCTTAGAGCTTTAAACCTCCAACGAGCACCACGATCAATCATTTCTCTTTTATAAATCCGTGGATCGTTTGAAAGGGCAATGGTAGATGAGAAAGTGTAGTGTACCTTTGTACTATGGCGTCAGTATTTTTGCATATGAGGTTTACATTGTATGTAATGTGTGTGTGGCTAGACGAATTTTATATCTTGAAAACTCTCAACGAGCTTAGACTTTTCACCGATCAAATGTCCATTTTTGCTTCTGGTAGTTGCTTCTAATTATAAGAACTGAGCTTCGGTAATAACAAACTCAGTCACACTTTTCAGAACTGTTTCTTCAATATATTTTTCAGTTTTCTCTATTTTTCTCATGGTATTAGAGCTTTGAAGTTAACTAATCTTTCTGCTTCATCTTTCTGATCTCCCAGCTTTATTTTGTTGACTTTCACACTTTTATTTCTATCAAGAAAGATAAATCTGCTGAATTCAAGAAGAAGCCAAATCCTGAGTATGGTTGCTCGTAAAGATTTAAAAATTGCTTGTAAGTTGTTTGCTAGCTTTGGTCTCAGAATCTATGTTCAGTCATGTATCTCAATGTCGGCTCTCATTGGAAATCTGCGCAAATTTAGAGAGATTTTTTGTTTCTAAATCGAAAACAACTAGGCATGATTCATTATTAGCGATTACATGTTTAAGATGAAAGATAAAGCTGAGGGTCCATCATCTAGAGGCCAAAAAATCAGTAATGAAGAGTTGTTAATGGTAGTGAATCTCAACTCTAGAATCAATTGCCTCTCTTAGTTTTACGGTAGTAGTATGAGTTTAGGTTGGAGAGTTCTACTCCTAGGATGATTGATTTACTTAATATTCTTCTGATAATGATTCTGTAGTTTCTTTAGCTCCAATCCTCCCTCGCCAAACACTGATCCTCAATTAGTCAAGTACCTCACTGCAATCTCATGGGCTATACAGTATTTCTTCAAACTCCACCAATATTGCAATTTTCTCAGTGCTGATTTATCAACATGTTATTTTAGCACTCTTTTTATTAAATATTTACGTTGGTTTGTTTGTGTTTGTTGGACAGGTGGCTGTTCTTCTAATCTGAAATAGATCACGATTTGAATGATGAATTCCTGGAGTTATTTTGCAGGTTGGACTTTAGAAGTTATTTTTGGTAAGAGTAATCAGCATATATAATTGTTGTGTTGTTATTGAAGATTTGTTGGATTTATCTCACCAAATGTTGTTGTGATTTATTGTTGGCCTCCTACAGTTGCAATATATTGAAGGTTTCTGCTATTGCTTTTGGAAACTTTTTGAGTGGTTATCGAAAATTTCAAATGTTGACATTTTGGCTGCTGCAGAGTTATGGGAATGTTGTAAAATTCTGTTGAAGCCTTTCAAAGGTTATGATTTGCTAACCTATTAGCATTGTTTGTAGTTTTATGCAGAAAATGAGCTGCAATATTTCTTATTACTGATGTTACTCATAATCAGTTCATGCTACTGCTGGGGAGATTGTAAGGAAGCTGTGATTACAGAGGTATGTTTTTTTCTTTGAAAGTCTTGTTTCTTCTAGGCCTTTTTCTGCAGCGAATTTTTCATTTTCTACGTTAGAATTTTTTAACTGTTTTCAATTCTAACAATAGCCTAAATTCTTTAGCCACTGAGCAACTATCAAAGTATTCTTATAATCCGGTTGGTTGTGTTTGGTTGATTGTTGCTCTTCTTCTCCCTTACAGAATTGTCATGAGGCCACAACAGGATTTCCATGGCTTCACCTCCCTTAAAGAGCTATAAATGGCAGAGCTTCCAAATCTTATTTCTTTTTCAGATGGTTTTCTCTCCATCCTCGACAAAGTTGAAAGTAGCGAATGTAATGCCTAACATCCTTACATGAGGTGTTGAAACACAAAATTTCATGCAATTAGTACTTAAAATCTATGGTTGTCCTTCTCTGATGTTCATTGTCAGAGGCGAATTTCCTTCATCTCTAAGACCCTCTTGATAGAAAATTGTTAAAATTTTATGCGTATTTAGGATAAGAGGAGAATGAAGCTGCCTGCCTCTTTAATTAAACCAATAATTTTTAGATTTCAGAACCTGAAACATCTATCTCATTAGGGTTTATCAAAATCTCACCTCTCTTGAAGAGTTGTCTGTATTACTATTATGTTTATATTGCAATTGTAAGTTATTAATCATCCCTAAACTTCTTGTGAAAACACTGGCTAATGACAAAGCCCGCCTCATTGGACATAAAAATGTAACTTTTCATTCATCTTGATGCATACAGATCCGTCGAAACACTTCATAAATTTGTCTTTTTTATATTGTTGTTATTATTATACTATTGGTGTAAACCTTTTAAGAGTTTTTACGTTTGGACATTTTATCATATGGGTTTTTTTTCGTTGCCCCTTGAGAGATGAGAAAGTTCATTCACCCCCAAGTTTTGAGAAAGTATAGGAAAAACCCCCTGAAACCCAATTCTGGGTAAGACATTGGGGCCGAATGAGACTTCATTATCTCTTAGGGGGTGAGATAAAACCTCTTCGCAAAAATCAATTCTTTGTCTTTCATAAACCATCAAGTTCTGCCTTTACAATTTTTTTTTTTTTTTTTAAAGGAATTGGGTAACATGTATTTAAATTTTAGAACGTACAGCACAAGAAATAAAAAAAAATGAAGCATATTTTTTTCAAGTTATGTATTTTATAATGTTAATTATTGTTGGTTAATTTTAGGATAAATATCGTGGGAGACAAGTGAAATTCTTATGTATTAATAATCATTTTTTTTTTTTAATATTATACAGTTAACTGGGTTAAGATTTTACAATTTCATAATACCAATAACAGTGATGAACCCAAAAATTTATGCTGAGAAGATACAGTAACAATTTTAATATTTAAATAACATTGCATATAATATAGTTATTTGTTTATTAATGCTATCAAAATAAACAATTATCCCAATTATAAGGTATACAACTAAATGATCAATACATAAACTATATAAGGTATAGCATTCAAAATTCAATTCCCAATTATAACACAAGTTCACTGGGGCCTATGGGTTCCGTTAAATTGGATCTATTTTACGTTAAATGTGAATATGCATTACATATCAATCGTAAATTCAACATTAGAGATTGTTGCGTGGTATTGTAATACATTTTAAATCTTAATCATCTTTAAGTTACTTTAAAACAACTTAGATGATTATATTTCATGTTTTATATAATGTTTTCACAAATAATTTAGATTTAAGTAATTCAATTAATACATGGCGAAGAAAACGATGTCCAATTAGGGTCTAATATGGATTAATAAAAAATTCTTTCATTTTGTTTATAATGATTTTTTATATAATTTAAAATTGAGTAATTCAATTAATACATTAGAAGAAAATGATGTCTAATTACGATCTAATTTGGATTAATTTAAATTTGTCAATTAATACGAAAATGATGTCTAATTACATCTAATTCTATAATAATTAGCCAATTTCGTTTTATTCTATCTTTTTCTCTAGTAATTAGCCAAACAATTATCTATTGTTTAATTACTAAATTTTTTCTCCGATAAAAAATTGGCCAATAGAACTAATCATATTTGCATCATCCTCAATCTTTTGATTATATTTCATTAAACAATAATGCTATAGACACTGGGACTCCACACCAAATTCTTACACCGAATTACTTGTCTTGTGACTCACACCAGCCACGTTGCATCGTTCACAAATATTTTGCTAGTGAATGACCATTCATCAACTATGGACGGCCGTTCACTTACGATGGACTCCTGTCCATATTACATGGACATGGGTCTATTTACTATAGACAGGAATCCATATTTAAAAGACGCCCGTTCATCAGTAAATGGAAAAAACAATATAAAAAAAATAATGGGCGACCGTTCATAGGTTATGGCGACCGTCCCTAAATAAAGGACAGGCGTCCACATATAATGGACTCCCGTCCAATCTTTAAATAATAAAAATTTTATAAACAAAATTAATGGACGGGCGTTCATATGTTAATGGACGCCCGTCCATTATTAATGTATTTTGGTGTTTCTTTTGCTTTCTTTGCTTTAAGGCTTTTGTCAAGTTCTGATAAGGAAGATGACAAATGGTCTGAGTTGCATGATAAAATGCTTCAAGGAAGTGCTCAACTGTTGGGTTTTCTTGTGTGGAGAGTCTAGAGAGAGGGGGTTGTTGGGGACAAATGTGAGGTTCTGCATAAGCTTGAGACGGCTGAGAAAGAGATTGCAGAGTTGAGGAAGTTGAGAAGCGAGGATGCCAAAGCTAATGAGAAGGTTGTAGCATCTTTGCAACGCTAGAGCAGACATGGTTTAATGAGAGGAAGAAGCTCCAGCAACATATTGGAGCTCTTATTAATGAATTGAGGGTGTTTGAGAAAAAGAAAGATGAAGCTGTTTCGGAGTTTGAATGAAAGATTGAAGGAAACTGAGATTTTGGTGGCGTCGAAGGATAAGATATTGGAGGAAGAGGAACATAAAAGGAAGGAGGTTGAAGAGAAGCTAACAAAAGCAGAAAGTATTGTAGAAGAATTGAGAGAAGCTGCAAAGCAAGAAGTGTAACTGATTGGAAAATATGAAGAAATGGACAAGGCTCAAAGAGAATGGGAAGAGAGGTTTAGAGAAAATAACAACAGTACACCGGTATGCGTTTTTAGAACCTATGTGATTTTTAGCCAGTTAAATGCTCTCTCTTTAACTGATAACAAACAATCGTTTGTTGTGTGTTAAAACTTAAAAAAGAAAGAAAGAAGACGATGTGCTTTTTGGAAGGCCGTCCATATAATTTGGATGGCTGTCCATATTAACTAGACGTCAGTTCATAGAATTTGGATGGGAGTCCATTGTTTTTTATTTTTTTTTTAAATACTTTTATGGACTCTCGTCCATTCCACTATGAACAACCATTCAGGAAGTATGGATGGCCGTCCGAAACTGTTGGATGGCCATCCATTTACGTCAGTGTTCTATGGTCCAATGTGGCAACGTCCACGTATTTTGGTGCAATTGTTCGGTACCAAATTTTCGGTGGATATAGCATTTTTATTCATTAAATAGTAGCAAATATTACTTAAAAACATTATTAATCTGAATAATTGAAACCTTCACTCTTTAGTATAAACTCTAAACGTCATGCATATACTATGGGCAAGGGCCTGAACTTAAATGTAGTTCATAGACCAACTGTGCTTTAATTTTTGGTTCTTACTAATAATAGATGATATAGATTATGCCAATCTGATAAAGTGACACACAAGATTGAAAAAACACAGAAAATACTATCTTTTACAAATTGATTAAAAGACATAATTATCTATCTTTAAGAAATTAAAAAAAAAAAAAAAATAGGTAGTGTCACAAGAATCTAATGTTCGTAAAGCTTCTTTTAAAAGTTAAAACCGATTAAGTTTGAAACTGATTATACAATAATCAAATTTATAAAAAGATTCCAAAAGCTAGGATGGGTAGCTTTTAAAAATCTGATTATTTCTAAAGCTGATTTTACATTATATATAATACCTCAAATTACAAAATTAATTTAAATAAACATTTAATTCATAAATTAATTATAAATTAAAAAAAATTGAAATGTCAATGGTTTTTGGCACCACCGTTGACCGGCAATCAACTGACGATCAACGTCAATCAATGGTGGCAAATTAGCACCACATCCAGTCCCATAGGATTGAAAGTAGTTGATCTATAGGAATACGCTAAATTCAGCTAGAGAAGATGGTAGAATCTTTTACCACCTTTTGCAGCTCCAATCAACTTTAGAATCTAGTTACTCAATCGGGTTCCTGTGGAACGGGACATTCTAGTCCTAGTAGAACCAATGGTGGTGCCAACATTCCACCATTGACTAGCGTTGACCATCAGTCAACAGTGGTTGACTGTCATTAATCGGCACTCAATGATAGGCATTTATTACAAAGGCTTAAAAATATCGTGCTTCATAATTTAACTACTTTATTATCTTTATTTTTTCTAACAATATTCAGCTATTGTATAACATGTAGGCATTGTTGCTATATCGAACAACCCTTAGGCACGACCAGCACCTATTCATTGATTTTGATTGGCTCCAAAGGTTATAATGCAAAGATGATCGAAAGTTTATTGGAACTATTTATAACCATATGGAACTTGTTGATGAGTGGACATTAAAAACTACTTGCTTATTCATTGATTTTGATGTGTGCTTGAGCTGGTTTTTTAAGTTAAAAATAAAAATGGTTGAGACAGAAATTCAATTTCTGGTCCACCTTTTCATTTTCACAGGATAAAATGAGTTTTATTCAAGTTTTGATTGATTATGGTTGGTTACACCATTCCACCAATGATTGAGAAGACTTGTATTTTACAATATTTCTTGTGTCTTTTGTTGAAAGAGGATAATACATTATTAACTTTATTTTCATTAATAAATATTAAAATTATTTTTATAATTTTATTAAAATAAAATTAATTTAATTAAATAACTTAATAATGTTAGAACTCAAGCCCAAACGACAGTTTAATTCAAAAGACTGATTTGATAGGTGAAAAAGCCTATTGGACCGAAATTAGATGATCTATCGAAATCTAATGAAATAACCAAATTGTAAGGCTAAATTCGTCTAAAGAAGACGAAAGAATCTTTCACTGCCTTCTGCAACTCTAATCAGCTTCGAAATTTTATTTTTTCAACCAGGTTCTGTGGATCGAGACATTCTAGTCCTGATAGAACCAGCGGTGGTGTCAACATGCCACCATTGACTAGCGTTGACCATCAGTCAACATTGGTTGACCGTCATTAATCAACACTCAACGATAGGCATTTATTACAAAGGATTAAAAATGTCGTGCTTCTTAATTGAACTGCTTTATTATCTTTATTTTTTTGAACAATATTCAATTATTGTATAACATGTGGGGATTGTTGCTATAGACTCAGAAGATACCAAAAAAAAAAAAAAAAAAAAAAAAAACCTATCAATTAAGTTATGGCAAAAGCTCAAGCCAAGACCGGAAGAGTAGAAGCTGCTATAACATGATTTTCAAGTAAAGAAGAGTGTGTTTGGGTTACACTCATAAACTCTTCTTATTAACTTTCTTTCACAAATGCGATGTGTCAGCTTGTAATTGTCAGCTCACAATGGGTTCCGTCTAACCAATTGCAAGTTGTCATGTCAGTGTTTGTGAAAGAAAGTTGTGAGAAGTGTTTGTCAACTTATTTTTATTCGTTGGGTTATTCAAAAGTCAGTTAAGTTAGGTAAAGTTCGTCTTAAACAGAAAACGTTACCGAAGTTAGTTAATTGCTGTTATTACTAACAGCACCGGGCTATTTTCGTTAGCTGCTGTTAGTTTTTACTATCAAAATTGTGTGTTTTGCCTCAACGCTACATTTTAATAGCACGCATATCTTAATGTTACAAAGGCTTAAAGATAGAAAGATCAAAGCCGTGGGTTTTCATTCGTAAAAGCTACAGCTCTTCTCTTAAGCTTAGTTTTTCAATTCAAAACTAAGCTTAATGTAACTACATTGACTGAATTTGTCAGAAATAATTACTGTTTAAGAAATTTTATGATTTACTGAAATTTAGGTTCCAATAATGCAATTGAATTTCATATTAATAAATTAATTCTTGTTAACTTTTAAGACTTTGCTTATTTTCTTTTCCTTGATAATAATAGAACTAGAGACTTTTTATAATTAGGTTACTAAACAAAATAGTGAATACTAATTTTAGATGTTTTCCTTTTGGCTAAAGGGTATGCCTTTGAAGATGAGGTAGATGATCTGCTACTGCGAGATTTGGAGTTCAAATTGGAGCTAAAGGAGAAGTTCACTTGAGTCATTTTTTTGGAGCTTATGAATTAGGTATAACTAAATGTGAATTCGTTTTATGTTTTTGGAAGGGTCATTTGGTTGAGGCTCTGGTTTCTATGAATTACTTTATTGTAATTTAAATCTATCTTATGCAAGTAGTCTCATATGGAAATATGAGTACATGGTTCAATAGAAGTTCTATTAGGATTCATAAGTTTGTCCCTGCCATAAAGACACTTCCCAAGTAATATTTGTGATACACTGTAAATCTAATACATAGACGCTAACATGTTTTTTCACCGCTAAAACGATCTCAGATGATGAGCCAGATTGGAGGGTTTTGCTTCTCTATGATTTCAGGATTCTTTTTCTTCACGCATTCATGGATGTTTATTCTCAGGTAAGACTGCATAATTATCGGGATAATAAATTAATTTTATAGATATTTCTAAGAATTTATTGATTAATCATGAACATGAAATGATAGAAACTAGTTTGTTTTGTACTCAAATATGCTTTTGCTGATACAAGTAGGTCTATTATAATCATTTTAGACATTCAATTTATAACTCTTCAAATTTCATTTCTTTGATGAATTGTAAGTCTAATGCCTTTTATGCTGGCCTGCACTTTGACTTCGAAATTTACCTAGTAATTAAATATGCAGAAAGCAGAAGCTCAGAATTCAGCTGAACAACTGTTGTTGGCCAGCAACTGAAATGAAAATAGTAACCAATTTTGTCATTGAAATTGAAAGTTAGCGAGACAACAAAATATAGACTTGTGAAAGAACAATGATTTAGTTCACAGTTGCTTAATCAAACTCATCCTACCGCTTCATATTCTCTTAATGAAATAAATCCTACTCCTACTGAAGAGTTTCTTTCAAGCATAAACTTGCCTTGCCATCCATTCTCCAGAAAAGATATCGTGCAAAATCAGCCACCTGGAGGTGTTATGTTTCTGTCGAATCAACGTTAGAGTTATGGTAGGGGTAGAGGAAATAATATTGGCAAAAGGAAAGACCATTTACTAAATCTATACACATTGCTTTGCAATGCTATCACAGGTTTGATATTATCTATCAATGAATCAGTTTCAACAGGTAAAAATGCTGATAAAAATACAACCTTGCAGCCACAGCAGAATACTTAAGCATCACTTTGATTTTTGTGAAAAATTTGATTTTGTGCTGCTTGTTAAAATCGCATGCTTCAGCACTTCCAATTTCCATTACATTCTTTCATATGACAATCTCCTTCTACAGTAGGAACATTCTCTCTCTGTCTCAAACCCTGAAGATAAGAATGGAGCAGAGGAAAACTAACTGACGCCTCCCTTTCATGCTCATGTTCATGTTGTAGTTCGTATTACATGAATGAAAATTCTATTAAACAACACATCCACCTTCAATTTCAGATTTGGCTGCTACCCCAGCAACATACTAGATTTAAATAATTCTTATCAGTTTGCTTGTTCTTCGTATTGAACCGTTATGATCAATATATTTTTCGGATCAAAAAAGCAATGGCGAGATGGTTTTTTTAAACTGAACTCCATCACAACTGCAGAAGAGTATTCAGGTCTCCAAGAAGTAACTAAATTTGAGGACGGATGTTTATGAAATTATTTTGCAAGACACAGAGAAAATCCTCATGAAATTATTTTGCAAGACGAATAGAAAATCCTCCTTGATGCAATGTTAGAAGTTCCTTCTGCTGTATTTCGGAGAAACTTCAGGTTCAAATTAGAGTATTAGTTAAATGAAATATATCTTTGATAGAAATTTTAAGTTTTGGATGACATGAATTCTCTTGGCATTATTGAAGAAATGCAAGGTCTTCTTCAATTTCAAAGCAATAAAGCTAGTTAGTGAACGAAATAGAGAAGCAACAGGAACAAAATAATAATAGTTAAACAAAACAAACAGTAAACAAAGAATGTAATACGCGCGATTTACCCTGGTTCACCCAATGTAGGCTACGTCCAGCTGAGTCAATATTATTGCAATATGCCTCACTTCTCTCGTTTACAATGAATGAATTGTTCTCACACCCATAACAAGAGAAATGTATGTTTATATACTAGGTTTAAGAGATTAAACCTAGTTTTACAAGAATTCCTATTCCTGAGCCCAACCCAAAAAGGAATTAATAACTTAAAAGGAATCCTACAGCGGTTATACATGGAAAAGCCCAAAACCGCCTACGGGCTCGGGGGCGCTGCCCCCGCGACCTTCGCCAGCGGGACCCCCGAGTGCGTCTCCGTTACCCATTATTGCTGAAGTAGTCGACAACTCCAACAGTTAGGAAGTTAAAATTTACTAGCTCCAGCCAATTGAGGAGCAATTTTTCAAAGTCACAAACTCTCAATGAGCCTTCACTTTTCACTGCTCAAGTGTTCATTTTCACTTGTGATAGTTGCTTCTCCTGTACAACTTAACTAAGATCTTTCAATTATCACATAATCTGATACAAAAATTTAAATTATGAACTCATTTTATCACTTGTTATACAATCTCCTGAATTTGGTGTTGTATCTTGGGAAGCAAAAGGTGGACTTTGATTTTAGGTTGGACTTGGGGATGTTTCAAGTTTTTATAACGAGTGTGTTGTTAGGCTTGAAGGGTCAGTGGTTTGGATAGGACATTACATGCGTGGGGGCTCGTTTTAGTGGGCCTGAAGGATAGGACATTACATTTACAAACACTAGAAAATATTGTTGTTTTTTTTTTTTTTCAAAGAATTTATAGTTATTTTAATCTGTATGTTTGTTGTTTAACCGTATTATATTCTTCGGATTATTTATAAGGATTTTTTTAATTTTAATTTTTTTCTAAACTTATAATTTAATTATCTATAAGGTTTTGAGAGTTAAATAAAGTAGAATTGGATTTTGAGAATATTGAAACAATTGCATTCTTTGGTTTTTTAAGGTAGGATAATGGAATATGATAGGGTAATAATGATGAACCAAAGGACCCAAGAATTTTGGGTTTATATCAACTGTAGCTCAGCAAGACTATAGAGTAGAGATAAAAGCTTTTTGAACCCAACGGTTAGATTAACGGTGGTTAACAAAGTTTGCTAAAATTCTGTTGACATGAAAATGGAGTTATCAAATCTGTCAAAAGTTTAGTAGAATGTTGCCATTTTTCATATCAGAGTTGTTGGGTTTTCATTTTTATTTCAACTGAAGTTCATCAAGCTACAGAAGAGATTAACGGCTAAAATGTTGTCAATTTGTGTAAGAGTCATACGGATTGCCAACGTGGACTAATTTTTAGTATAAAACACAATTCAAGAATCAGTCTTTATGATTGCAGAAGTTCATAAAAATTCAGCTGTAGAAATTTCTGTTTTCTCTCAAGTTTCTTTGTTTGTTTCTCGGGAAAGTGTTATAACTTTTTGGATTTTTTTCTGCATTCGATCCTAGGATTCTCACACCCAGCAACAAACCAAATTTAAATAATTCCCATTAGTTTGCTTGTTTTTCGTTTTGAACCGTTATGATCAATATATTTTTCAGATCAAAAAAACAATGGCCAGATGGATTTTTTAAACTGAACTCCATCACAACTGCAAAAGAGTTTTCAGGTCTCCAAGAAGTAACTGAATTTGAGGACGGATGTTTATGAAATTCTTCTGTAAGACGCACAGAAAATCCTCCATGATGCAATGTTGAAAGTTCCTTCTGTTGTATTACCAAGAAACTTCAAGTTTAGGTTAGAGTATTTATTAAATGAAATATATCTTTGACATGAATTTTTAAGTTTTTGGATGACATGAATTCTCCTGGCATTATTGAAGGAATGGAAGGTCTTCTTCAATTTCAAAGCAATAAAGCTAGTTAGGAAGTTAAAAACTCTCAATGAGCCTACACTTTTTACTGCTCAAGTGGTCATTTTCACTAGTGATAGTTGCTTCTCCAGTACAACTTAACTAAGATCTCTCAATTATCACATAATCTGATGCAAAAACTTAAATTATGAACCCAATTTGTCACTTGTTATACAATCTCCTGAATTTGGCGTTGTATCTTGGGAAGCAAGAGGTGGACTTTCATTTTAGGTTGGACTTGGGGGTGTTTCAAGTTTTTTTAACCAGTGTGTTGTTAGGCTTGAAGGGTCAGTGGTTTGGATAGGACATTACATGTGTGCGGGCTTGTTTTAGTGGGATTGAAGGATAGGACATTACATTTACAAACACTAGAAAATATTGTTGTTTTTTTTTTTTCTTCAAAGAATTTATAGTTATTTTAATCTATATATTTGTTGTTTAACCGTATTATATTCTTCGGATTATTTATAAGGATTTTTTTAACTTTAATTTTTCTAAACTTATAATTTAATTATCTAAAATTTCATTTTAGCCTTTTTAGGAATAACGGTGGTGGGGGATAAATGTTAACTCTTTTAAAGTATAAAAAATTGAATGAAGGGTATTTATGGAATTTATGAGGTGTCATAAGAAAAAAAAAAATTGAAACTTTTAAATAAGATATCTTAAGAAATGAAGCTTCTTTAGTCTACTATTAGTGGGTAGTTTCACTCTATATTTAGACAAATAATGATACTCCCTCCGTTTTCTTTTAATTGTCATTTTAAGACTTTCTAAAATTTTCAAAATTAAAGTCGTTATCCCTTTGTCTTGTCTGCACCTTTCATCATGCCTTCTCCACTTTTTATCATACCTCTCTCTTTCCATTCCATCTTGTCATTTCTTTACTTTTTGCCTCTGTCCTCTTTAATTTTTATCTTTATCTTATCTCTTCCCCTTTTCTCATCTCTTCCTTATTTTCCATCACCACCTCTTCTTTCTCTAATCTGTCTCTGCTTCCATCTTTTCTCTCTTTTTCTTGTCTTCCTTCTATATGTTCCTCTCTCCACTTATCTGAAGCACCCTTTCGTCTTCAATCTCCACCTTCACTTCCTCTTTCTTGAGCCCTAGAAGATCAGCCTTGAACTTGTGAGCTTTTGGGGTTTCCTTCCAGTCCACACGAGTGTTAACAAAAGCTAAAGTTTCTTGAGCGAGTTGAGAAGAGAGTGACGATACAGATGATGGGAAAGGAAAGTCCTTGAATGAGTTACAGCCATGGTGACTGACCGAACATAATCAAAGAGAACAGAAACGAGTGACGGACGAAAAAAATTAAAGAACTGGAGCAGCTTAAAAGAAAAGAAACAGATGAAGTTGGTGGGAGAAACAAATGAATAAGACAAAATTGTTAAAAATGTTATTTAAATAGGCGGGAATGTTTCCCACTATCAAAGTCTCTCCCACCTGCAAAATCAGGGAAAAAAATGGTGGGAGAGAGAATTTTTTTTTTTTATTAAAACTTGTGTCCACACCTAAAACGTCAATTAAAAGAAAATGGAGGGAGTATTATTTAAGCATCACTTAAATTGTTTTTAAATAGAGGTGTTCGTCAGTTTAGAAAAAATTAAAATCCAATCCGATTCAATCATATCAAATTTAAGAAAATAATAATAATTAATAAAATAGACTAAAATTTATAAATTGAAAGACATAATTGGATTGGATTGGTTTTGAATACCAATTCAATTCAATTGGATTCTCAAAATGGAGATCTAATGAAAATTACCGAAATTGATCAAAATTGGATGTTTAACATTTGTAAACATCCTAGAATTCTAGGAGCAAATCTATTTAATTTAATTATATTTTTTTCCTCTCTAATTTAACTAATAAATCATTTGTGTAAATTTCATTGAATTTTCTAGAAACTCTTAAAAAACGCTATATATCGTTTGCAACATCGTTTGAATTTTGTAGAAACCATAAACCCTATTTATCGTTTGCAACATCATAAAAGTAGATATATTTTATAAACCCTTACGATCAAATTATTTTTTTAAGGTAAAAAAAGCTACAGCTAGATGGTTTTTTCAAACTAAACACCATCCTAACTACAAAAGAGCTTTTAGATCTCCATGAAGTAATGCAGGATAAAGAACTTAATTTCAGAACAAATGTTTATGAAACTCTTCAGCTAGATGCGTAGAAATCTTCCATGAAGGGGAAAAAGTAATTTTACTTTAAACTCATGATTCAATACAAAAAAAAAAAAAAAAAGTGCTTTGGAACACTGTTGCATAATCATACACTCATTATATTCAATTATTGACAATAATTTATTATAAAAAAAATACGTTTTATCTATTTTATTAATCATATAAATTTTCTTTTATAATTTAACTTATTTTAGAACTTAGTATTTTACCCTTTATGCTTTCCTTTATAACATTTCAATATATTTTAATATCTCTTTTAAGTATTTAGAATCATAAATAGAAAAACTTTAATTTTTAATAAATTTATTATTTAAACAAAAATAATTCATTTTTATTTTTCACACTTAAAATTCTATGTATTAAAGAAACACTATTATATATGTTTAATAGAAATAAAAATTTAACTCAAGTAAGAAATAAACTAAGATAATAAAGAATTATCGAAATGAAAAGTCGAATTTTTTTTTTTTTTTTTAAAGTTATTAAGTTTTTACATCGAAAATAAAATAATTCTTTCAATTAATATAGATATTTATTGACATTATATATAATAATAATTTCTTGTTAATTATACAAATATTATTTTTTTATTATTATTGACGATATATAATAGTAATAAAATTTTCCTGAGAGATATAAAATATTTAGTCATATAAATTAATTTATTTGCTCCATTTCAACATTTTATAATTCAATATGGTTAACATTATCCAAAATTATAAATAGTGACTACTAAATTGGGCAAAAATCAGTAACCTCCCAAACATTATTGGAAATTATTCCTAAATGACAAATATTGCCATTTTAATCAAACTCCCCCTAAAATTATTTGAAAATACATTTCTCAGACCGCCAAATGCCAACTTGGATAGACTTCTGTTAGCTTTTAAAGGGTAAAATGTCATCTAGTATTTTTACTGAGATAAAACTTAACTTAATTCAAGTCAAACCCTTAACTAAAATTTTCGTAAATTTTTATCCTCACCTTTCCTAGCAACTTTCGTAAACCCGCAACTTTCACTCCCATCCCCACCTTCCCTATCAACTCACCTAGCCATCGCACAAACACAAGCTCCTTACCTGCATCTAACGCATTCTCATACATAAATAAAACGACGACACCACCTCTAAAGGCCAAGGTGGCCTCAAGTGCGAGTCCAAGGTGACCTAGGTGAATCAATCTAAGAGGCGGTGACCTAAGTTAGGGAAGCGACAACCTCAATTGAGGAGAAAACAACCTTAAGCACGAGGCCAAGACAGCTTCAAGTTTTAGGTCGACGCTACCTTTCAAAGCTTTCATTGCCGTCGACTCTACCTTTCAAAGCTGTCATTGCCGCTGTCGTCGGGAGAAAGAGTTAAAGAACAGTGGAGTTGGGAATTGGGATGCGGGTTAGGGTTAAGGTTGGGATTGGGATAGTGCATTGGGTAATTCACTGAGAACTAATTTTATGAATGGTTGCTGATGTATTTCATTTTGCTAAAGAGAATGGCATTGAAGATAAGGTAGAAGATTTTGGTACTGCTGGATTTGGAGTTCAACTTGGGGCACAAGGAGAAGTTCAGGTAATTTTTTTATTACTTTTACAAGTGGGTCTCTTGCAAATGCCGTATTCTTATCATCCAATTAGACATTCAATTCAAAACTCTCCATCTTTCATTCCTCTGATTAATTATAATTCTAATGTACTTTATGCTCATCTGTTTTTTTCACAGGTTTGCAGTTTTGCTTTGAAATGGAATCTAAGTGCTGAGGTAGACTTAGAGGATTGTGCTAGAATTGATCAAATTAGATGCAAATTGGTTTATGGTATTCCTCTGTTTCCTCCCCTGTTTTTAGCAAACTGTGTTTATAATATTTTTGGAGTGATTATCTTCTGAATCTTCATTCAACAATTCTTCCTTATATTGCAGGTATATTTCCAATGACTTTGTTTAATTATAAGGTCACATTTTAATGACGATTATCAATTGCCATGTGAAAATGACTTGAATTATGAACGGTTCCTACTTCATACACAAAACTAAGCTAAATTCATTCCCTTTTTTTCTCTTTGGAGCGAGACTATGCATAAAATAAGGTCATATGTTAATATGAGTTGAAGAAGCATAGGGATTCCATATTTATAATAAATAAAAGAAGTAAATTACAGGTATAGTACTCCAATTCTTTTAAGATAACAAACTATGTAATATGAAGACTATGAAATATGAATGAGATTAGAAGTGATGCAAGAGGCAATAGTCATTGGCCGATCAGGTCAACTCACTAACTCATTCAACTCTGTAGAGGGTCTACTCACTGGAGCCGATATAGATTGAACATTAATTAATTTGTCTATTAATGTTTCTTCAGTATGTCAATGAATAAAAACTCTAAATTTGATTGATTAATTTACAATTCACTTTAAGGTAATTTCTGTTTTTCAGTATTTATCTGAATTGCTACTCTATCCAATTTTCTGGATGTTTTATTGGGTGCTTGTTCGCTACTAGATTTATAAATGGAGTGCCATCACTTTGAGTTGTGGAAAATGCATGAAAACAACCATCATAGCCAGAAAACCCTTCAACAACCATAGCTCTTGATCGGTAAAATTAGAAGTCTATCAACAAAATTTTGCATGAAACAGGGGAGAAATAAGAGGAGAAACAGAGCAGCTTATGTCACTTGTACAGGTATAAACAGTAGTTCAAATGCAAATCATTCAGCTTATATACTATTCATACAATCAAAGACTACATCAGCCTACTTAAGCACAACCACAATATTAGATGAGACAAACAATTAATTTAACAGTCATAAGCCATCTCATGTTCATGTGTACTTCCAGCCCTCTTTGTTTGTAGAATCCAAAGTATTTTTCATTGTTTTAACAGCTAGCTAGTATAAAGATTAAACAAAATCAAAACAAACTGACCTCGGCAACACTAATTTCTCTTGCTGAATGAAGAACATAGTCTCAAAGTCCACCTCATAACTTGGATGCATTTAGCACTGCAAACCTGTATGGAAAAGACACTTCTTAGGAATAGGTTTACAAGCAATGACAAACTGATAGATCCTCATCATAAATTTTCCCCTGCGCTACTAGCAAGTGAGCAACATCTATATATGAGCAATAAGGGGAGCACATCACTTCTTAAAATTGTTTCGGTTTCCATAGCTACTGGTCTTTTACAACTTAAAGAGTTTAGGATATACTCTTGTGGGTTCGAGGAAGTTGTTGCCAAGGATTAGGATTAGGTTTAGGCACCACTAACATTACCTCCATATGCCTTGATCATATTTCAGCTAGGCACTTTTGGAAGCTTAAATCTCTTTGGGTATTTAACTTAGATGACAATTCAATTGCATTTGGGTGTGATTTCCTTCAAAGGTCATACTATCTGGAAACTCTTGGTCTAAATGATTGTACTTTCCAAGAAGTATTCTCATATATAAAGGATATACAAGGAAACAAGATTCCCAAGTGGAAACATTTGTCCAAAATCTTCAAACTTCGAGAGTATAGAGATGTCACCATTTGACATATTTGATGCTATCCTTAGCAATTTCTCTAAAATATCTTAAGAATTTGGAAGTACACTGTTGTAATGGATTTACAAAGATATTGACATATTTAGTAGCAAAAACTCTTGTCCATCTCACATCAATCAGCATAAGAGAATGCAAGTCAATGACAGAGATAATAGCAAAAGAGGTAGGGAAGTAGGAAAGAGATTGTTTTTAGCCAATTGAAAATTCTGGAGCTTCATTGGTTAACAAGCCTCACAAGCTTCAGGTCGGCCAATTATGCAATCGAATTTTCATTCTTAGAACAAGGAATTGTAAGTCAATGTCCCAATTTGAAGATCTTTTCTCAAAGAGATTCAAGCACACTAAAATTAAACAAAGTACCATGAACAAAGAAGATCGATGAACAATATTTGTGGAATAATGACCTTAATTCTACTATCTATTAGATGTTTACGAATATGGTAGAGGGTTTTTACATGTATTAATTTATTTTACTTTCGCATCACAACTCTCTCTCTCTCTCTCTCTCTCTCTCTCTCCCTCTATATATATATATATATATGACCATCAGTAATATTATTATGTTATTAGTTTATAATTTAAGAATAATAAATCTGTATGAAACAAATTCGATTTTTTTGGTATTAGGGTTTTTACGTGTTGCTATTGAATTAACTTTTGACAAATAATTTTTATATTTAACTTGGATTTATTAAGTGTCATAAAAATATAATTAATTAATTACATTGAAATTACTGTAGCAAAAGATTATAAAAACAAATTTATAATAAATAATTATAATTATTTCGTAACAAGCAATTTAGATACATGAGTGGAGATAGATTGAGTTGTGAGATGAAAACAAGCAACCAATTTACAAACAATTTTCATTTCTTTTCCAGCAGCAGCGGCACTGATGTTAGCACGCACCATCAAAAGCGGTAGGTAATCAAAATCCTTTTGCTCGACTTTTAAATTATATTTTAAGGGTGAATGCTTTGTATAACTGAAGAATATTTGTGTCTTAGAGTTGAAGATTTCGTTTGGTAATATTGACTTTGATAATTATTTTTTAACTGAAGTTTCAATTTTATGTTTGAAATTTCTGATTGATCATGTTAAGTGATGTTGCAGAGTCGTTTGATAAAATGTCTGAAAGAGATGGATTTTTTTTTTTTAACATAGCGTTACATAGATGATCTCTTAATTAAATTCTAGTGTAAAACATCGGTGTCTACTTCTACTTTATTTTATTATCCCGATTTTAAAATTTGTTTACCTTGCAGCAAGAATGGCTTGAGTAAGTAGGTTCAGTTATTAGTTTGATGTCTGATGGAACTCTCTGTAACAGAACCACAGCAATGCACACACAGCACACAACACAGGATTTGCACAATGAAGAAAAGAAACAGTTTATATTAATGTAAGCTCAGATAGCAAATAAAACAGCACCACTACAAAGAAAGAAAGATCACAAACTCCCAGCAATTCGAGGAGCTGGGGACCTCCAAAACCAGCCAATGATTAATATTTTCCAGATACCTCCCTCCTGACTTTCCTCTTCTTAAATAGACCATTCTTTAACAAACTGTCAGCCAGGTGTCCTTTTCAATAACAAACTCCCCCCTGTACGTGTCCCTTTCCACAACAGAATTACTTTACCTAATCTCCCTCCTTACCCACGTCAACATCTTCTACTGGACCCTTGCTTATTGTACTCTTGCCCTTCTTCCTTCCCTTGCCCCTGGACTCATAGACCTTACGTATGGGGGGTCTAACAATACCCCTCCCTTGAAGTGCCACCTTGTCCCCAAGGTGGAATTGAGGAAACTGAGTATTGATAACCTCAAAAGATTCCCATGTGGCGTCAAAAGTAGGCAGGTCTTTCCATTTGATGAGTACCTCAGTGGAGCCACCTAACAGCTTCTGTACATCCAACACAGCCTCGGGTTGAACCTGAAGTTCCAGGTCTTCTGTGAGACCAGATGGTAGGGGCTGTACAGGGACTGAACTATGGAGGCAGAGCTTCAATTGGGATACGTGAAAAACGGGATGAATACGTGCTGATGTGGGTAACTCTAACTTGTATGCCACCTGTCCAATCTTTTCGATCACTTGGAAGGGTCCATAGAACCGGGGGCTCAATTTTTCATTCAATCGAGTGGCTAGAGATTTAAATTTGTATGGCTGAAGCTTGAGATAAACAAAATCTCCTGGGGAAAACTGGATGTCTCTTCGGTGGCTGTCAGCTTGGTTTTTCATATGAGCTTGTGCGACTTCCAGGTTATGTTTAAGGTCTTGAAGAAGGGCATTGCGTTCTTTGATCTGCTGGTTTACTTCCTCGACCGCAGATGGGTAATCGGAGAATTTAAGGAGAGTCGGAGGGTCTCGACCGTATAGTGCTTTAAAGGGTGTCATCTTAGTAGAGCGATGATAAGTCGTATTGTACCAAAACTCAGCCCATGATAACCAATTGGGCCATTGACGGGGCTGTGAGCTGCAGAAACAGCGGAGGTAAGTCTCCAGACACCAGTTCACCACTTCGCTTTGGCCATACGTTTGGGGATGGTAAGCCGAACTGAATTTCAGAGTTGTACCTGAGATTTTGAAAATTTCCTGCCAAAATTGACTCATAAACAATCTGTCCCTGTCTGAGATGATGGTTAGAGGGAACCCATGAAGCTTAACTATTTCCTTGATGAAGACTAAGGCTACCTCTTTGGCTATGTAAGGATGTGACAGCAGTATGAAATGGCTGTATTTAGTCAGACGGTCCACTACAACCAATATGGTGTCAAACCCTTTCGTTCTTGGGAGGCCTCCTATGAAATCCATTATCAAATCATCAAATGCCTGAGCTGGAATCGGAAGTGGTTGAAGTAGCCCTGCGGGTTTCAAGGCTGAATGTTTATTAACTTGGCAGATGGTGCATTTTTTGACGAAGTCCTGGACATCTGTCTTCATACCTGCCCAGTAGACCACATTGGACACCCTTTTGTATGTTCGGAAAAACCCCGAATGGCCTCCTGATGGACTGGAATGAAATTCAGTCAGTAGCTTCTGAACAAAACGAGAACCTCTAGGTAATACTAACCTGTCTTTGTACATGAGACACCCATGGTGGAGTTTATAATTTGGTCGGCTGTTAGAGTCCAAAACCAAGGCTTGAATCAACTGCCGCAGCTTGGGGTCCTGGTGGGCTTCGTTGGCTAAGTCCTCATACTCCAAAAACTGAATTTTTGATAAGGACGATAATTCTTGGTTCTTGTCTCGCCTAGATAGTGCATCCGCTACCTTATTTGTGGCGCCGGGTAAATAATGAATGTCAAAGGAATACCCCATTAACTTGGACAACCATTTCTGCTGTTCCGGTGTTTTAATCCGCTGATCCTTGAGGAATTGAAGGCTTCGCTGGTCTGTTCGGATGATAAACTTCCTGCCCAATAGATACGGACTCCATTTGTGCACAGCGAAAACCACCGCCATAAGTTCTCTTTCATAAACTGATTTTTGTTTAGCTTGAGGGGAGAATGCTTTACTTAGGTAGGCTATGGGTCGCTTATGTTGTACCAGAACAGCTCCCATACCTTGGCCTGAAGCATCCGTCTGGATCTCGAATGGAAGGCTGAAATCTGGGGCTGCCAACACTGGAACTGAGGTCATAGCTTTCTTTAAGGCGTGAAAAGCCTGCTGAGCTTCTTGATCCCAATTAAAACCATTTTTCTTCAAGAGTCGTGTGAGGGGTTGGGCTATGCTGCCATATCCTTTAACAAACCTGCGATAATATCCCGTTAAACCCAAGAAGCCGCGGAGACTTTTAACATTGGTGGGTGCAGGCCAGGAAACCATGGCTGCTATTTTTTGTGGGTCGGCTTCCACCCCTTGTGCTGAAATTAGGTGCCCCAGGTATTCCAGTCTAGGCTGTCCAAATGAGCATTTTTTCCAATTTACCACCAGACCATTGTCACCCAAGATTTGAAGAACTTGTCGAAGGTGTTGAAGGTGAGTCTCCAAGTTACTACTGTATATCAGGATATCGTCAAAGAAAACCAATACAAACTTACGCAGAACCTGTCTGAAAATGTTGTTCATAAGTGACTGAAATGTTGAGGGAGCGTTGGTCAACCCGAAGGGCATTACCAAGAACTCGTAATGGCCTTCATGCGTTCGGAAGGCTGTTTTGGGGATGTCTTCGTCCTTGATCCTAATTTGATGGTATCCGGATTGGAGATCCAGTTTAGAGAAGATTGTTGCACCGGCCAGTTCGTCCAACAGTTCCTCGATGGTCGGAATGGGAAACTTGTCGGGAACTGTTATCTCATTGAGGGCCCTATAATCCACACAAAACCTCCAGCTCCCATCTTTTTTTTTGACTAACAATACCGGGCTGGCAAACGGACTGGTGCTTGGTTGGATGATACGGGCTGCCAACATTTCCTCAACTAACTTCTCAATTTCATTTTTTTGGAAATATGGGTACCTATATGGTCTAAGGTTGGGTGTTTGGGCTCCTTCCTTAAGGTTTATGGCATGGTCCTGGGAACGGTGTGGAGGAAGTTTAGAGGGCTGGTCGAAGAGATGCCGATATTCATCCAAAAGGGCCTGAACTTGCGGGTTGATGTCTTCGTCTATGTGGCTTGACGTTTCTTCGATTGTACAACACTCTACCAGAATCCCTCCTCCTGAACTGTTGATGGAGCGTAGCATTGATTTCAAGGATACCCTGGACTTAACCAGAGATGGGTCCCCTTGCAAACTGACCCTAACCCCTTCCAATTCAAATCTCATAGTCAATTTCTTCCAATTGGCGCACACGTCCCCTAAGGAACTCAGCCACGTGATCCCCAAAATCACATCGGCCCCCCCCAATTGGAAGGGAAAGAAATCCTGTTTAATCTGTACCCCTTGCACGTTCAGCTGAATCTGTCGGCACACCCCTTCCCCTTTAACTGTTACTCCATTCCCAATCATCACCCCAAATCGCTTCCCTTTTTCCACTGTAAGCCCCAACCTCTCAACCAGATCCTGTGAAATAAAGTTGTGGGATGCCCTACTATCAACCAGCACCACCACCTCACTCTTACCAATCTGTCCTTTGACCTTCAAGGTATGATCTGACGTGAGGCCCACTATCGAGTTCATAGACAGCGCGACATCGTCACCCTCTGGGCTAGGAAAATCATCGTTCTCCAGTGGTTTTTCGGCCTTTTCATCACTGTCATCTTCCAAGGCTAAAAGAATCTGCAGGGACTTACTTCGACAGCGGTGATTCGGACCGAATTTTTCGTCACATTTAAAGCAGAGGCCCTTTTCACGTTTACTCTGGAGCTCAGCCTCAGTCAGCCGCCGGAAACCGCCACTCGATCCTGCTCGGAAACTCGTCGTGCCTAGTTCTGGTGCTCTTTCGCGTCTATCGGGTGCTCGTGAATCGCGGGATGACGCGATCTGGGTTGTTTCAGTGGGTTTTGTCGCGTTGGGCCACCAGACGGGTCGGGTTGAGTCCGATTGAGAAACCAGCTTGGTTGGGTTGGGCCACCATGTCTGACGAGTTGGGTCTGGGCTGTTGGATACCCTTGAATAAGTTTCCCTAGTGCCTTGGGCCCTAAATGTTTTGGGCCTCCACTTGTCCATCACCCAATTTTTTTCTTCCACCCTGTGGGCCTGTTCAATGACCTCTTGAAGTGAATTAGGCCCTAACACTCTCAACTCAGCTCTAATGTCTTCCCTAAGCCCATTTATGAAGACCCCCATTAACAATTCTTCTCCCAAATCCTTCAACGGAGCTGTAAGGGCTTCGAAATCTTCCCTATATTCAGTCACGGTGGAGCTTTGTTTCAGTGCCACTAAAGCCTCGTGTGCAGACCCTTGAAACGATGGTCTGAATCTTGCGATTAGAGCCGCCTTGAGCTCTTCCCAGGTCTTGAAAGGATCTCGTCCTTCTACCCACTGGTACCAATTAAGTGCCCTGCCCTCCATGCAAACAGCCGCGGCCTCCACCATCTCCGATGGTCCATATTTGTTGATAGCAAAGTATCGGTCGGCGCGAAAAGTCCATCCAAAGGGGTCCTCCCCACTGAAAATTGGAAGCTCCAGCTTCCTGGATTTCCTTTCCCCTTTCCCACTATCCCCTACTGTGTCTTGTCCATGCTCCCCACCATCTCCTGAATCTGCATTTCCGGAAGATGACTGGTGCTTCTCTTTTTCCTGGTCACGTTTCTCCTCCTTCTCCTCTCTCAACCTCAATAACTCTCTCATCTCGGTAAAGTACTCCTTAAGACTCCCCACATCAGTTTTGATTGAACTCATATCTTCTTGAACTGATTTCATCTCTTTTTCCATATTATCCATCCTATTATCCATTTTTGATTTTACCATTCCCCAGTGCTAAATCTGATGGTAACACAGCTCTGATACCAATTTGATGGAACTCCCTGCAAAAGAGAACCACGACAATGCACACACAGCACACAACACAGGATTTGCACAAAAGAAGAAAAAGAAAGTTTATATTAATGGAAGCTCAGATAGAAAATAAAACAGCACCACTACAAAGAAAGAAAGATCACAAATTCCCAGCAATTCGAGGAGCTGGGGACCTCCAGAACCAGCCAATGATTAGTATTTTCCAGATACCTCCCTCCTAACTTTCCTCTTCTTAAATAGACCATTCTTTAACAAACTGTCAGCCAGGTGTCCTTTTCAATAACAAACTCCCCCTGTACGTGTCCCTTTCCATAACAGAATTACTCTACCTAATCTCCCTCCTTACCCACGTCAGCATCTTCTACTGGACCCTTGCTTATTGTACTCTTGCCCTTCTTCCTTCCCCTGCCCCTGAACTCATAGACCTTACGTATGGGGGGTCTAACAGTTACTAGTCTGCATGGGGAAATGATACTTGTTGCTAATTCGCAGTCAGAAAAATTTGGAATTTTTCAGAATTGTAAAATAATCATTTTATCCAAAAACTTAAGCTATCAAGTAGGGCTTCAACTTTAACATTTAAGTCTAATAGATCTTCTCATGCGCACCAAAACAGATAACATACTTAGGAGTCAAGCCCATAAATTAGAACATATAATAGAAGGGTCAAACCAACCTCCAATATAGATTATTAACATGTCAGAATATTGTTACTTAATCTTTTGATTTAAAATTTGAGACCATTAATCTAATTTAATCTAATGGTTGAAAGAGTTACTTAGTTAGCATCAATAGCTTCTTTTTAACTTCCCTTTCCCAACTATTGAATTGGATTAGATGGATGGTTATTAAATGATGTCCAAAATTTCAAGTTATAGTCATCAAAATCATTAGATGCACATGAATCAGGATACTATATTTTCTGTTTTGCTAGCGGCTATAAGCGAACAATTTAAAAAGAATTACAAAATTTAAAATGTCGATGAACATGAACATGAACATGAACATGAACAGTCTTTGGTATTTAGTCAAGCCTTACTCCTGTTGTCAGATTTGCTGGTAAGCTGGTAGGTCGTTACTATGATAGTCAAGGAAATCCCACAAAATATTTGAAAGGAGCTGAAGCTAAGGCTAAGAGAGGTGCTCAACTTTTGGAGAAACAGAAGGCTGAAGAAGCCAAACAACCAGGTTGCAATTCAAGATGGAGTCAGGACGAGGGTGGAGAGGTATAATTTAAAAGAACTTGGAGCATCATTGAGTTGCAGTTTTCACAATTTTTTATTTGTAGAAAGCTCCTGTACTCTTTAGTCTCCATCTTGGCATGATCTATATTCTATAGCGAAGCTATTCCTGACCATTTAAATTGGAATTGTAATGTCAATTGAATGAAATTGTCTGTTTGATTTTGCCAGGTCTGGTGTGAAAGCGGCGTCCCGAGGTTAGTTCAGAGACCTATAGAAATTGCTTTGACAGGAAAGATGAGTAAGCGATGTGCTTGTTTTGAAGTAGATCAGCTGGATCAGCCAGGACTGGAAGTCTACGAAGGATGTGATTATCTTGCCAAGACGTGCCGAGTTTAAATTAAGACACAGGTAGGATTCTTGTACTCTAGATCTTAACTTTCCCAGATGATTATATACATATATCAGAAAATTGGGAGAGAGGAAATTGACAGAAGTGATAGAATATTTATCTTCCATGCTCATCGATAGTTTTGTATTTAGAGTAATGCTATAGTCACCGTAGTAATACACTGAATTTATGCACCGAATAACGTGTCAAAATCCTGACCGTTGATTAATATTAAGTTAAAATTAATCAACTAAAATTAATCAACGGTTAGGATTTTGTAACGTCATTCGATGCATGAATTCGGTGCACTACCGTCGGTAACTGTATTATTTTCCTTGTATTTAAACATGTATAATTTTCTATTCGAAAGTAGAGATGATGTCTTTTTTTTTTTTTTTTCCCTTTTCTTGTTCAGATCCATAAAAGAATAGATCCATATATTTTCACATTTTGAATTCAGATGGGAAAGTATGATAATAGTTTAACGTCAGCCATACCACGAGCCAATGTCACATGAATTTTTAATCTAACGACTTCCATTCAAATGACACAATTTTAGGCCTAGAAAGGAAGCATTTTGCAGAAACTTCTTGGTTGAAGCAGTTGGAACTGCCCTATATATTTTGACTTAAAACACATTCAGTCATTCATTCACCTCATGGTTCACATTCAACAACAAATATATAAAGAAAACAATCCCTTGGACTATATCACAAGGGCTGCCAAATGCATCAAAATATGTGTATTTGTCTAATTATAGGACGATTGCATGTGACGTTACCGTATTAATGTAATGTCATACGAATTAATAAGACGGTGATACAATTTAATCGATCAGATATACGTATGTAATGTTTACGGATTGATTGAATATATATACATATACATATATACATATACGTCTTGCTGTAATATTCTAGAAGATGATAATGCGCACCGTGTCTTATCATGAGATAAGTACAGACAATCTTAAAATGAAACAAAATAATTTAAAACGTTTTCAACGTGGTCCAAAACAATGGTCAAAGTCTATTCTTTTCACCAAACCCTTTCATGGCTGCCCTCTCTTGTCTTAACTTGGAAAACATCAAGGATAAAAAGGAGGAGGGAAGGAGAGAGGGTAAGCTGTGAAGTAAAGGAAGATGGAGCTGAAGAAGAAAGGGCAAATGATTTCGGGGAATCGAAATCCAATTCCAGTCCATAGCCAAGTGAAAAAGATCAAAGAGGAGGAGTGTTCTTCAGAGTCACCAGGAGGAGGAGGACAGCAGCCTGAGATGAGACCTGTTCTTAGACTCAGAGAGATCACCTCCATCTCCAAGCAGCTTTCAAGATCACCTCTTGGATTAGCCTCCACACCCATCTCTGTAGGCCACTACTAGTACTAGCTCATTCAACACATCAAAATAGAGTTTGGTATCATTCAGATTGTAAAAATTTCCATTATTTCATAAATTAGATTTTATTTTTTTTTTTGTATTTCTTCCACGGTGTCTAGACCTATTTACGCGTATCTGACCACTCTTTGAAGAAAATAGATTATTTTTATTTTATCAACCCAAGTCCTTCAATATAACTCTATTATATAAATATAAAATTAGTTATCATAATGATATACGTAATATTATTTTAGCAATATATTAGCCTAATAATCTTTGTTAATATGATAATTTTGTTAACATGATAACGAACCATTATTCATATAACCTTTTAAAAAGTAGAAAGCACCTGAACGTTATAAAATTAGTTATCATAATGAAATATACGTAATATTATTTTAGCAATATAGAATTTTAGCAATATAATTACCCTAATAATCTTTGTTAATATGATATTTTGTTAATACGATAACGAACCATTATTCATATAAACTTTTAAAATAAAGGCACATGAACTTATATAAATTAGGTTATCATAATGAAATATACGTAATATTATTTTAGCAATATAGATATTTTAGCAATATAATTAGCCTAATAATCTTTGTTAATATGATAATTTTGTTAATACGATAACGAACCATTATTCATATGACCTTTTAAAAAGTAGAAAGCACTTGAACGTGGATTTACATTTTTAACCTTCACTTTCAGGGTGCTAAGTGAACAACTTTCGAAATCGTGGAGGTGGTTTGGAAAGGAAAGATCGATACTTGACATAAGTTTGTAATTTTCAAAACCGTTAAGGTTGTTTATGAAATTTGTCAAAACATTTTTCTTTAATGCATTTGCAAATGACCATGCTTCGGAAAACCTACCAACAAAAACACTCTTCGTACATGGCTTTGAGATCCCCATTTCGTTTGCCTTCAATATCTCAAAACCTATCTCTGAAAGGTAATATTTCATCTTTGTTAGCTCACTTACGCAATCTCACAAATTCAAGCTCCAAAAATGAAGTTTTATATTCTTTCAAAAAACCCCTTGAACGATCCTCAGTTGCTAAATTCCTCAAAGAAAATTGTCGATCGGGTAACTTTACTCTGAATGAAGCATTGAACTTTTTTTATTACATGATTAATTCGCAGCCCATTTATCCAATGTCATCATTCAACATATTGTTTGGTGCACTAGCTAAGAAGAAGTATTATTATGAAATGATTTCGCTTTATAAGTGATTTAATTCAACTAGGTTGTCTCCAGATTTGATTTCTTTGAATATTTTGATGAATTGCTTCTGTAATATTGAAAGGGTATCGGATAGTTTTGCGGTTTTTTTGGGTGATTTTGAAGGGTTTTAGCCGAAATGTGGTGCCTTTTAATTGTTTGATCAAAGCTCTGTGCGTAGAGAGAAAGATTATGGAGTCGACGGAGTTGCTTAAGAAAATGGTTGTTGTTGGTTGTAGGCTTGATGTGATCATTTATGGGACTTTGATGGATGGATTTTCTAAAACAGGGAAGATAAGTGTTGCCATTAAGTTGCATAAAGAAATGGCTAAGGGAAATGAAGAATCTGGTGTTATTTGTAGGCCAGATGTTGTTACCTATAATACTATAATTGATGGTCTTTGTAAGGCTGGATTAATTGAGAAGGCTAGACAATTGTTTTTTGAAATGAAGAGTTCGGGAATTAGTCCAGACGTAGTCACTTATACCATTCTAATTCATGGTTTTTGTCATCTGGGCGATTGGGAGATTGTTAAAAGTTTATTTATATCCATGATGGATCAAGGTGTGCGGCCTTGTGTGGTGACATTTAGTGTGGTCATAGATTTTCGTTGCAAGAAAGGGAAATTGGACGAAGCAAATAGGTTGTTGCAACTTATGATTCAACAAGGTGTGGAACCTGACGCTTATATTTACAGCATTTTAATGAATGGTTATTTCTTGGCAGGTAGAATTGGTTATGCAAGGGAGTTGTTTGACTCTATAACTAGAGAGGGGTATAGAGCTGGTGTTGTATGCTACAGTACTTTAATCAAATGGTATTGCAAGAATAAAATAGTCAATAAAGCTCGTAGTCTTTATCGAGAGATGATTTCAGAAGGAATTAGGCCTAATGTGATTGTATATACCACTTTGATCAATAGGCTATGTAACAGTGGACAACTGGAAAACGCAAATGAGTTGTTGTCATATATGGAGGAAAAAAGTTGTGCTCCAGATGAGGTCACTTTTGGTATGCTGATGTTTGGTTTCCTAAAAAATAACGAGATACCAAAAGTTGTTGAACTCCTTCATAAAATGGCGGAGAGAAATTTGAAGCCGACTGAATTTATAATGTCCTTAGTCATGCAGTTACTTGTGAAGACCGAAAATTATCGTGAATGTTTGAACCAACTTCCTCAATTTTTGGTCCAAAAGTGAAATTGAAGTTTACTTGATAAAACTGAAAGATGGATGCATGGAGAATCAAGCATATCATGCTATAACAAGTATAGTCATAGTTTAAAAAAAAAAAATTCAATCAAATTGAAATAAGTAAGGTAGAACATGTTACCTTAAGTCCTTAGCAACCTTGGAGACTCTTAATTTCAAGAGAAATTAAGCAAAAGAGTATCCACACCAAGGGAAGAAGAGATTTGACCAAGAGGGAGATTTAGGGTTCTTAGAGATTTTTCNGGATAAAGATTCGGAAATTTTGCTGGATTAAAATTTCTAGTGGGGAATCAAATTCTTATCAAATTTCATAAACCTCACATAATAGAAATCTTGGTCTATTAAATTCAATAAGTAGGAAACTATTTCCTTTTATATCACCATATAAGCTATGATTCATTTTCTTGCCTCTAGTTTCAGATACCTCACATAATAGAAATCTTGGTACCCTACACTAGTTAAATCCGACCCATTATGCTTTCTTAAAATAGAATTCCTATTATACCCTCACATAATAGAAATCTTGGGTACAATGTGAATTTCTATCCAAGAACTAAGACAATCAATTCTAAGTCATAAATTAGCATCCCTCACATAATAGAAATCTTTGGATCTCTAATTTTATGGCAAAGAATTAATTTACTCATAATGGAAGGCATAGACTTAATATTTTAATTAGGGAAGATTTAAAGTTTAGGTTTTGTTTTTAGGTTAATGTTTTAATATCTACCCTATACATATCCACAATATGTATCAACTAACTATAAAACATAAACCCCCAAACTACAAACCTAAAACTAAATGACATGCCATAAAATTAAGTTTCAACACTTCATATAAATATTAAAACTTAACAATATACAATGGCATAATTAATATGCATAAAACATACAAGCATATTGCATGCTTCAATATAGCATTACTGAAAGAACAGCATGCATGCATGAAGAGTGGTGGAAATGGAGAAGAAAGCATAAAAAAAATTGGATTCAAAAAACCGGTTTTCAAACAAAGCTTGGATATGAGATTATACCTACTCCTTTGCTTTGGATTGATGAAGATTAGCTTCAAAAGGATGAAACCTCCACACTTTAACACCACCTTGAGAGGATTAGAGAGTGGCCTTGGCTAGGGAGAGAGAGCTTTTAGTTTGTGTTTGAGTGAACAAGTGAATAATGAACAAAAATGCAACCTTTTGCACTTATATATACTTGGGCTATTTTGCAATTATTTATTTTTCACTTCCAAGCCCAATAAAATCTTATTTTATAAAGGGACCCCACGAATTTAATATGCTNTGGATTTGATTGATATCTGCTCGCAATACTTACAGCATAAGCTATATCAGGCCTTGTACATAGTATTGCGTACATAAGACTACCCACAGATGAAGTGTAGGATATATTACGCATCCGCTGTCGCTCCTGATCAGTCTTAGGACTCATATCCTTAGAAAGATGTAGTCCATGACCGCAAGGCAAAAAACCTCTTTTGGAGTCTTGCATGTTGAACTTTTTCAACATTTTCTCTATATACATGCTCTGAGATAATCCTATCAATCCTTTCGCTCTATTTCTATAGATGCGAATTCCTAGGATGTAATTTGCTTCTCCCAAATCTTTCATTGAGAAAGCTTTTGACAACCACATCTTAACTTCAATCATCATGCCAATATCATTTCCCATTAATAATATGTCATCTACATATAATATGAGGAAAATCATGACATGATCTTTTACCCACTTGTATACACATGGTTCATCCGGATTCTTTATGAAACCAAAAGTTTTGATTGTTTCATCAAATCGGATATTCCAGCTTCTGGAAGCTTGCTTCAATCCATAAATAGATCTATGCAATTTGCACACTTTATGTCTCTCAGCATTGGATACAAAACCTTTAGGTTGTTGCATATATATGTTTTCCTCAATAAATCCATTGAGGAACGCAGTCTTGACATTCATTTGCCAAATTTCATAACTGCTATGGCTAGCATGATTATGATGGATTCAAGCATTACAACTGGTGAGAAAGTTTCCTCATAGTCCAACCCTTGTTTCTGAGTATAACCTTTCGCTACCAGTCTAGCCTTATAGGTCTCTACCTTTCCATCTGCGCCAACCTTTCTCTTGAAGACCCATTTACAACCAATAGGAACTATTCCTTCTGGAGGATCAACAAGTGTCCAAACTTGATTAGCGTACATGGATTCTATTTCAGAATTCATTGCTTCTAGCCATCTTCCAGAATCGATATCTAATATCGCCTATTCATAAGTTTTAGGATCATCTCCATGATCAACTTCTCCCACTGAAAAAGATTCAAAAACTTTTTCATGTAGAAAGCCATAATATCTCTCTGGAGGTCGAGATATTCTAGAAGATTTACGGGCTGGAATTGTGTCATGCGTTGAAGGTTCTTGGTCTGGTTCACTTATCTGAGTATGATCGATTTGAGACTCTTCAGAATATTCTTTGAGTTCAATTTTTCTTCCTGCACCTCCTTCTTCTAAGAATTCTTTCTCAAGGAAATGTGCATTTCTATTGATTGAAATTCTTTGATCAGTAGGGAAGTAAAAATAATACCCTAAACTTTCTTTAGGATATCCTATAAATCGACCTTTTTCAGATCTTACGTCCAACTTGTCTGTTTTAATAATCTTGAAATAAGCTGGACAACCCCAGACCTTTAAATAGTTAAGACTAGGTGGTTTGCCCTACCACACTTCATATGGTATTTTCTGGACTAATTTAGATGGTGCTCTATTTAAAATATGCACTGCTGTTTGTAAGGCATACCCCCACAAGTAAATCGGTAAGTCCGTAAAAGTCATCATTGATCGCACCATATCCAATAAAGTACGATTTCTCCTTTCAGATACACCATTGTGTTGTGGTGTAAATGGAGGAGTTAATTGTGATATAATCCCATTTTCTTTTAGAAAATCTCAAAATTCCGTACTCAAGTATTCACCTCCATGATCTGATCGTAGAATTTTAATACTCTTTCCAGTTTGTTTCTCTACTTCATTCTTGAATTCCTTGAACTTTTCAAAAGATTCTGATTTGTATTTCATTAAATACAAATACAAATACCCATACCTTGAATAATCATCAATAAAGGTAATGAAGTAGTGAAAAACTCCTCTGGCCATTTCATTAAATGGTCCACATACATCTGTATGTATTAGTTCCAGCGATTCTTTGGCCCTTTCCCCTTCACTCTTAAAGGGTGACTTGGTAATTTTTCCTTGAAGACAAGATTCACAGGTCGGATAAGGTTCTGAACCCAATGAACTTAAAAATCCACTTTCTCCTAACTGGTTTATTCTTCTGTCTCCTATATGACCTAATCTATGATGCCAAAGTAATTTAGGATTAATTTCATTTCGAGTTCGTTTATTAGTAATGGAATTCATTATGATATGCCCATTTAATTCCAACACATACAAACCATTTGTATTGATAGCTTTGCCAACAAGTTTATTTCAAAAATAAACTAAACATTCATTTCTATTGAACTGTACACTTTAACCATATTTACATAATACAGAAACAGAAATTATATTTTTAGTGGCTTTAGCAAAATACAGGACATTGTACAAATACAAAATGTGTCTNTATTAATTCCAACAATTCTTTGGCCCTTTCCCCTTTTCTTTTAAAGGGTGACTTTGTCATTTTTGCTTGAAGAAAAGATTCACAGGTCAGATAAGGTTACTAACCCAATGAACTTAAAAGTCCACTTTCTCCTAACTGGATTATTCTTCTGTCTCCTATATGACCTAATCTATGATGCCAAAGTAATTTATGATTAATTTCATTTCGAGTTCGTTTATTAGTAATGGAATTCATTATGCTATGCCCATTTAATTCTAGCACATACAAACCATTTGTATTGATAGTTTTGCCAACAAGTTTATTTCCAAAATAAACTAAATATTCATTTCTATTGAACTGTACATTGTAACCATATTTACATAATACAGAAACATAAATTATATTTCTAGTGGCTTTAGCAAAATATAGGACATCATACAAATACAAAAGGTGTCCTGATGGGAGCATCAAACTGCTTGTTCCCATGGCTTCGGCAACAACATTTGTTCCATTTGCCATTCTTAGCATGACTTGATCTTTTGCTAGAGCAGAACTATTCTGCAAATCCTGCAAACAAACACAAATATGTGAAGTAGCAGCTGAATCCAATATCCAGGTTGAATTATTTGAATTAACATTTAATTCAAATTTAATGACATAGCATTGGGACATACCTGATCTGGTTTTCTCAATGAGAAGAGCTTTAGCCTTCTTAAGACTTTTTAGATAAAGAGGACAATTCCTCTTCCAGTGCCCACTTTCTTTACACCAAAAGCATTGGCCTTTTTCTTTAGATTTATTGGCTTGAGGAGCAGCCTTGTTCTTAAATCCCTTTCCTTTGGGTTTTGTTCCCAATTTCTTTTGGGATTTTATTGGCTTTTTCTTTTTTGTCTTACTGGAAGAAGTATACTAACAACCTCTTGCCTTTTGCCTTTTCTTTCCTGATCATAAAACTGTTGAATCTCATTCAACAAATCATGAAGTTTTCTCTCAATCCTATTGAGATGATAATTATTGATGAAAGGTGTGAAACTTGGAGATAGAGATTGGAGAACCAAATCCACCTTGAGGGTATCCGACATTTCAATTCTCATGGCATGTAATTGCCCCAGAATGTTAATCATTTTCATGATATGTTCTTCTAGTGACACGCCTTTTTTCAACTTCATTCCGAATAAAGTTGAACTAAATTCATATTATCTTATCCTCGAATTCTAACTATACAACTCTTGTATTGTTTTATATCTTATGAGAAATGCTACAAGAAAATTAAAAACAAATTATGAGTGTTTTGTTATATATATCTTTTATTAAGCTAATCTAATTAGCTCCCACTATTTTATTCAAATCCTATACTTTCCTGGATAAAGATTCAAAAATTTTGCTGCATTAAAAATTCTAGTGGGGAATCAAATTCTTATCAAATTTAATAAACCTCACATAATAGAAATCTTAGTCCATTAAATTCAATAAATAGGACACTATTTCCTTTTATATCACCATAAAAGCTATGATTCATTTCTTTGTCTCTAGTTTCAGATACCTCACATAATAGAAACCTTGGTACCCTACACTAATTAAATTCGACCTATTATGCTTTCTTAAAATAGAATTCCTATTATACCCTCACATAATAGAAATCTTGGGTACAATGTGAATTTCTATCCAAGAACTAAGACAATAAATTATAAGTCATAAATTAGCATCCTTCACATAATAGAAATCTCGGGATCTCTAATTTTATGGCAAAGAATTAATTGACTCATAATGGAAGGCTTAGACTTAATATTTTAATTAGGGAAGATTTAAAGTTTAGGTTTTTACTTTTAGGTTAATGTTTTAATATCTACCCTATACATATCCACAATATGTATCAACTAAATATAAAACATAAACCCCCAAACTACAAACCTAAAACTAAATGTCATGCCATAAAATTAAGTTTCAACCTGAATTCTAGCAAAGCTTGGGCTTTTCCGTTACTTGTAAAAGGGACTTGGTATTTTTACTTTTCAAAAGATTCTGATTTGTATTTCATTAAATACAAATACCCATACCTTGAATGATCATCAGTAAAGGTAATGAAGTAGTGAAAACCTCCCCTAGCTATTTCATTAAATGGTCCACATACATCTGTATGTATTAATTCCAGCAATTCTTTGGCCCTTTCCCCTTTACTCTTAAAGGGTGACTAGGTAATTTTTCCTTGAAGACAATATTCACAGGTCGGATAGGGTTCTGAACCCAATGAGTTTAAAAGTCCACTTTCTCCTAACTGGATTATTCTTCTGTCTCCTATATGACCTAATCTATGATGCCAAAGTAAGTAATTTAGGATTAATTTCATTTCGAGTTCGTTTATTAGTTATGGAATTCATTATGCTATGCCCATTTAATTCTAGCACATACAAACCATTTGTATTGATAGCTTTGCCAACAAATTTATTTCCAAAATAAACTAAACAATCATTTCTATTAAACTGTATGTTGTAACCATATTTACATAATACAGAAACATAAATTATATTTCTAGTGGCTTTAGCAAAATACAGGACATTGTACAAATACAAAATGTGTGATGGAAGCCTCAAACTGCATGTTCCCATGGCTTCGGCAGCAACATTTGTTCCATTCGCCATTCTTAACATGACTTGATCTTTTGCTAGAAAAAAACTATTTTGCAGATCCTGCAAACAAACACAAATGTGTGAAGTAGCAGCTGAATCTAATATCCAGGTTGAATTATTTGAATTAACATTTAATTCAAATTCAATGACATATCATTGGGACATACCTGATCCAGTATTTGCAATGCGAAGAGCTTTAGCCTTCTTAAGACTTTCTAGATAAAGAGGACAATTCCTCTTCCAGTGCCCATNGAGCATTGACAATATTGTTATTTAATATTGATAAAACAAATGTGAACAATTTTGGGAAATCTCAAAGTATGAGTACATTCAACACCTACATAAGCCTAGAGATCTAACATGTCTATTAAAAGTATCTCTTGATAAAGGCTTTGTAAATGGATCCACAACCATGTCATGCGTAGATGTGTTCTTCATGTTCACCTCCTTTTGTGCCACCAAGTCTCACACAAAATTATATTTGATATCTATGTGTTTCATTTTACCATGATATTTGGGATCCTTAGTGTATGTTGTTGCTGCTTGAATATCACAGTTTACTCCTACTTGTTCAATAGCAATATTAATTATTCCTAGATGATTCATGAACAGTCTCAACTAAACAGCTTCTCGCACTGCAGCTGAAAATACTACAAACTCAGCCTTCATTGTAGATAAGGCTATACATAATTGTTTCTTACTACTCCAAGATATGGCCCCACCATTTAGTAAGAAAACATATCCGGAAGTAGATTTCCTTTCATCTAAATCTCCTCCCCAATCAGCATCGGTGTAGCCTCTCAAGTGTAAATCATTTCCTTGATAACATAATGAGTAATCAACTGTTCCTTTTAGATATCTTAAAATTCTCTTCACTGCTTTCCAATGTGCTTATCCTGGGTCGGACTGATATCTGCTAACCAACCTAACGATATAACAGATGTCGGCTCTAGTGCACATCATGGCGTACATGAGACTTCCAACAACACTTGTATAAGGAACATTCTTCATTTGTTCCTTTTCTTGTGGAGCCTTCGGACACATTTTACGATTAAAGTCTCACCTTTTGTGATAGGGTTGTCTATGGGTTTACAATCTTGCATATGAAATCATTCAAGAATTTTCTTAATGTATGGTTCTTGTGAAAGACATACTAATTTTCTTCAACGATCTCTTAAAATCTTGACTCCAAGAATATATATAGGTTCACAAATATCTTTCAACTCAAAATGAGATGATAACCATCCTTTGATTTCATTGACAAATCCTTTATCATTTCCAGCTATAAGTATATCATCAACATATAATGATAATATAACAAATTTGTTATTAGATCTTTTTGTATATACACAGTGATCTTCATCTATCATTTTGAAATCATACGACATTATCGCATTATGAAATCGAATATACCACTGTCTTGAGGACCGCTTGAGGCCATAAATTGACTTTAAAAGTCTACACACTTTGTGTTCTTGACCTTCTCTAATAAAACCTATTGGTTGTTCCATATAGATTTCTTCTTGTAATTCTCCATTGAGAAAAGCAGTCTTTACATCCATTTGATGCAATTCAAGATCCATGCTAGCAACTATAGCTAGAATAAGTCGGATTGAGGTAAACCGCACAACAGGCGAAAAAGTTTCTTCATAATCTATTCCTTCTTGTTTTGTATACCCCTTTGCGACTAAGCGAGCTTTGTATCTTTCAATATTGCCATCAGCTTTATGCTTGATTTTGAGAACCCACTTGTTTCTAATGGCTTTGCGTCCTTTCGGTAAATAAACTAATTCCCATACTTGGTTTGATTTCATAGACTCCAATTCTTCTTCCATTGCTTTCGTCCATTTTTCCTTAGAAGGGCAATTGAGAGCCTTATTTATATTCCTTGGCTCTTCTTCATCTTGTGGAATAACTAGAAAAATTTCCCCCTCAATCTCAAATCGTCGATGTGGAACTTGTTTCCTATTTGATCGACGTATTGGAGATTGATTGATGTTACTCCCACTTGGACCAACTATCATAGTTGGATCGTCAGTGGGGAATGATGGAGGATCTGAAACTGATTCATCAACTCCCATATCGCTCCCACTGGGATGTAGTATAACCAACTGGTTTTCGGCAATAGAATTGCCTTGGTCTTGTGTTTCATATAGAAACAAGTCTTGACCTATCACGCCCTTCTTAGGAAAATCGGTTTCTAAGAATGTGACATCTCGTGATTCAAACTCAATGATGCTACCACTTTCTTATTCTCCTATGAAGACATATCCCTTTGAATGTTTTTAGTATCTTATGAAGATACATTTCTTCCCCCTTGGACCTAATTTTCCATATTTATGGAAAGGATCATGAACATAGGTAGCACATCCCCATGGCTTTAGGAGACTCAAATCGGGTTTCCGATTTGTCCATAACTCATATGGTGTAGTAGTAATAAATTTGGAGTATAATTGATTGAGGATATATTTGGCAGNCATAAATATTGAACAAGCAACATTTTGACCCAAAACTCATTTGGCCAACTTCAATCAAACACTTCAATTAAATCTTGATGTTTGAACCATAACCTTCATGTTCTTCAAACAAAAGTCATAAGAACATTAATTGAAATAAAAAAAAAAAAATTCAAAAAGGTTAAGTCTCTCTTGGCCGAATTTTTGCTCATCAACCAACATGGTCAAAATCAGATTTTTATGGCATATAAAGAATACACATGCATGGATCTATAACTCTTACAAAGCAAGCTGCCATATAACTTCACAAATCCAATTTTGAAAAATTACCCAACATTTTTCAACATAAGAACATGAACTTTTTGGCCAAGTTTAGACAAATAAGGATCAAATCCTTGGCTCTGATACCATTTGAAAGATGGATGCATGGAGAATCAAGCATATCATACTATAACAAGTATAGTCATAGTTTAAAAAAAAAATTTCAATCAAATTGAAATAAGTAAGGTAGAACATGTTACCTTAAGCCCTTAGCAACCTTGAAGACTCTTAATTTCAAGAGAAATTAAGCAAAAGAGTATCCATACCAAGGGAAGAAGAAATTTGGCCAAGAGAGAGATTTAGGGTTCTTAGAGATTTTTTTCTCTCTACACAAAAAAATGATATATCGTTTTCTTTATATAGGAATCCTTGTAAACAATTCAATAATTGTTTTGGACTTTCTTAAACAATTCCATAATTGTTATGAAGTTGTTAAACTTATTTAAATTATAACATTGGATTTACATTTAATCACAATTAATAATTTAACTCTTAAATTGTTTATATAACAATTTAACCTTAATTGTTTACAAGTACAACCCCTTATAAAATCCAATTTAATATAAAGAAAATGATTAATATAAATAACTTTATTACCCTTGATAGGTACTAGCCAACCTTGGATAATCAACTCTCTTTGGCTATTTCTCCATTTTTCCTTAGTTTTTATGTGTGACCTCTTAGGTTCACTGTGGCCTAGTTGTGGGCCCAATATCACAGTCTATTTTGATATGTTTTGACATAACTCTTTATGAACAAAACTCCCACTGATTATGGTAGACATCTAGCAATGCTCCATAACCCCTAAGTCACAATAAAGATATACTCCAACAAACCTTTTACAATCATACACATTGTATAATCAAATCCTTCCGTTGTCTAATTCCAATTAAGAATGGATTCATGGTATGTACAAATCCTTATCTTAATTTTAATTCAATAAAATATGGAACGTGTCATCATGAAACAACCTTTCATGTAACATTTTATATAACCCGGCCGGAGATTTCCCTTTTCCAATGTATCTTGACATTTGTCTAGGAACTTGATATCAATCTATACCAAGTCAACGGATCCCATCTTGACTATCACTTGTCCTCACACATAAACAACACATGGCAAAATTGGCTTATTAACATATGGCATGATTAGCCTTGTGTTTATACACCATATGAACCATATGCATTTATGTAGAATCCAACCGTGATATCTCAGGTCTAAGGATTAATAATACACTAGTACGATCTTATGATAAATCATTGACTACATTTTAAATGTCCATGTGATTCATCATAAATGGCCATATTCGATAAACAGTTCACTAACCACGTATCCATGCTAATGCCCTAGTGATATAACTTTTATAATCACCCACACTAATACCATCACATGATATTCTACGGAGGCATTCAGCATGCCTACTATGTAATATTATTGCCCAATTAATATTACCTATGTAGGGAGCACTTTGATGATTTTGATCTTCTAAAAATTTGTATCATCTGGACATTTCACATGTAATACATATTTATAAATGAACCAATAAACCACATGTGAAATAAGAACGCTTTTATCTATTGATAAGATGAAATGTATATACAAAATATATACATTAACATATATATACAAAACATAATGCCTTGGAACTGATGACACGATTGGTTCCTAGGGCATACACTAACAATATATTGGTGTATATATGTTTTTACTATTGAATAATTATTATTGGATGAATAAAATAATAATTGCTTAATACATGGTTAATTAATTTCTCCGAAAATCATTATATCTAATTATTTATTTAGATGGGGGGTATATTAGTAATATATCCTAAAACGGGAGATTAGGGTTGGCCTATAAAAAAGCACTTTTCCCCAAATCTCCCATAACCCTTCTATCATTGCTGCCCAAGCTAAAGGTTGACACGATTAGGGTTGACACGATTGCTGCCCAAGCTAAAGGTTGAGAGAAAAATTTCTCTAAAATATTTCTTAACTCTCTTCTTCTTTAAACTACATAAATCACTCTAGCAAATTGATTGTGTGTTGAGTCTTGCCGTTGTGTGGATTTTTGTTAGTTCACTTCTATCATTGAAGTGTGAGCGTTTTCAACAATCAATCGGAGGAGCCATCAACGTGGGTGAGAAATTGAAACCTTGAATGGGTTTTATTGTTCTTAAGCATGTAAACAACATTATATCTCTTATGAGGATTTTAGGGCTTTAGGCTTTAATTGGAAAATATTTGTTTTCCACTGCCTATTTGTTTAATTAATTCCTAACACACTAGTCGACAAGTAATAAAGTGATGAATAAAGTGTTGAGTCCAATGAGGATTGAATGCTAAACAAACAGATAAATTGACTAACCTTAACATTAGTATCTACCCCTTTACAAAAGAAAACTACTCCATACTCAAAGTAAACAAAATCATCATTACAAAAATTCCAAACTGAAAATAAAAATAGAGTAATGGAAATTAAAACTAGGACCTTGAAGAATTGATCTTTGGAAAGGTTTGGTGCCAACTTCTCCCGAATGAATAGTGTTAGACTCTCTATTTTGATCTCCTTTTCTCCCTTGATTGTTTTGTTTCAAGAAGCCTAGCCTTCTCTCTCCCAAGTCATCTCTTTCTTTTTATACTAATTTTTTTCATTGAAAAATCACACATGCCGTGACTGTAAAAATTCTAGTCGCGGTGGTCATTCATTTCCTTGAAAAATATAGCAGCTCACAAAAATCACGCTTGCCACAGCGAAGAAAAGTCTTGTTGCAGTGGTCGTTCAAAATTATGCTAAGACCAAAAAATTGAAAGTTGTAGACCCGCTTCTTAGCTTTCTATAGCTTTTAGAATCAGGTAATTCCAATTATAGAACTCTATTTTAAAACCCAGACTGGACCGGCCGGTTCGACCAGGAGTTGGCTTTGACCCTGGTCCAAATTAACATAAAAATTGGGAATGATATAAAACCTGCTTTGGACTAGAGATCGACCGATGAAACAGTACAAAACTGCTGGTTCGACCGGTATGAGGCTTAAAACGGTTCACTATTTTGGGGTTAATCTGATCGCTAAAAAAATCCTATTCCTAATTCCTAAACCAATTTGCGGCACCGTTTCATTCTCCATTTCATTGAGCTAGCAAGTATTCTCCATTTCATTTCAATAAAAATACCAAGTTGTATCTTCCATTTTCATTTCTATTCTTCTTCACTTACTCTAAAATCTATAGTGTAAAGAAGAAGAAGTAAGGGGAGGGGAAGGAAGAAGTGGCCGGTCCGATTTGGACCTTGTTTGGCCAGACTGCGATGGCCAAGACCTTTTTGGCCGCCAAGTGAAGTAAGGGGGAGGGGAAGGAAGAAGAAAGAGAAGAGGAGACAAAGAGAAAGAGTAAGGAAGAAGAATAGAGGAAGGAAGAAGATTAGAAGAAAGAAAAAAAAGAGATGAAGAGAAAGAGAAAGGGAGAAGAAAGAGAAGAGGAGAGAAAAATTATGGTAGAGAGACGAGAATGTGTTAGAAGAAAGACGAAAGTGACGGGGAGTAATGGGAGGAGAGAAAAAAAATAATTAATAATAAACGCTGCTGGGTGCATTTGCTTTATTTTAAACTTACAGGGACTTATGGGTAAATTTTAAGGATGTATTTGCTTGTTTTCAAACTTATAAGGACTAATGGAATTATTTAGAGATGTGTTTGTTGTATACTGGTCAAACCAACCCAAGAACTGGCCCTTTGACCGGGTCAACAAACGGTCCGATTTTTAAAACAATGTTGTGAACTCAAGTTATGCTAATTCTACTCAAAATTGGCGTTTAGCCCTACAAAGAACAAAACTTCCAATTAAATGCATTTCACAAATCACAATCAAAGTGAAGAGAATTTAATATAAATCCTAATGAAACTTAGTATAATATCATAGTAGAAAGTAGGATTATCATTGACTCTTACGGAACACTTTTTGAGGTTATATGTGTGAATCCTTTGCTGATTTGTGTTTGAAACTAATTTTAAACACACAAATTAAAAGGAGTTAAAGGAAAAAGGTTTGGCTATGGAGGAGAGAATTTGAGATTAAATTTTTTGATCTAAAACCAAGATTGAATGTAATAGTGATTTTGGCCTCTTTATATAGTTAGTGGAATTAGTGGATGGGAATGAGCTGAGCTGAGCCAAGTATCTACCTACTCGAGTTCGGCTTGGCTGCTAGAGCACTAAGCTTGAGTGGCTTGCTTGAGCTCATGTTAACACTAAAAAAAAAAAAGCGCTCGAGCTCGGGCTTGAGCTCGTGATAATCGAGTTCAAGGTCGAGATCGCGTTTGCCAAATTGCAGTGGACAAAAACATTTAGTCCAAAACTTTTCATGACATTCATGCATGTATTCTTCCACTAATTATATCATATTTTAGCCTACCATTACCTCATACTTGACATGACAATCATGTAAGTCTTTCTTCACAAATATATTAAACAATTTAATACATTTAATGCATGTCTCTTAATGTCTTCTATAACTTGTCTAATTTAATTTCTCAAACTATTCTAAATATTTCAAATTAAATTAGAATAATTAATTTTACAATATTGTCCAGGATAACTTTTATCGGCTACCTAGGGGACTCATATGAAAATGTTTGATAAAAGGCTTTAATGTATTCGATTTCGTACCCCTTTATCTCATAAACATAAGGTACTGAATGCGTTAAAGTTGTCTGATTATACTATAGGGACAACGTTGCATTCTGAAATTAAATATTTTGTTTATCAGAAACTTTAATAATTTAATGATTAAATTATTTCACTAAAGCCTATCCATTTAGCGACAGCTACACATATACCCTCATGGAACACCTATAAACGGAACTCGGTCTATATACCAATATACCCTTTTCGTTACATCTTTTCTTTGCATCCAGTTTTACATCCACTGAATGATAAATGTTTAATGAACACTTCATTAAATGCTTGGCCAAGTCTTAAGACCCTGTAAAACCCCATAAGACGATATCCCTTAAACTTTTGGAGTTATGAATTCCATATCTATGAATAGTGTTCTCAGACTCATAGAACTACTATCCCAATCAGCTAGGGTATTGAACCGTTAAACAACAGAATCTCACCTTCTATTCTAATCAAAGATTGCAGTCTAAAAATCAAAGGTATACTACATGCTTATGATTAAGGTACATATGTCTAAGTTGCTAAGGTGTGAAGTTAATGTTTTCCGTTATGGTAGTTACATAGAATTATAAACTTCACTTGGTCTAGTTCAATGTATATCAAATGCACAAGTGTCTCTGTCCTTGTAATAGTCACTTTCTACTCATATACTCATAAAAGATATATAATGAAAACACATGGAAAATAACATAAATAGTTGGGCCCAAAATTTTCTTTCATTAAACATAAATATGTATATAGCTATTCTTTACACAAAAATTGTATCATGTACAAAAGTGATCAAAAACATGGTGGACAGTGTAGCCATTTCCCTTCGCTTGCAGACGCCCATCCGACCGTGTCCTCACCTAGATCCTGCAAAACATAGGAAACAATGGGGTGAGCACTAAAACAATGCTCAGTAAGTAAATCCTCTACTTATCTAACCCCGTAACTCTCTCTAATTCTTTCCTTACAATTCTCATTTACTCTTTCTCTTATACTTCTCTCTGTTTTCTCTTTCTCATAACTCTTTTCTACTAACTCTCTTTAGTAAGTCACGGCCTCATCTTACCGGAGGCACGGCCGGGACTCACTCCCGCTCTACGTGATTTCTACTCATTCTAGCCGATCGGACTCGATTATGCATGGATTCGGAACCCTTGGCCATGTGAGTGTATATACTCTCTCTCTGGTACTCTTGGGTATAGCCCTCATCCGCATGCACTCTCACGGGCTAAACCACTTCTCTCTCTCATACTCATGCCGCTCTCTCAATGCGGCGTACATGCGGGAATACTCTACCCATTACTCATGGGTTCCCTATCGCACAGCCTAATCTAAGCTCTTTTCTCTCTTTTATTCGCTAGTGCTCAATCTCTCTTTCTCTTTATTAAAGCTCACACTCAAAATTCTCTATTCTTTTTCTACTCTTTCTCTAATGCATAATGAATGCATATGGATGACTCATGCTTATTAATACACTAATGAAATGCAATTATGCTATGTAGTAATAATTAAGGCTTTCTACTCTTACTCATGCTTCTCTTAAGCATTTCATCATACAACTCATGTGCATATAAAACTCTATGTTACCAATAACTCTTCTCTTCTCTTGAACCTTCCCAATATGGGAGAAAACTCTCTCATAAACTCTCATTTCCTGTTAATGAAACAAACACTTCTATAGGGTTTACTCAAACTCCCTTCAACTTCAATCAAAGTCGACTCCATAAAATCTCAACACTTCTCATATTCTAATACATTCAATACTCATTAATAACTATAATCTCATCTCGTCTCATCTCAATTTCTCAATGAACATAAGATATACACATACATACATAAATCTCTACTCAAAAGAGTTCTTAAATGTCCACTTGGTTTAGATTTACTTATTTGTGAAAAAGTGACTTCTCTAGTACTTTTCCTTTTCCTTGTTGTCTTGTCTTCTCTCTACAACTCAAAACAACAACAAGAACAATAAAAACCATATAAGACTTCCATATAACTATAAGCAAACTCACATCCAAAGCAAGAATCCTTACCTTAGGATGCTTTAGATGAACTCTCTACTTAAAATTACTCAAAAGCTCTCTTAAACCCCTTAGAAATCTTGGGAAAATTGGAAGGAAACTTGAGAGAATTAGAGAATGGTTATGGCGGTGGAAATGAATGAAATGAAGGGTTTATTTCACTTAACCCTTTTTAGCTCATAAGATACCATCACTTCCCAACTTTGCCCTTGTTCTTCCTTGGAAATTCCATCTATATCCTTTGATTCATTTCACTCACACCCCCATACTAACCTATTCTCCATGAAATTTCCTTACATTTTACTCCCCACTTTTCCTGCTAATTAGGGGTAGAATGGTCATTGTGCCCCAAAAGAAGAATTCTCTAGAAACTCAATACACTTTTTGTCAAGCCCTTCACCGCGGCGAAGAATCTTTCTTCGCCCCGGCGAAAAATTACAGAACCTACATCGTAGGTTGCAAGGCTTCATCGCCACGGCGAAGCTTCTTCTTTGCCCCGGCGAAGTCTGTAACATAAAAACTTCACCAAGTTTTACAAATTTCAGGGCAACCACTCAACCAACTCACAATATCCATTCAACCAAGGGCCAACTAAATATTATTACCACTAAACAAACTCAATTAAAGCTGAATCAATGAACATTTAAGTAATACAACAAATCTTAACTACGTACCTCAAGCGGGGCGTTACAGTCCTAAAATCCTCATTTTTATGATTCAAGACTCATCACCCTGACGGAGGTAGACAACACATCAACCTTATAAAAACAGAGTATCCAGCTCCTGTTTCATGGTTGTGAACATACTTTCAAGCTACGATAAAATCCCGTATCTCCTATATATGATTGTTTCATATAAACGTGGATTTTATCTTATTTTGTAGCTCTGGAACCTTTGACCACTAATGTATATACATATGTACATGTATTATAAAGAAGATTTATGATAGCGATACAAATAAAACATTTTTATTTATTTAACAATTATTTACATTATTTCAGAGAATCATTGTAATCTTAGAGCATAACCCTAACATTAATTGGCCAACACTCATTATATAGGTTATGTCTGGTGAATATGAGACAAATATATTAAGCTCTCAACGAGTCTCTAATATCTTCCTTTGTCAATTGGAGTTCCTCAGTTTTAGCTTCAAGCTTGTGATTTCGATTAATAGTTGTACCATGTCATATCGGTTTCCTTTAAAAGATCAAGCACATACTTTCTTTGACAACCATATATGCCTTGTTTTGATCGAGCCACTTCCATCCCTAGAAAGTATCTTACAGTTCCTAGATCTTTAATCTCAAATTCTTTGGTCAGTCTTCTTTTCAAATTCTATAGTTTAGTTGGTTCTAGAAAAAAAAAATTCCTTCAAAATTATTTAAAACTTACTTTTTCTTCCTAATCAGATTCATCTTATTGCACAATTGCTTTCTCCATTATTTTAGTATATATATATTTATCAAATAAAGATATTTGAGATAGGATAAAAGTTTTCAATTTTTAAGAAAAATTAAAATTATGATTTATAGAGGAACCAAGGGCGAAGCCAACATTTTAATTTTGGGGTGTGTTGACATGTGAAGATTATTAGCATTTATCATAGGATATGATTGAGCTCAATTATAGTGATTGAGCTCTATTATAGGACTAATTTCACTCCCTAATTGATAGGATTATTACATTACTATTGAAATCATGTAATTAATACTTTCCTTACATACTTTATTTTCCTGTATAAATTGATACAATTATGTACAAACTAAATAAATTGAATATACATTTATTCTCAAAGTTTTCTTTCTTTCTCGACATTCTTTGGCAGCTTAGTTGCCTCTCTTGCCTCTTTCTGACATGGTATCAGAGCAAGTTGCTTAATCAAGCTTTTGCCTTTTCCTTCATGCCTACATCCTCTCAAGCCTCCAGGTTCTTCACCTGCAAAAAGAAGGCACTTAGATTAGTGCGATTCCATATTTTCCCACAACAACAGAATGATTCCCAATCAGCTAAACACAACAATAAACTAATCAAACACTTAACCATACCCAAAATCAGTCTACTCAACTAGACCCAAACCAGCCCACTCAAGCAGGCCCGCATCAACCAAAACATGCCCACATCAGTCTACTCAAATAGGCCCACAACCCAATTCTCAACCAAATACACAACCACCAGGTTCACAACCCACTCAACCAGGCCCAAATAGTCAACCAAACCCAAATAATGGGTCAAGACCACACACCCATTTTGGGTTTACCTACCCACAATTTGAATCAGGTCAACCCTTCCAACTCATCCCAACCCCTCAACAGCGGCTGAAACTCCGTGACGTTTTGTATATGCTGTCGTTAGACGGACCAGGACTTGTTCTAGTCAAGTAGCCCTTCACCAGATTGGAAAACTACGTCGCTCGGCCAAGCTCTCATCACAAATGATAAAGACGGCTTTATTGCCGGAACTATGCTGCCGCCCAATGAGCGGCATCTCAAAAAGCAGTGGATCAAGTGTAATACTCTTGTCCGGTCATGGCTCAGCAACTCTTTGACCTAGGATGTTGCCGCTGAACTCCCACCAACAAAGATTGCTAAGAAAATGTGGGCCAACATCAAAGAGTTGTATGGCCAGCTCAATTTAGACAAGCTCTTCACTATTCTAAAGAATCTTGCCAACGTAAAGCAACACAATCAATCAGTGACAAGCTATTTCAACCGATTATCAACACTATGGAACAAACTCGACGCCGTTGAGGACCCATTAAATGGGCCACTTGAAACTTTACTCCAATTTCAGAAAATCAAGGGTTATCCATTTTTTGATAGGGCTAAACGAGAGTTTCATCCCATTTCGAACACAAATGCTTAGAAAATCGACATCGCCGATGCTCCATCATCCTACTAGCTTGTCGTTCAGGATGAGCATCAACAATTGGCCACATTGGAACCACCACGCCTCGGTGATTCCATAATCTTTGCAGCAAACAGATTGGTCAAGAAAATCAGGTAGAGAATGTGAAAGGTGAGAGAGAAGGCTAGGGTTATTTGGAAATGAGAAAAGTGGAAATTTATATAATTCCATCAATGGCTCAAGTCAAGTTAACACATCCAACATTTCACAACAGATCAACCAGTTATTCTCATTCAATGGTTCTCAATATGGGCAGTTTCAAAACACATCCAATGGCTCTGGATCAACGAGATCACGTAAAAGCACACTATACTGTGAATATTGCAAGCGGTGTAATCACAACTGTGAGAATTATTGGAAATTACATCGTCGCCCTAAGGACAAATCTGGAAATTCAATAGCCAATAATGTGACAACAAATCAGGGAAATGACATGATGATTTTGATGATCAGTCTCGAAGAATCACCCAACTAGTCTAGATGCTGAATCAATCCCAACCCAAGAATGCTTTTGCTACTTCGCAGGTACATCTTTTGTCCTTAATAATTCATTTTCAAAAGATGTTTGGATAATTGACTCTGGTGCCAATGATCACATTGTCTACTACCACATGTTTTTCACTACACACACACAACCTAAATTTCCAATATATGTTCGCATGCCAAATGCTAATAATACCTTAGCCACACATGGTGGTACTATCCACCTAGGAGAAAAATTAATCTTGAAAAATGTCCTCCAAGTCCCTACCTTTAACTTTAATCTCATTTCGGTATCTAAACTATGTGTCGATAATAATTGCACATTGCAATTCTTCCCTAATATGTGCCTTATTCAAGACCCTTCGACTGGCAGTAGAGGTGGAAAAGTAACCCGCCCGGCCTGACCCGGCCCGGCTCGCAGCGGGTTACTTTGTTTGGCGGGTCGGGCCTAACTCGCCCGCCAGCAAAGGCAGGCCGGGTTAGGCCCGCCATTTTCTTGCCTGCCATTTTCTTCAAAATGGTTGGCCCAGCCCGGCCAGCCAGCCCTAACCTGCCGGGTTAGGTGGCGGGCTGGGCCGGTTAGCCGATTTTCCTTTTTTTTTTTTTTGTTTTTTGTTTTTTATTTAACTTTCAAATAATAATTTAAATATAATGTGTTTTAATAACTTTTCAAATATCAATAATTCAATTCAATTTTGTTTGTTAACATTTCAAATTTAATTCAATTTTGATACAATAAAATTTAATATAAGAAAAATTATTCATTATCAAAAAATAAATAAGAAATTACAACAATTATTGCCTCGTTAAAACCTCACAAGAAAAACCCAATGGGGGAAAAACTTGGTAAAGAAAAAAGAGTGCATAATTGACAATTAATTTACAAATTACATTTTACAAAACAACTAATTTGGGGGTGGTTCACTAGGACCTCCCTCATCTGTATCATCTATATTACAAAATTGAAACGATTCTACTAAAGTATTGTCGATAACCTCGTATTGATCTTGATGGTGCAATCGTTCCCAATCTCGAAGACATGTGAGGACTTCAATCATTTTTTGAGCAAGTTTAGTCCTCCTTTCATTTAAAATCCTTCCACTTGCACTAAATGTTTGTTCGGATGAGACGGTTGAGACAGGAACAGCGAAAACATCCAAGGCAAGTCTTGATAATACCGAAAAACATTTTCTGGCTTTCCAATACCTAAGATATCAAAGTGACCTGTTGAAAACATTTCGGGGGTTGCCAAATATTGTTGAAGTTCATTACTCTGCGACTCATGGAGGACAGTATATTAGTTGTTGTTGTTGTTGGTGGTGCTTTTGAAGAGGAGGTGCGGCTATGCTTCGGATTCGAGTCCTCTTCGGCCTATTCAGTGCATTCAAGAGTATAATGTTAGAGTAGATGCCCTAGAGCCAATCAATTATTGTAGAATTGACTCTTTGTAAAATGTCATAATCAATAATAAAAGGCATTTTATTCTATATCGCGTAAATCATTATTATTGCAATATGTATTGATATATGTCCTTAGATAGTAGAACCGTGACGAGGGTATCAAGTGTTTCAAATCTTGATAGAGAACCCTTGAGCACATATGGTGGCCATTCTAGAAATGTCCGTAGCCCCAGTATTATTCAAAGTAAGGGCTAGATAATACGGTAAGGCTATCATAGTGTGAACGACCCTGTCGAAAGGCAGTGACTGATCTCACTTGTCAAGGTTGTTTGGTGACAACCTGGTGCAACACATGATGGCTTGTTGTAGGCGGATATACGCCGCAGCAAGTTCACTGGACTGACCCACCAGAGGATTCCATATGGATGGTAACCCCGTGTCTATGGAACAAATCTCTAACGAATGGTGGTGCATGTGATCCTTAGACTTGAGATCACCGGAGTGCCTTGTGCACCGATTGGTATAGTTTGACAACTAGCCAACGCAGTTCTATCAGAGCTGTCAATACGTGTGGTGATTGGCTATATCAGGAGGTGTATCAAGACTAGGGGATTGATAAAGGATTTCACTCCGGGTACGAGAAGTTATCTCACGGCGCAATTCAGTATATGGCAATGACACTAAAACTGTGGCCACAGTGGGATTGAGTTGTGCTCTATCCAGATTATAATACGAGTCATTGGTCCAGAAACTGAATATATAATATCGAGATGAACCGAGGTTGACACTATTTCTATGCCTTCGTCTCGTCGAGATAACGTATGATGAAAGGATCGTATTGTACAGTAACCATATCGTTGACAGGTAGCTACTTTGCTGAATCCGAATCTATCGGGTGGCCATGATGCTTTGCTAGGGGCCAACTTGGTCTGTGTATTAGTGAGACGATTAATTGGTGTAATCACGATACTATACACTACCGTAGAGAGGAGCCTAGGGTCACACACATAGAAGATAATTTAAGAGCCAAGAAGAAAGAAGGGCGTTTTCGTCTTTTTAGGCGAAAGGGTATTTTGGTAATTTCATAGTGCAATTAAATTTGCTGAGGTCGTAGCCTTTTTTATTTAATTGTGTAAAAAATTAAATAAGTGAAATTACGTTAAATGTGTGTTCGCACTATTTATTAAATCATCATTATTGATTAAATGTTAATTAAATATTAATTGATTTTAATTAGATAATGATGAATTAAATTAAAATATCAAAAGGAGTGTTTGGCAACATGGGGTGTTTGGGTTGGAGCCCAAGCCCATTCCAGTGGGAATAGGGCAACTTGGTTGCCTATAAAGGAATAGTGTTTGTTGTTTTATGATTTTTTAATTGATTTTGCCTTTGAAAAAACAACACACACACAGCCCTTTTACACTCACTCCCACGCCACTTCATCTTTTGATTGAAAAATCAAATACTGATTTTCTTCTTGATTTCTTAAGGCCAAGGAGGATCTAGCAAATCCCTCCTTGGTCCTTGTTGATTGTCTTCGGTGGACCTCTACGGTTCGATCCTACACTTGGATCGGTAGCAAACACATTCAGAGACAACATTGGTGGAGCCTCAAACGTGGGTATGAATCTAAACCTTTGGATTTATATTTTTCTGCAGATTCTTATTATGCATAAACTGTAAAATCTGTGCCTTGATTTTGGGTTCTAAGGAACGATCCGTGGTTGTAAAATTTTTGTTTTCCGCTGCGCAACGGGTCGTTTCCTAATAGTGGTATCAGAGCCTAGGGTACTAGATTTGCAGTATTGAATGGTTGATACATGTATTTGTTGATAACATGCTGCCTTGATGAATCTGCCATAAAAAACCCAGTTTTTGAAAAATCTGAAAAATCTATAAATCCACTGTTGAATGATTGATTCAAATGATTAACTGGTTTAAAATGTGTTGATGAATGTTATATTGGTTGGTTAATATCCTGGTTGAACGTATGTGCGTTTGATTTGATTTGGATTAGTTTATACACAAAAACTGCAAAAAACGCGAACTGTACGAATTGGGGATTTCCAGGTTTCGCCGCGGCGAAGCTTTAGCTTCGCCGCGGCGAGTAGCCTCTGGACAGTTTCGCCGCGGCGAAGATAAACCTTCGCCGCGGCGAAGTCTGTGGCGGCTAGACAATTTAAACCTTCGCCGCGGCGAAGTATGCAGCAAGGAAGTGTATACTGTAAGTCCTCGCGCGGCGAAGATAAAACCTTCGCCGCGGCGAAGGCTGTAGTTTTCCAATTCTGTATTTTTTGCAAAGGGACAATCTGTAGTTTTAAATAACCTATAAAGCCAAGTACATCTGCACATTTAAGAGGGTAATTAATTAATTAACCCACCCAATTCAAAATTGATTGTTTTGAAATGTATGCTTGTATTGTTTGTATATTGCATGGTGGCGGTACAGAGCCTTAGACCTAAGGGTGAATGTTTTAAATTATTTTGGGTATGTATGGCTGTAATATTTTAAATAGGGCCTGCGTGTCCTGCCTTCTCTCTTCTTCTTAATGTACATTCTTTTCTCATCCATTCCCTTCGAAGTAAATCGAGGTTTCTAAATTTGTTGATGTAAAATTAGTTTGATATTAATTTTATTGTAAATTTAGAATGATGTTTTGTAATGTACCTGGCTGCGGAGCGAAGGACGAGGCAACCATACTTGAAGACTCAAGATATTGTTCCAAGATCCCTAGGTGACCCACCGATCCCTCTAGGCTGAGGAGATCGGTTTTTAGTTAGGCCATTGTACTGGCACGTTTAATATTTTGTTTAGAATGCATGCTAAGGTTGAATGTTGAATAACATGCCAAACAATGTCATTCTAACAAAGATAATAATCTGATGAGACATTAAATAACAAACCCCTCAACTAAGTATATTAAGTCACGAATGCCTTCCATACCATGGTTTTAATCAAACCACTATTCGTCGAAACCTTGTTCGCCAAAGCGAAGGGTACACTTCTGCCAGTGGGAGGTTAAAATTCATTGGAGTTTTCTTAATGGTGATGGGTCGACTTAAAATGACGGTTTTGCTTGTTCGCCAAAGCGAAGGTTGATAACGCGTCATAGGCATAGTAGAGCAGTACACATATTAGTTGTACGTGGTGATGTAGTGTCCACTCTACTGATACTGAGAATCAACTTGAGGACAATGGTTGGAGCCATTGAATTGTGTGATGGCTTGTTGGCTTTTTCACATTTGAGGTTGATGTGGGAGCTATCAATTGGTGTGGATTAAGTTTGTTGGCCACCTAATCAACCCATTTTGGCTTGTCGCCAAAGCAAAGGTTTGAAATGGGCAAGAGGGATCTCGGTCCACTAGGAAAGCCCACGGGCTTTCCCGAGTTAATAGTGAGGGGCTATGCTTGAGTAAAATAGTGGGAGCATCGTTTAATAAAAGACCTTATTAAATAACAATGAACTTTATAATAACTTTATCTTTCTGCAATTGTAGTCACCGAAAATGAGCATGAAACCTGCGACCGTAATCGAAAAAGAAAACAGTGGGATGGATCCAATTTCTCAGACTGGTATCGTAATTTCGGATTATACTTAGTCAGAAAAGAAATTGTATATCCTTGAAAAGCCATACATGGCTGAGCCTGATCCTGATGCCACTCAGGAAGTTAAGGAAACTTATCAAAAGTTCCTTGATGATGCTGATAGCGTACAATGCTTGATGTTAGCATCGATGACACCTATGCTGCAAAGCAGCCTGAGAATATGGATGCTTCTTCCATAATTCTACACCTCAGGAGCTTTATGAACAAAATGCTCGACATGAGAGGTACAAGGTGCGAAAGCACTGTTTGGGAGTCGTCTGACTGAGGGTGCCCAAGTGGTCCCATGTGCTCAAGATGATCGAGCACATTGAGAGGCTTGAGACTTTGGGATGTGGCTTGGATGTAGAATTACAAATGGATTAATTCTGCAATCCTTGCCTGACTCATATGCTCCGTCATAATGAATTCAATTGAAGACGATGGAGAAAACCTGTCAGAACTTCTGAACATGCTGAGGACTGCAGAGCAGGACTTGAAAAAGTCCAAGCCTGTTTTAGGTTGCTGCCAGTAAAGCAAAGGGTAACGGCAAGGGTAAGGCCAAGCCAAACCCAAGCCCAAGCCTAAAGGAAAGGTTGCTCTTGGGCTTGAGAGTGGCATAGGAAAGGGCAAGGTAGTCTGCTTCTTTTGTGGCAAGCCTGGCCAGGAGGAAACACTGCAGGCTTTCCTCGCAAGCAAGAAGAAGTCAGAGGCTACGACTTCAGGTACTTTCATGATTGAGATTAACTTCTCTCCCTCAACATCTTGGGTCATGGACACAGGATGTGGTACTCACATTATACTGATGTGCAGGGACTAAGGCAGAGTAGAGTGCTCGCCAAGGGAGAGTGGACCACGAGTTGGAAATGGAGCACATGTGGCTGCATTAGCGTTAGGGACTTATTGTTTATCTTTGCCTACGGGCTTATTGTTGGAACTACATAACTGTTATCACGTACCTTCTATTTCTAGAAATATTATTTCAGTATCCGTTGGATAATATGGGGTATCATTTTGAGATATCTAATGGATTGTTGTCCTTTAGTTTGAATGGATTCTATTGGAATTGCAAGGTATATAATGGATTATATGTTCTTGATTAAACAAATAAAGATATTCTCAATATTGAAACCAAGAAAGCTAAACTAGCCATCAAAACCAAACATATCTCTGGCATTGTGATTGTGTCATGTTAATAAGACTCGCATTGCAAAACTTCAAAGGGATGGAGTTTTGGCCCCTTTTGACTTCCAGTCATTTGAGGTATGCGAGTCATGCCTTTTAGGCAAGATGACCAAGTCTCCTTTCACAGGACAAAGTGAAAGGGCTACTGAACTGTTAGGCATCATCCTAGTGATGTATGTGGTCACTAACAGTTGAAGCCAGGGTGGATATTCATACTTCATCACATTTACTGAGATTTCAGTAGATATGGTTATGTCTACCTTATGAGACATAAATCTGAAGCCTTTGATAAATTCAAGGAATTCAGGAATGAAGTACAGAATATGTTGGGCAAAAATATTAAAGCTCTTGGTCGGATCGAGGAGGTGAATACTTAAGCTCGGGGTTTCTGAGTACCTGAAGGAATGTGGGATAGTATCACAACTCACCCCTCCTTATACACCCCAACACAATGGAGTGTCAGAAAGGAGGAATAGGACCTTACTTGACATGGTAGGTCCATGATGAGTTTTAGTGATTTACCTGTATCGTTCTGGGGTTATGCCCTAGAGACTGCGACTCACGTTTTAAATCGTGTGCCGTCAAAGTCTGTAGATAAGACTCCAATGAGCTATGGAGTGGGCGAAAGCCCAACTTGTCTTATCTAAGGATTTGGGGTTGCGAAGCTTATGTTAAGAAATTGACTTCGAACAAGCGGGCCAAAATCCTGTAAATGTTATTTGTGGGGTATCCAAGGAGACCAAAGGATACTATTTCTACCACCCAGAAGAGCGCAAAATTTTTGTTGCTCGATTGGTGTCTTCTAGAAAAGGAACATTTCTAAGAAGTACTAGTGGAGAAAGTAGAACTCGAGAAGTTCTAGAACCACAAGATATACTAGACGAAGGACGGGATGATGTGCCACAAGGACTGGTTGAGCATAATGAGGAGGTTACTCCCAAATTGTGGATCAAAGTGAACCACCTCAGGTAGCACAGGAGCTACGTAGATCTGGGAGAGTACGCCATGAGCCTGAGAGATACGGTTATCTCGTGACTCAACATGTGGACGTACTAGTCTATCAAGACGATGAACCCAGAACCTACGAAGACGCTATATCAGATCCAGATTCCATTAAATGGCTGAAGCCATGAAATCTGAGATGGACTCCATGTACCAGAACCAAGTGTGGTCTCGGTGGAACCACCTGAAGGGGTAAAACCTATAGGGTGTAAAGGGTCTTCAAGAGGAAGACTGACATGGATGGCAACGTGCATATTATAAAGCACGGCTGGTTGCCAAAGGTTTCAAACAAATTCATGGCATTGACTATGAAGAAACCTTTTCTCGGTTGCCATGATTAAATCCATCGGATTATGCTTGCAATTGCTGCATATCATGACTATGAGATTTGGAAAATGGATGTCAAAACTGCTTTCCTGAACGGAAACCTTGAGGAGGATGGTGATATGACACAACCTGATGGTTTCGTTCTTGATAGTCAAGCTAATAAGGTATGCAAGTTGCAGAGACCATTTATGGACTCAAGCAAGCTTCAAGGAGCTGAACATTCGTTTTGATGAGGCCGTAAAAGAATTCGGTTTATCAGGAACGAAGATGAGCCTGTGTTTACAAGAAAGTGAGTGGTAGCGCAGTAGCATTCCTAGTGTTGTATGTCGATGCATACTCTGATCGGGAATGATATACCGAACTTGCAGTCGGTAAAGACTTGGTTATCCAAGGCTTCTCCATGAAAGACTTAGGGGAAGCAGCCTACATCCTTGTGATAGATCGCGTAGGTTGCTTGGCCTAAGTCAGAGTGCATAATTGACAAAGTACTGAAACGATTCAGTATGGAAGAATCCAAGAAAGGATTTCTTCCGATGTCACTGGTGTTTATCTCTCTAAGGAATTGTGTCCTAAAACACAAGATGAGAGAGATAGGATGAAGAGGATCCCATATGCATCAGCAATTGGATCCATCATGTATGCCATGCTATGTACTCGGATTGATGTCTCATGTGCTTTGAGCACTTGTAGTAGTATCAATCGGATCCAGGTGAGCGTACTGGATGGCTGTCAAGAATATCTTAAGTACTTGAAGAGGACTAAGGATGTTCTTGGTTTATGGAGGGGAAGATGAGCTCACTGTAAGAGGATACAGTGATGCTAGTTTCCAAACGGACAAAGACGATTATCGATCGCAATCAGGGTTTGTATTTTGTCTCAATCCCGGTGCAGTGAGTTGGAAGAGCTCCAAGCAAAGCACTGTAGCGGACTCTACAATGGAGGCTGAGTATATTGCATTGTAGATGCGGCTAAGGAGCCAGTCTGGATTAAGAAGTTCGTCATTGAATTGGTGTGGTTCCTACGATTGTTGATCCTATAGACATCTATTGTGAAACAATGGAGCAATTGCTCAAGCTAGGGAACCACGGTCTCATCAGAAGTCCAGACACATACTCAGACGATTCCATCTCATCAGAGAGATAGTTGAGAGGAAAGACGTGCAGATTAGTAAAGTGCATACTGACGACAATCTGCAGATCCATGACAAAGCCTCTGTCAAGCAGAAGCATGAAAGGCACTTGAAATCATTTGGTATTAAATACATGAATGATTGGCTATAGTGCAAGTGGGAGATTGTTAGAGTAGATGCCCTAGAGCCAATCAATTATTGTAGAATTGACTCTTTGTAATAATGTTCATTAATCAATAATAAAAGGCATTTTATTCTATATCGCGTAAATCATTATTATTGCAATATGTATGATATAGTCCTAGAATGGTAGAACCGTGACGAGGGTATCAATGTTTCAAATCTTGATAGTGAGAACCCTATGAGCACATATGGTGGCCATTCTAGAAACGTCCGTAGCCCCAGTATTATTTGAAGTAAGGGCACAGATAATACGATGAGGCTATCATAGTGTTGAACGACCCTGTCGAAAGGCAGTGACTGATCTCACTTGTCAAGGTTGTTGGTGACAACCTGGTGCACACATGAGTGCTTGTTGTAGGCGGATATACCCAGCAAGTTCACTGGACTGACCCACCAGAGGATTCCATATGGATGGTAACCCCAGTGTCTATGGAACAAATCTCTAACGAATGGTGGTGCATGTGATCCTTAGACTGAGATCACCGGAGTGCCTTGTGCACGATTGGTATAGTTTGACACTAGCCTAACGCAGTTCTATTCAGAGCTGTCAATACGGTGGTGATTGGCTATATCAAGGAGTGTATCAAGACTATGGGGATTGATAAAGGATTCATCACTCCGGGTACGGGAGAAGTTATCTCACGGCGCAATTCAGTATATGGCAATGACACTAAAACTGTGGCCACAGTGGGATTGAGTTGTTGCTCTATCCAGATTATAATACGGGTCATGGTCAGAAACGAATATATATATCGAGAGTAACCGAAGATTGACACTATTTCTATGCCTTCGTCTCGTCGAGATAACGTATGATGAAAGGATCGTATTGTACAGTAACCATATCGTTGACAGGTAGCTACTTTGCTGAATCCGAATCTATCGGGTGGCCATGATGCCTTGCTAGGGGCCAATCTGGTCTGTGTATTAGTGAGACGATTAATTGGTGTTAATCACGATATATACACTATCGGTATGATGAGGAGCCTATGGGTCACACATAGAAGATAATTTAAGAGCCAAGAAGAAAGAAGGGCGTTTTCGTCTTTTAGGCGAAAGGGTATTTTGGTAATTCATAGTGAATTAAATTTGCTGAGGTCGTAGCCTTTTTATAATTTGTTAAAAAATTAAATAAGTGAAATTACGGTTAAATGTGTGTTCGCACATATTTAATTAAATCACATTATTGATTAAATGTTAATTAAATATTAATGATTTTAATTAAGAGAATGATGAATTAAATTAAAATATCAAATGGGAGTTTTGGCAACATGGGGTGTTTGGGTTGGAGCCCAGCCCATTCCATGTGGGAATAGGGCAACTTGGTTTGCCTATAAAGGAATAGTGTTTGTTGTTTTATGATTTTTTTAATTATTTTGCCTTTGAAAACAAACCACACAACAGCCCCTTTTACACTCACTCCCATGCCACTTTCATCTTTTGATTGAAAAAAATAACTGATTTTCTTCTTGATTTCTTAAGGCAAGGAGGATCTAGCAAATCCCTCCTTGGTCCTTGTTGATTGTCTTTCGTGTGGACCTCTACGGTTCGATCCTACACTTGGATCGGTAGCAAACACATTCAGAGACAACATTGGTGGAGCTCCAAACGTGGGTATGAATCTAAACCTTTGGATTTATATTTTTCTGCAGATTCTATTATGCATAAACTGTAAAATCTATGCCTTGATTTGGGTTCTAAGGAATGATCCGTGGTTGTAAAATTTTGTTTCCGCTGCGCAACGGGTCGTTTCCTAACAATAAGTCTTCATTGTGTTTCTTCTGCTACAACTTCTTTGGATATTTCGCTTTTGCGACTGGGGTTCCATACCTATTTTCATATTGGAAATATCTTCAAAAAGACTATTTTTACCTCTCCTATTTGATTGACAAATGATTCGGTTTGTAAATTTTCACTTAATTGTCAAAACCATTTTCTAAACGTGCTAATTTAATTCTAGGATCAAATAGCACCTAAACAATAAAGAAAAGGAATGGGTTCCCAATATTTCAAAAAAAAATTTTCCATTGCCTTTATTGGTGCATTTAAATTTCATTGTCTCTGTTTTTTGTAATAAACTCAAAATTTTTATAATTGTATGTATTACCAATGGAATAGTAGGAAATACACACCAGAAAGTTGTAAAGTGGATGGTAAAAACATTTGAGAAAAGAATGAAATACTTTAGCTATCTTCCAATCATTTCAACCAAATAATGAGGACCTCTATTATTTGCTACAAAATAACTAATTAATTAGCATAAGGTAAACATAAATCAAGCATAAATAAGTACTATCTATCAACAGACATATCTAATGCAAAAGTTCTAGGAGACATATTTGATTTTATACAAGCTTCTTGAAATTCAGCATTTCTTTTATTACTACCAGTAATCCAAGCTAAAGATTCCCTAATTCTATCAAATTTTTTTTAATTGTTTTCATACCACTTTTCACAAAATTAATAAACATGACATGCACAACGTTGGTGAAAAAACTTCAAATTGTTATATAAAGGATAATTAGTTTGAAAAAAATCTATAGCTTACTATTAGAACTTGCATTATCTAAAGTTAAACTATACTTTATCAATAATATCATAATCTTCTAAAACTTCAACAATTTATTATAGATTTCAAACCACTATGATCCACATCCATTAATCTAAATCCTAATAAAGATTTATTTAATTTAAATTCGTTATCAAAATAATGCTAGTAACACAAATATAATCTTGTTTAGCTCTACCACTCCAAATATCGGCAGTTAGAGCCACACTAATATGACAAGTATGAATTTATTTTTAATTCTAATTTCATTTTTTAAAACAATTTTATTAAATCATTTTAGTTGCAGTTTTAGAATAACTTAAATCCTGGAAAAAAATGAATTTTGAACAAATCTTCAAAATATTTATCTTCAGCCATATTAATAAGTTGATCAGCTACAGCAATATATAAAGCTAACTGTTCCCTATATACATCAGAATTACTAAAGTAGTACCCATATTAGTTATGAGTTTGATTGCTTCTCTATTTCCATGTTTAATATGTTTATAGCATGCCTTTTTAAGTACTAGTACCATTACCTGAATTAGCTTTATAAACATTTGCACATATTTGCATCTTGCTTTCTTGACTTGAACGCCATTTTCTGTCTCGTAAAACTTGTCGAAATGCGCCCAAACGTCTGATGTGTGTCTGTCTTCGCTTTCGCAGCAGTTTGATCATCCCGCCTCAGCTTGAGATGAAGTGGACGAGGACGACGATTCGAGGATGACTTCTAGAACCACCGGGAGCTGTGGAATCGACGGCATATTTTGAGGTGTATCGGATTCTGAGACTGGGATTGGGACGCGGGACTATTTGAATCTCCTGCATTCATAGTAAAATCAGTGGGACTAGGACTGGACAGTAATTTTCTTCATCATTGAAATTGAGGGAGAGAAATATCATCCATTGTAGTTGAAAAAAAAATTGATGTAGAAGAAATAAAAATTAAAGAAAGAGAATTGGAATATGGAAATTGGAAATATGAATTGAAAATTGCAAAAACTAATAAAATTAAAAAAGAGCAAATTGATAACAATTACAAAAAAGATTAAGAGAATAAATGAATAATATGAATGATGAGAAGAGAGATTAGAGAATATGAGAGAATGAGAGAATTTGAGTTGTGAGAAAAATATGAGAGTTTAGGGCCAATTTATAGAAAAAAATGGGGAAAGAAAATGATGAAAAAGACCACTCCAACAGCTATAAAACGGCTATATTTCAAGGGTAAAAGTGTAATTTAAAAAACTAAAAAAAATTTGCATTTTTTTTTAATTTTTTTTTGGCCAACCCGGCGGGTTGGCACACCTAACCCGCCTGCAACCCGTCGGGTTGCGGTCCTCATGCAGAGAGGACAAAATAGCAACCGGCCTACCCGGGGGTTGCTGGTGGGTTGGGCTCAACCCGGCCCGCCATTAAGGTGGGCTGGGCTGAACCCTCTTTATTACGGGCCGGGTTAGGGTTGACCCGCCTAACCCGGCCCATTTTTTCCACCTCTAACTGGCAGACCGATGGGCTTGGGTAAAACTCATCACAACCTATACTACTTGGAGACATTTTCTGATTTTCTTGTCAAAAATAAAGAGTTTATTCCTCATATTACACAAAATAAACAATATCTTTGTAATACAAATATTAATAGAAACTCCTTTATTTTTCATCAAAGATTGGGTCACAGTCTCTCTATCCCTATTCCTAATTGTCCAGTTTGCCTATTGCAAAACAAGCTAGGGTCAAATTCCCTGTCAACACTTCCTCCACAAACACACCATTTACCTTAATTCACATTGATATTTGGGGACCCTGTCACGTTCTTAATCATGACGGATCAAGGTATTTCCTCTCCATAGTTGATGACTTCTCTTAGGGAACATGGGTATTTCTTATGCACTCAAAATCTCAAGCCTTTTCCCTTATTCAACAATTTTTATCCATGGTCTAAACACAATTTCACAAAAAGGTTCAACAAGTCTGTACAGATAATGCCCTTGATTTTTTCAATAATCAATGTTCCTTTCCATTCTTTTCCAATGGGATTCTTCATGAGAGTTCTTGCACCTACACTCCACAACAAAATGGGGTTGTAGAATGTAAACACCGTCATCTTCTAGAAGTAGCCTGAACCTTTAAACACCAAGCCCATAGACTCATAACCTTTTGAGGAGACTGTGTGATCGTTGCTACCTATTTAGTCAATCGTATGGCCACACAGGTCCTTGGGGGAAAAACACCCTATGAGCTACTTTTTGGGAGGAAACCCGACAACACCCACTTGTAGGTTTTTGGGTGTCTTTGCTATTCCACCACAATTGGTCCATGTGACAAAGTTGACCCAAGGGCCACCAAATGCATCTTTACGACATATCTAGTGTTGAAAAAGGGGTAGGTTATATGATCCCAAGCAACACAAATTCTTGATCAGTCGAGACGTCCTATTTCATGAAGAAATCTTCCCATTCACTGATCTAGACAAAGAATCTTCTTCAAGTTTACTCACACCCATAAGTGCTCCATCTGATCTTAAACCATCAACCGGGACTCCTATGACAATAGTTCCCATTCCAGACATGCAGTTATCTTTAACAACAGACAACACAGTCAATGTTCCTTTGATGACAATAGAGGAAACTGAAAATGGTCCAATAACTGAGACATCTCCATCCAGCTCAGAAAATGCTCTAACCAACGATGGTGTCATTGAATCTCTGGCCACTCCTAGAATTGAACCACTCAGACGCTCCTCTCGGATTTCAAAACCACATGTGTGGACTACAGATTACATTGTTCCAGCACCATAGGTATCCCATATCCCACATCTAATTATGTCAGTTTTGATTGTTTATCTTTAGAACACAAGGCATGTATGAGGAAAATTTCAACAGAGTGAGAACCCTACTCTTACTTTGGTGCCATCAAACATCCACAATGGTGTCTTGCTATGGAGGCCAAACCTAATGCTCTTGCTTCAAATCAAACTTGGGATCTAGTTCCTTACTCATTGTAAACCCATTGGCTATAAATGGGTGTACAAAATAAAATATCGCGTTGATGGATCAATGGAATGCTACAAAGCCTGTCTTGTTGCCAAAGGCTTCACTCAGCAAGAAGGTTTTGACTATCAAGAAACTGTTACTCCCATTGCCAAACATGTCATAGTTTGGGCCTTTCTTTTTGTAGCAGTACATCGCAATTGGCACCTCCATCAAATGAAAATCTATAATGCATTTCTTCATAGAGATCTTGAGGAAGAAATATATATAGACCTTCCACTTAGCCTTTGTAATCAGGGGGAGTATCTTGTGTGTAGTTTGCGAAAGTCTTTATATGGTTTGAAACAAGCATCTCGACAATGAAATGCTAAATTCACCGAGGCCCTCACTGCCATAGGCTTCACTCAATCAAAGCATGATTATGCTCTTTTTACTCGAGATCAAGGTGAGTCATTCATTAGTATGATAGTATATGTCGATGACATACTTATTAAAAGAAACGATGAAATTGCCATCAAGACATTAAAAGAGAAATTGCACAAATCATTCCATATCAAGGACTTGGGAGCACCAAAATATTTTTTGGGAATTGAGATTGCAAGATCTCCAGCGGGCATTTCTCTTAGTTGGCAGAAATATGTATTAGAACTTATCTTAGATTTAGGATTGTCTACCTATAAACTAGGCATTATCCATGTGGAACAAAATGCAAAACTTACTGCTCAAGACTCAGAAGCAAATCCTCTATTAGAAGATAGTTCTAGTATGAACACCTTGTCAATCGATACATCTACTTGACAATGACACGAAACTAACATATGCTATGCATTTTAGATTCTCAGCCAATTTATGCATGCACCAAAATAGTCCCATATGGAAGTAGCAGTTAAAGTTCTCAAGTACTTAAAGGGATGTCCATGGCTAGGGCTTCTCTTGCCTCGAGAAGAAAACTTGAGTCTTACATTATATTGATTCAGATGTGTAAAACTGCTTCATACTAGGATAGTATAGAAATACATCAAGTAAAATATTTATATTAGACAAAGTAAATGGGCCCACAATTTTCTTTTAATACATTTAATCTTCTTTTACAAAGTAAGGCATCATAAGTAAAAGTTATCAAAAACAGTGGACAGTGAGCTATTACTCCTCGCTTGCCGAGTCCATCCGACCGCGTCCTCACCTAGATCCTGCAAACACAAAGCAAAACAACGGGGTGAGCACAAATAATGTCAGTAAGTAAATCCTCTACTCGTCTATCCCGGTAACTCTTTCTCTAATCTTTCCTTACACTTCTCATCTCATTTATTTCTCTTTTGTTTCCTTTCACATAGCTCTTTTCTATTAACTTTCTGTTGTATGTCACGGCTCATCTTACCGGAGGCACGGCTGAGTGGAGATCACAAAGCACCCACCCACTTTCGTGACTTCTACTCTTTCTCTTCCTCTATTCTTTCTTATATTTTCTCATTCTTTCTCACTGGAATGTCATGGCCTCATCTTAAGGAGGCACGGCAGGGGTGGAGTTCACAAAGCACCAACCCACTTTTCATGACTTCCGGTTGGAGTTCACAAAGCACCAACCCACTCTTCATGACTTCGGTTGGAGTTTACAAAGCACCAACCCATTCTTAGATTTTCTCATTCTCTTTACTTTTAGAGGCCCATCACAAAGTTCTCTACTCTTTCTCAAACTACTTCTCAATGCACAATTAATGCATAAGGATGGTTCATGCTTAAAGTTTCTACTTAATGCACTTTTGAATAACAAATGCAATATTGCATCAAAACTGTCATTCTGCGCAGGTCACACTCAAGAAGGCATAACTTGAGTTATACACCTCGTATTGCTACAGTTTTGGTCTAGTTTTAAAGCTTAGAGACAGGGCTACAACTTTTTGTTTTGGTCTAAACCCAGTTCAATCCGTAAGATGCCCAAAATCACTCAGAAAGTCACGGCTGTGACAGGGCAGTTTGGTAACTGTTTCCACTTAGGCATTTCATCAAACATAATTGTGCATAAACAAACCCTAATTCCATTATCATTCTATTTAGTTCTCAAACCATCCAAAATGAGAGAAAAACTCTCTTGTAGCATCACATACCTACATGGCAAACACACTCCACAAAAATTTCTCCAATTCTTCCAATTTAACATCATCAAATCATCACATATACTTCTCATATTCAAATACAACAACAAGCATAATCATCATCAATCTCATCTCAATTTCTCAATAATCAAAACATATGCATATTTAGAAGAAATCTCTACTCACTTGAATTCTTAAATTTTAGCTTGAGTTGGATTTTGAGTGGAATTTACTTACCTGTGCTTGGGTAGTCTCTCCTAAGCTCTCTATTCTTGTTGGATTCCAATCTTCTCTAACCCTAAGCATAAACTTCATAAGAACTCAAACTTTGCACAAATAAATCATAGATAAAGAGCTTGATTCCTTACCTTTTGTGCGAATCAAAACCTATGAAAATCTACTCAAAAGCCCTCAAATTCCTTGGAAAAGTGAATGAAAATTTGAGAGAAAAAAGGGGGGGGGGGGGGGGGGGGAGGGGAGGGTGGAATGAACGAAAATGAGGGTTTCAAAACCTTAACACTTTAATTTATAACCACACTTTCCCATTTGCCCTTGCTCTTCTTAGAAATTCCATCTATGTCTTAGTCAATTACAATAATGCCCTCATTTTAATGCATTCTCTATTAAATTCTATCTCTTTTCAATCCACAAGTTCAACTAATTTTGAGTGAAAAGACCATTTTACCCTAATGAAAGTTTAAGGGATTTTCTCTACATTTTTCGCAAAATAACTTTAACAAAAATTCAACTAAGGGCCACCAACCATATTAACAATATATCGACCAAATAAAAACAAAACAATAAACATTTAAGCAATAAACCATAACTTAACTATGTACCTCCAGTGGGGCGTTACAGATTGGGGATCATGTCCTATGACAGAAGATCACTCATAGTTTCTGCATCAAATAGGAGGATCATAATATCATGGAAACAAAAAAGCAATCAATAATATTTTCATCAACAGAGGCAGAATATAGAGCTTGGCCAGACTACATGTGAAATCACCTGGATTCTAGATTGTAAAAAATCTTAATATTCAAGTATAGAGGCCAGTCAAATATACTGTGACAACAAAGCAACAAATGACATATAGCTAATCTATATTCCATGAAAGGACAAAATACATAGAAATCGAATACCACTTCATTAGAGACAAAGCTACAAGAAGGGATGATCAAAATAGACCACATTTGAACCAGGATCAACCGCTGATATCTTCATGAAACCACTATGTTCAAATAGCATTCACATCTCTTAAGAAGCTGAAGTTTAGACGTATACAAACCTCCAGCTTGAGGGGGAGGGTTGACATGTGAAGATTATTAACATTTATCATAGGATATGATCGAGCTCAATCATAGTGTTGAGCTTTGTTATAGGACTAATTTCAATCCCAATTGATGGGATTATTGCATATTTGTTGAAATCAAGTAATTAATACTTTCCTACTACTTTATTTTTCCTGTATAACTTGATACAATTCTGTACAAACTAAATCAATGAATATACATTTCTTCTCAAAGTTTTGTTTCTCTCTTGGCATTGTTGGCAGCTTAGTTGCCTTCTTACCTATTTCTGACAGGGTGGCTAATAAAAATAATTTAAAGTTTCATAAATATTAGTAATATAAATTCTCTTCTTTTCAATTAAAAATGCTTTATTTAATATTTAAAGTCTAACTTACAATTTGGATTATATATGTTTTGTCCTTAAGTGAGTAAAATCGAATGGATTAATTGAAAATAAATATAACAACATAGGTTTGAATTAGAAAAAGCAAATATAATATTTATATATGATATTCCTTTCCTCGAAAATAAAATTTATTAAGATAATAATCTAAAAATTGGAGAATGTAAGTATATACATTAAAAAATTAGGCTTACTATTATGGTAAGAAAAAAAAAAAGGGAGATAAAAATGAATACGAATTAAAATAGAATAATAAAGATGGTACCACTCTTTCATTGACTGTCATTCATTATATTATTAAGTCTTATTAAGTTGAAGTTTTGTATGCATTCATCTAGAGGCAGGAATTAAGCCTGAGCCCAAAGTGTGCAGCCCAAAAAAACCAGTCCTAGGACCAAACTAGGCCCAAGGGAGGAGGGCTCGGCCCAGGGTCACTCCTTCCTCCAAGGCCTGGGCTTGGGATCGGTCTTAGGCCGGGCCCAAACCCTTCCCCAATTTTGTTTTAACCCTTATTAAATATCCAAAAACCCGTTATTTAATATGAAAAATAAAACAATAAATAGGGGTTAAAAGTTAATTTATAAAAAATTGGGCTGTTGGCACAACGGTCGTTTGACCATTGCTGTTGGCCATTGAGCAACAGTCAAGCAAAAAGCCCGGGGGGGGAGGGGGGATGATTGTGGGGGCGGAATTTTTTATTTTGCACTTCCGCAAGCACCCCCCCCCCCCCCCCCACCCCCCCCCCCCCCCCCCCCCCCCCCCCCCAATACCTAAACTATAAATAACCCCTCATTCCCACCCATTTTCCTCACAATTCTCAACTCTCAATCTCTCATTCTCTCTACTCCAATTCTCAAACTCTCTTCAATTTCATCTATTACTCAATTTATTATTTATATTGATCCATTATTCAAGTTATTTCATTTTTCAATTTCATCTATTATTCATATTACTATTTATATTATTCAATTTCATCTATTTTAGTTATTTATTATTTTATCATAATGGATTCCCCAAATTATGTATTCAAAGGATCATCATTCCCAAATGACTATTATGTTCCAGCTCCTCCATCCACTCAAGAAATGGAAGGGTTTAATCAATTTTCACCCTTTTTAGATGCAGCAGTTCCAAATCCAGAGACAGCTAGGACTGCATCCAGGCGAACACAGGCAAGCTGTGACACCATGGAAAGACCGACGAAGAGTACCATGTCCGAGGTATGGCAATTTTTTACGAAATCAAAACAGGCAAAGCCAAATGGGTTAGGGGAAGAGACGTGCGGGTCTTGCAATTTTTGTTCAACCATGATTGGCGCTAAGAACAGGACTTCAATGATGAGGAGGCACCTGGAGAAGAAGCACTGCCAATTAATGCAGCAAGGTTCGACTTCAATCGGAACCGGTAAAAAAACACAAACTTAACTTAATTTTAATCCACAAACCTCAACTCTCTCAAACTGGCAATTCAATGCACATACTGCACGAGAGGAAATTTCAAAATACATAGTTGCTATGGACTTTCCCATTTCTTTATTTGAAAATGTATTTTTTGTTGATAAGATTAAAAAGGTTTTTTGTCCACAATATAGGTTGTTAGTAGAGGTACAACCAGAAGGGACATAGAAAAACTTTATACTAAAATAAGTAATAAACTTAAAAAGAATTTGAAATTTTTTAGAATATTTCTATTGCACTTACTTTCGACATATGGGTTGCTATATCAAAAACAGATTTTTGAGTGTCATAATAAATTACCTAGATCATAGTTAGGCTTTACAAAAAAAAAAAAAAAAAAAAAAAAAAAAAAATTGATAGGATTTAAACTATTATATGCTAAACATAGTGCTAACATTACTTATTTTATAATTATTGAAGTTTCGCAAGATTATTTATTAACTGAGAGAATTGTGGTACTAATGCTTGGTAATGCAGCTACTAACACCATGGCAATTTTTTTTTATTTCAAAAGAAATTGGAACTACTTGGTGAAGGCAATTTTTTTCACCAGAGATGTGCTTGTCACATCATCAATTTGATTGTTAAAGCAGGTTTAGAAGCTGTACATGTGAGGATTGATAGGGTGTGCATGGCTATCGGATTCATTACCGGTAGCAATACAAGAAGGAATGAGTATCTCAAATATTTTTGCCAAGAGGAGCTGTCGGTTCAACCAAAGAAGCTATGTTGCGACATGTTTGTTCGTTGGAGCTCAACGTACTTGATGTTGCAAAAAGCTATTCCAACCGCAAGACAAATTACAGATTTCGTCAACTGGAAGAACTATCCGAACGAAGTCGTCAACGATGATGATTGGATAGTTTGTAGTATTTTTCATTCATTTCAAAAATGGAAGCAAAACACCAAAAATATTGGTTAGACATTCCATTCTTATGTGGATTAGGTCTTATTGTAGATCCTAGGTTTAGATTAAACGTATTTACTTGTATAGTCAATGAGATAGGTCTACATTTAGAATATGACTACAGTTTTTATTTGACAGAATTTAACAGAAAATTAGAAAGTCTTTTTTCTCTGTATCTGAATAGATATAATGGAACGCCCATCAGAAATGAGCAGCAGGAACCTGATGAAGACATTCATCAACAAGGATCGAGCATTTGGACATACATGGAACTTAGTATCGGTGGTGGTGGATGTAGTACTTCAGCGCATATAGACATGGACCAACTGAGCTACAACAGTATCTACAAATGGACATGTCCTACATGATCAAGAGGGAGAAACGCAAGATGGATGTGCTTCAATGGTGGAACCAAAATGCAAGTCGATTCCCCATTGTAGCCTAAATGGCACGTGACATTTTATGTGTGCCAATTTCCACAATTGCATTCGAGTCGACATTCTCAATTAGTGGTTGCATTATTTACAGAAGACACTCTTTAACTAGATGGTTGAAGTCATTACATATTTACGGGATTGGACTCATGCAGACAGAAGACTATAGTACCACACTGAAGATCTCAAAGTACTCGACCTCTTCCAAAACATAGATTTGAGAGATGTAATTTTCGACGATGTAAATTAATAATTTAATGAAAAAAAATTTATTTAATTTTTTATTTGTTTGTTTGTTTAAGTTTAAAATAAATTTGCAAATTGTGAACATTATATTCATGCTGAAATTAAATTATCTCTTTAAATTAAAACCATATAAATTTATAACCAATTAATCATCCATTTATATTTATTTAATTGCTTAAGTTCATAAATTTTCACATTGCGAAGCTAAAATTAAATTATCTCTTTAAATTAAAACCATTATAACCATAACCATTAATTTATATTTATTTACTAATTAATTAAAAAAATTACAAATCACCCCTTAAAAAATTACATAAACCCCCAACATAATTTTCTATTTAGAAAGATATAAAAAATTATGGGGCTAAATAAAATTTTCCAAGCCCATAGGACCGGTCCCTGATGATTTGAGGGCACGGGCCCAAATTGGGCTCGGACCTTTACCCATCTCTACTGATTCATCCATTCACTTTGTGACACATCAGTTTGTATGAAAAAAATTGTATCTCTAGTATTATTCTAATTAAAAAAAGTAACTTTGACATTTCATGTATAAAAGATAAATAAGAATTAAAATATGATACTAATTTGTAAACTTTTAAGTAATAATTATAATGTTTGGTCATTCTAATCCCAATAGAGTACTCATCATATTAAACACATATATTTTGGGTGGCAATTTGTAAGGAAATCATCTTTTTACCATAGATATTAAATACATATTCCATTTTTTGTATGGAAAACAATTTTAGTTAAGGTTAAACTTGTCAAAACTAAAATAATGAAAAAATGGAGATTATTAAATTGAAAAATAGGGCTAAAAATCATGACACTACAATCAAATGCCAAATAATTATTCCAATTTCAAAGGAGCTCCAAGAAAGCATCCTAATTTTGGGAAATGAAATTATATGTTGAGCCCTCATGTGTTTTGATGTGCCAAAACTTATAAAAAAGAGTGATTAATAGATTAACAATGTGCAATGGTATGACATAAGTCATAACAAAAACAAAATTGCAGATTTTCTACGTGGAATGACTGTCCATGCAGATGGGACGCCCATCTGATTTAGTTTTTCTGGAAAATAATCTCCAGTCAAGTCATTCCATTTTTGAACAACATTGTTCCTCATGCCCGTTCACGGTTCTGTCCAAAATGAAGCAAAAATCCTTTCAAGCAAACTCAAGTCAGAATTGGAACGGCTAATCTGCACGACCGTCCCAGCTAACCATTCAAGACATATCAAGACTTATTCAAAAAAGGCTAACACACATCTTTGAGCTGAACATCATTTGCATTGTAAGAAGGAATGATCATTTTATTCAGCTTGTTCCACATGAACGACATTATTCCACCATCTTGTTCATTGTTATGGAATCTTGACACTTTTATGATCTAAAGAGGAATGCCCATTCCATGAGAGGAGTTCCCAATCCAAGCTGAAGTCAAGATTTTGGACATAGAATTTTCGAGCTCAAGTCAAGGTTAGTAGAACTTCAAGTGAATTAAAAATGACCTTGACGAACGCTTGCTCCCAGTATTCTTCAAGCTTTTCTAGGAAGGAACAACACCATTCTAGGAAGTTGTTCAAGGTGTTCAAGGTTCAAAATGGAACGCCCGTTTGTGATAGGATAACGCCCATTCATGATAGGGTAACAACCATTGCTCATAAGGGAACAACCACTCCAAACCCTAGAATTCAAAATAAAGTGATCATTGGTGTCAGGAACGCCCGTTCTTGATGTTCCTCTAGGTTTTGCAGCTTTTCAAAAGTTCATTAAATGCAGCAACAACTCTAATCTATCAAAGTTTGGTGCAGACTTTAAAAGGGCAATTTATTGCAAGAATTAAGAGAGAGAGAGAGAGCATTGATTTATCCAATATTCAATCTTGCAAACCCTAGAGCTTAAAATCAATCTCTCATTTGTACTAAACTAACATCTTTGGAGAGAATCTTTGAAACCATTGGGTATTAGCCTAGCTTAGAGACAATCTTTCACAAAACCTTTTATCACATAGCTTGGGTGAATTCTTATAAATCTAGGGGCGAAATAAACAATTGTAAAGCCTTGAAGAAGTGAATATAGGAGGTTCGTGATCAAAGGTCCGAACCATTTTAAATTTCTCTTCTCTCTCTCATTTATTATTATTTGTCATTAACCTGCTTATTTGTTACATATCATTGAAGTTATTTATTGTTCTTGTTGTTGGGTAGTTGGAGGCTGTATTATTCTTCCACGTTAAATTTTTTAATCTCCAATTCAAACCCAGCGCGCCCCGTCCACCCACCACCCCCACCCCCCCTTCTTTTCTTCCTTTCTTCTTTAGCACTTTTCATATTCGGATCAGGTTCAGTTTTATACCCAAATTAGTTTTATTTCAGTTTTAAAAATTAAAAACCAAAGTGTTCAATTCAAAATGGGTCAGCAACCCGAACCGACAAACTTAAAAGTAATTTTGTTTACAATTGAAGAAAGAAGGAAATAATATTGGAAAATCTAACATAATGTTAATAAGAAGAAGGGTTATTATGACAGAATCTAATAATGTAACCACCTTATCTCATATATATTATTGCCTGGTTGGCAAACCGTCTTTATATGCAGATTCTAGGAGTAGCGATAGAGATTTCGCTGTCTTTAATTTTGGTTATAGCAAGATTCTATGTAGCTTTCAAGGCCCCCCTTAATTTTAATCCAAATAACGCAACCTATAATATAGAGGGCAGAGTATCCAATATAAGATTTGTCTGCTCATAATTAAATGTACACATATAATGTATATAGTATATGTGGGGATGATTCGGGCACCTTATCATCAACAGTCTAAACTTTTGGATCCAAAATGGCTAATGCCTTGCTATCCACACTTGATCCCCAATTAAATTTTCCCTAGTCCAAAGGGACTTGCCCTCCTCTTGAAAAGGATAAAATTATAGGAGTAATTAAGTCCATAATAACATTATTGATTTTAATTACAATCCCATATAAGATTAAATATACGTATTGATTTTTGTCGAAATTGATTTGACATTATTTATATGCTTTTCAGAAGAGGACTGCCAGGCTTAAAGACATTTTAAAGAATTAGACCACTTTAAACTGACAGATTTTAATTGAATTTTAAGTGAAACTTAAAACTCTTGAAACAAGGTGATGGTCATATTATTCTAACTCTAAGAGAGTGAATAGAAAAGTTCCCAAACCTAACGTCACTATCCACATTCTAAACAAAAAGAGAAGCTGAAAAATCAAAATGTAATAAGATTTATATATGAATTGACAAAATTAAATTAGAGAATGGGGTTGGTATTCAATTAATGTTGCATGCAATGAGAAAAGGATATTGAGGTTAATGTGAAAGTGATGAGAGGTGCCCACAGAATATTACTATACAGATTTTGAAAGCAACCCCAATAGACAGCTTACTAAACTGACATTAGTTACAATACAAGTGTTGATAATGTTATATGGTTAATAAAATATAAATGTAGTAGTAACACCAATCAGCAATGGCTTCCCCTTTTTCATGTTGAGTTTGACTCATAAATTGTCTGTTGTAAGATGCATGTGATGGCAAAATAATTGTCAAGTAAAACTGTCCCATGCGTGATCTCTAGTTATGTTGCCTTGTGTTTTAATATTTTATGCATTGGATTCCACGATAACTCTGACACTTTTGCAGAACGTAAAATTGAATATAAAATTTTTAACTTTAAGCAAAGGGTAATTGCATTTATCATTCCTTACTTTCGGATTATATATGTTAATGGCAATCGGGAGATTGGAGAAGTTAGCAAATATCTCGTCAGGATTTTGGTCGTATTTGGATTATTCAAATAGTCCAAGCATCTTTAATTTAAGTTACATATATGCTCTGCATCTCTTCTTTTTAATTAGTTAATGGCGCAGTAATATACTAACATAAACATTGTTGATATTTTTAAACATTAATTAATTATAATTATTCAAAGTAGAAGTTAAAGTGGCTAAGCTTAACATGTAACTGCGAATAATGAAATATCTGACTTCCCAGTTCAACCGAATTTAAGCTTATAGGACTGCTAGCTCTTTATATTAAATCATTTCACACGACAAGTTTTTACAAAATTTAACCATACTTTGCTCTATTGTATTATGCATTAAACATATTATTAAAGGTAAATTTTATAGAGTGAGTTTAATTAAGTTGTCTGTGACAACTGAATTTGGTTCGGGACTGATTAATATTTCAAACTAACAGTGTCTTTTCAAAATGCAAATTGATTGGATCCTAATGTTGGAATTGTTAGAGTAGGTGTCCTAGAGCCAATCAATTATTATAGAATTGACTCTTTGTAATAATGTTCCTTGATCAATAAAAGACATTTTATTCAATATCGGGTAAATCATTATTGTATGTATTGATATATGTCCTTAGAATGGTATAACCGTGACAAGAATATCAAGTATTTCAAATCTTGATAGTGAGAACCCTATGAGCAAATATGGTGACCATCTAGAAACGTTCGTAGCCCCAGTATTATTCTGAAGTAAGGGCATAGACAATACGGTAAGGCTATCATAGTGTTGAACGACCCTGTCGAAAGGCAATGATGGATCTCACTTGTTAAGGTTGTTTGGTGACAACTTGGTGTAACAAATGGGTGCTTACTGAAGGCAAGTTCACTAGACTAACCCATCAGAGGATTCCATGTGGATGATAACCCTAGTGTCTATGAAACAAATCCTCTAACGAATGGTGGTGCATGTGATCCTTAGACTTGAGATCACCGGAGCGCCTCGTGCACCGATTGGTGTAGTTTGACACTAGCCCAACGCAGTTCTATTTAGAGCTGTTAATACGGTAGTGATTGGCTGCATCGAGGAGTGTATCAAGACTATGGTGGATCGACAGAGGATTCATCACTCCCGGGTATAAGGGAAGTTATCTCACTGCGCAATTCAGTAAATGACAATGACGCTAAAATTGTGGCCACAGTGAGATTGAGTTGTTGCTCTATCCAGCGAGCAAAAGAAGTTGTATGCTAAGTTTTCAAGTGTGAATTTTGGTTGAATCAAGTATTATTTCTAGGCCATACTGTTTCCAGCGAAGGGATTTCAGTGGACCCTAGTAAGGTAGAGGCAATCCTTGAGTGGCAAAGGCCGAAATCGGTAAAAAAGAAGTGAGAAGTTTCTTGGGTCTAGCAGGCTTATACCGGGTTTTGTAGCAAGGTTTGTTCAGTTGGCTAAGCCATTGACAGCTCTTACCAAGCAGAGAATTCTTTATTGGTCAACTGCTTGTGAAAAGAGTTTTCATGAGTTAAAGAAGAAGTTGACAATCAGCTCTTGTTTTAGTGTTGCCTCAGGAGGGAGTAGATTAGATATATTTAAAGATGCCTCACTGCAGGGACTTGGTGCGTATTGATGCAGTTGGGTAGGGTGATAGCTTATGCTTCTCGTCAATGAAAGAGTCGAGACAAGATAACTACGCATGATTTAAGTTGGCAGCGGTAGTCTTTGCTTTGAAAATTTGGAGGCATTATCTTTATGGTGCAAAGAGTCATATCTACACCGACCATAAGAGCTTAAAGTATTTCTTACTCAGAAGGAGCTGAATATGAGGCAGAGAAGATGGTTAGAGCTAGTTAAAGACTATGAATGTGAGATTAAATATCAGCCGGGGAAAGCTAATGTCGTAGCCGATGCGTTGAGTAGAAAAGCTCATTTATCCGACTCACTAGACAGAGAGAGTTAATAGATGAGTTGTGTAAATAACGGATTGAAGTGATCAAGGAGGGACTGCTAGGTTAGAAATTCAGTCTACCTTATTGGACGAAATTAGAGAAAAGCAAGTGGTTGATGGATGGTGTCAGAAGTTATTGCAAAGAGTGCATAAGAAATGAGAGACCAGAGTTCCATCGGTAGATGGTGTTCTCCGTTTCAGGAATCGGTTGTGTATTCCTTAGGATAAGAGGTGAGAGAGAGAATTCTTATAGAGGCTCATGACACCCTACACTGCTCATCTTGGAGCAACAAGATGTATCAGACCTAAAGAAAGGCTATTGGTGGCCAGGTATGAAGAATGTTATTGCGGAATTTGTAGCTAAATGCCCAGTATGTCAACAAGTGAAAGCAAAAAACCAAAGACCATAGGATTTCTCAACACTTAGTATTCTTGAGTGGAAAGGGAGAGTATCTTGATGGATTTTATTGTAGGCCTCCCTAGGTTCAGAAGGATTTAATGCTATTGGGTGATTGTTTGAGATTGACAAAATCAGCCCATTTTCTTTGGGAAAGAGAGCACTACTTCGGATCAGCTAGCCCAGATTTACATCAAGAGATAGTGAACATCATGGGGTACCCAAGACAATAGTATCAGATAGGGATTCCAGATTTGTCTCCACTTTCTGATGAGCTTACAGAGGAACTTGGGTACTAGATTGGCTTTTAGTACGCTAACATCCGCAAACTGATGGACAGACAGAGAGAACAAATCAGTGCTTGAGGATTTGTGCGAGCTTTATATGGATTATAGAGTATCATGGCATGAGATGTTGCCCTTAGTGGAGTTTGCTTACAATAATAGTTATCAGTCTACAATTAAGATGGCACCTTTTGAGGCCTGTATGGTAGACAATGTAGGTCTCCACTACATTGGGATGAGATAGGTGAGAAAGAGAGTTGAGTATAGCTATTTGGCCAGAGGGACTCAGAAATTGATTGAAGATGTGAGGCTGATTAGAAGCATAATGCAACAAGCCCAAGATGACAGAAAGTTATGATGATTAAAGAGAGGAAGTTGAATTTGAAGTGGGGGATAAAGTCTTCTTGAAGGTTTCCCCTTAAGGTAATGCGGTTTGGAAAAAAGGGAAGCTAGCACCGAGATTCATTGGTCCTTTTGAAGTGTTGCAACGAGTTAGGAAAGTAGCCTACAGACTGGCACTACCACCTAGTATGGACAAGGTGCATGATGTTTCCATATCTGATGTTACGGAAGTATGTAAGTGATCCCTCCATGTATTGAGCACAGAGGAGTAATTGTGGAAGAGAATCTCGTGTATGAGGAGCGTCCAATTCAGATTTTGGACCGAAAAATTAAAGAGCTCCCGAATAAGAGTATTCCTTTGTGAAAGTCCTCTGGAGAAACCATACAGTTGAGAAGCTACTTGGGGATTGAGCAAGACATGCAAAATCGTTACCCGGAGTTATTGTCTGAATTTTGGGGACGAAATTCTTTTAAGGGGGGGGGGGGGGGGGGGGGAGAATTATAACGCCCACTTGAGGTACGTAGTTAAGATTGTGTGAATGGCTTGAATGTTTGTTGATTTATCCTCATTTGAGTTGTATGTTGTTAATATTGCTTGTTTTACTTAGTTGAAAAGGTGTTTTGGTTTGGTTGAGTAAATGCCCTGAAAATTTGTAAGACTTGGCGAAATCTGGATGTTACAATCTTCGCCGGGGTGAAGAAGAAAGCTTTGCTGCGGCGATGAAGTGCTACATCCCGTGTAGCTGCTGTGAGTTTTCGCGGGGCGAAGAAATAGCTTCGCCGCGGCAAAGACTCGGTTGAATTGTTTTCCTGAGTTTTAGGGAATTTTTCCTTTGGGACTCAATGACCATTCTACCCCTAATTAGCAGGAAAAGTGGGGAGTGAAATGCAAGAAAATTGCATGGAGAATAGGTTGAATGGGGTTGTTTTTGCAAAGAATGAAAGGTCATAGGTGGAATTTCAAAGAAGGAGTAAGGGTATATTGGGAAAGGTGGAGAAAATATGAGTATTAAGGGTTAGCTTTAGAAACCCTTTCATTTGCTTCTTCACCACCGCCTCTTCATCCTTCATTTCTCTCAAATTTTCTCTCAAGTTTCCAAGGATCTTTGAAGAGCTTTGACTAGAAATTGTTACAAGTTGATCCTAAGCACTAAAAGGTGAGAATCCTTACTCTGATGTAAGTTTTATTGTTAAAAGAGTAGGCTCTTATTGAGTTTGTATTGAAGGTTTAAGAGGAAGAATCAAGCTTCAAGAGTAGAAAGCTTAAGTGGGTTCTCCTTGAGCTTAAGGTAAGTAAATTCACCTAAGTTGTGTTTTACTTGATGAAAGATGGGTAGAGATTATATATGTGCTTAATGCTTGAATTTCTATGTTTGAATGAGGTGATGAATTCAATGTTGTTATATGAAAGAATTTCCACCATGAGAAGGGTGGATTGTGTTGTAAAGTTTGGTAGAAGTGTGGATAGAATTAGAAGAACTTGAGAGGATATTGAAGTGTGTTTTCCTTGCAGGATGGATGATGTTTTAAAGGAGTTGAACTCTTATTTGGATGATTAAGAGAGAATATACATAACAATTAGAATAGAGTTTAGTATGCCACATATTGTTTGATGAAATGTCTAGAGAAGCATGAGTAGAAGTAGAGAACCTTACTTATGCAACATAGCATATTTGCATGTCATGAATGCATATAAGAAGATTTTAGGCATGAGCCCTCCATATGCATATGTTAATTGAGCAATTACATGAGAAAGAAATATGAGAAATGAGAAAAGAAATACTTATGAATAGAGATAAAGAAAAGAACTAATTCTCTTAGAATAAAGAGAAAGAAAGAAACTAGCACTAGGAATAAAATGATTATTAAGTGCTACAGAAAAGAAAAGAAAATAGGTCGTGCGATGGGGAACCCATGAGTGTAGAGTTACCCGCATGTAAACCGCCATGAGAGAGAGCGGTCTCTGCCTGAGAGAGCGGAATGAGAATGAGAAACAGAACTGTATAGCCGTGAGAATACATGCGAATGAGGGCTATACACGAAGAGAGTAAACTCACATGACCCAGGGTTCCAAACCATGCATCGACCAAGACCGGCAAAGATAAGAATAAGAAAAGAATAGAAAGAAAGTGCATTGTTATTCTTAATATCTCACCATGTATGGTTTGATATTCTCCATGGGTGATGAGATAGAAAGAAAGAAAAGAACGGTACGAGTTAGAAGTAGAGAAAGAACAAATAGATTGAACTAGAGAGAGTAACAAGAGTACGAACAGATTTGTACGGGGAGGAAGAGTAGAAGATTTACTTACTGAGCATTTTGGGCTCACCCCATTGTTCCTTTGTTTTTCAGGACATAGGTGAGATCGTGGTCGGATGGAGCGTCGGCAAGCGGGGAGATTTGACTGCACTGTCCACTGTTTTTGAGAGTTTTGTACAACGAGTTGTACTATGTAAAGAATGTATTTATTAAGTAAAGAAAATTTTGGACCCAACCTTTTTATTGAACTATTTTTGAAATGATAGGAGAGAGAAGGTGTTACAATATTATTATGAGTAAGGGCATAGATAATACGGTAAGGCTATCATAGTGTTGAATGACCCTGTCGAAAGGCAATGACTGATCTCACTTGTCAAGGTTGTGTTGGTGCAACCTGATGCAACACAACGGGTGCTTGCTATAGGCAAGTTCACTGGACTGACCACTAGAGGATTCCATATGGATGGTAACCCTAGTGTCTATGGAACAAATCCTCCAATGATTATGGTGCATGTGATCCTTAGACTTGAGATCACTAGAGCACCTTGTGCAACGATTGGTGTAGTTTAACACGCCTAAGCAATTCTATTTAGAGCTGTCAATATGGTGGTGATTGGCTACATCAAGGAGTGTATCAAGACTATGGTGGATAGACAGATGATTCATCACTCTCAGGTATGGGAGAAGTTATTTCACGACGCAATCAGTAAATGGAATGACACTAAAACTGTGGTCACAGTGGGATTGAGTTGTTGCTCTATTGAGTTATAATACAGGTCAGTGGTCTAGTAACTGAATACATAATATCGAGAGTGACCGAAGGTTGCCATTATTTATATGCCTCGGTCTGTGCGAGATAACGGATGTGAAAGGATCAAATTATACGGTAACCATATCGTTGATAGGTAGCTGCGCTGAATCCGATCTATTGGGTGGCCATGATGCCTTGCTGGGGGCTAATCTTGGTATGTGTAGTGAGACGATTAATTGGTGTTAATCGCGATACTACACACTACTGGTATGATGAGGAGCCTATGGGTCACACATATAGAAGATAATTTAAGAACCAGTTAGAAGAAGGGCATTTTCATCTTTTTACGCAAAAGGGTATTTTGGTAAAATTAAATTTGCTGAGGCCATAGCCTTTTACGTTTAAATTGTGTTCGACTATATTAAATAAATTATCATTATTGTAAATGTTAATATAATATATTGTAAATATATATTAATTGAATTTAATTGAGATAATGATAAATTAATATTAAAATATCTTAAAGGGGGGTGTTTGGAAACAGGGGTGTTTGCATTGGAGCCCAAGCCCATTCCATGTTGGAATAGGGTATAGTGTGCACTAATAAGTGCACACTTTGCGAAAAAAATTAATTCTCATTCAATCAATGAAAGAAAAAATTCCAGCCCCTTAAACACTCTCACGCCAGATTGCATTTTGCTTGGAATCAAATATACTTGATTTTTCAATTGGTTCTCAAAGGCTAAAGAGGATCTAGCAAATCTCTTTAGTTCCTCGGGTTTTTTCGTGTGGACTACAACGGTTCGATCCTACACTTGGGTCGGTAGTGAAATACGCTCAGAGACAAGTTGGAGGAGCCTCTAAACGTGCGTATGATTTCTTATACTTTAAACTAAAAAATCTATAGATTTTATTTAATATATATATAAACTGTATTTTGTACTACATCTTGGTTCTAAGGAATGATCATGTTGTAAATATTTTGTTTTTTCCGCTGCATAACGTATCGTTTACTAACAGTGGTATCAAAGCTTTGGGTACCAGATTTTACAGTTTTTGAATGGTTGATTACAGTATTTGATTGATAAAATGTTGCCTTGAAGAATCTGCACAAATCTGCCATGGAAAGCATGTTTTAAGAAATCGATTAATTGATTAATTTAAATATGTTGATGATCTGTACTGTGAATATTTGGTTATGGATTTTTGTTGAAATCAAGAGATTAGATTGATTTCAAAATCTGTTTGGGGTATTTTGGTTGCTGGTGTGAAATGTTATGTGCTAAAGATCAGTGTAACTTGCCGCGGTGATATAAACCTCGCCGCGGCATGCGTTGTTGGCATACACGCTGATTGCAAAATCAGCGCTCGCGTGGCGATAAAACCATCGTTGCGGTGATCGTCCCTAGGACGAACGTGTTTGCAATCAGCGCTCGCCACGATGATAACCATCGCCGTGGCAAGCACACGTTTAGCATGAGCGCAACGTTAATCAGTGCACGCGCGGCGATTTAACTCATTGCCGGAGCGAGCGCACTTCCGAGTGCACTGGGGTCAGATTGTAAAGTTTCAAAACTTTGGCCAAATATAGATCGCAGATTGTCGGGGGGTAAATAAAAAATTCACACCACCCAATTCAAAATTGATATTTGAATGAATGCCATGTACTTTTTTGATATTGCGTGGTGCTCGGTACATGAGCCTTAGACCTATGGTGAATGTTTTAAATTTTTTGGGTAGTATGATTGTAAGTTATTAAATAGAGCCTGCGTTATCTACTTCTTCTCTCTCGATGTACATTCTCTTCTCATCTCATTCCCCTCGAATGTAAATCAGAGGAATCTAAATTTGTTGATGTAAAATTAGTTGAGATAATTTTATTGTAAATTTAGTATGATATTTTTGTAATGTACTTGAAGACGGATCAAGGAAAGGACAACATACTTGAAGACTCAAGATTTTATTACAGGACCCCTAGGTGACCTACCGATTCCTCTAGGCTCGAGCATATCGGTTTTTAGTTGGGCCATGTACCGGCACGTTTTAATATTTTGTTTAGAATACATGCTAAGGTTGAAGTTCAACAACATGCCAAACAATGTCATTAACAAAGATAATAATCCGATGAGACATTAAATAATAAACCTTCAATTAAAGATATTAGTCATGTAAGCCTTCTATGACCATGGTTTTAATCAAACCATTGTTGTCGAAACTTGTTCGCCAAAGCGAAGGGTACACTTCACCAGTGGAAGGTTAAAAAGCTTGGAGTTTTCTTAATGGTGATGGGTTGACTTAAAATGACTATTTTGCTTTTTCGCCAAAGCAAAGGTTGGTAAACGCTTCATAGGCATAGTAGAGAAGGACACATATTGTGTGTACGTGGGGCATGTAGTGTCCACTCTACTGATACTGAGAATCACACTTGGGACAATGGTTGGAGCCATTGGATTGTGTGATTGGCTTGTGGCTTTTTCACATTTTAGGTGATAGTAGAAGCTATCAACTGGGGTGGATTAAGTTTGTTGGCCTACCTAATCAACTCATTTTGTTGTTCGCCAAAGTGAAGGTTTGAAATGGGTAGGATGAGGTCTCAATCCACTAGGAAAGTCAACGGGCTTTCCCGAGTTAATAGTGAGGGCTATTGACTTGAGTAAAATGGGGGGAGCATGGTTAATAAAAGACCATATTAAATAATAATGAACTTTATAATGACTTTATCTTTTCTGCAATTGTAGATTCACCAAAATGAGCATTATGAACCTGCGACACGATAATAGAGAAAGAAAACAGGTTGGATGGATCCAATTTCTCTGACTGGTATCGTAATCTTCGGATTATACTCAAGTCGGAAAGGAAATTGTATATCCTTGAAAAGCCCTACTTGGCTAAGCCTGATCCTAATGCCACTTAGGAAGGAAAGGATATTTATCAAAAGTTCCTTGATGATGCTGATGGCGTTCAATGCTTGATGTTAGCATCGATAACACCAGTACTGCAAAAGCAGCATGACAATAGGAGCTGCTTCCATATTCTACACTCAAGGAACTTTTCGAAGGAAATGCTCGACATGAGAGGTACAAGGTGTCGAAAGCACTGTTTAGGAGTTGTCTGACTGAGAGAGCCCAAGTTGGCCTCTGTGCTCAAGGTGATCGAGCACATAGAGAGGCTTGAGACTTTGGGATTTGAGTTGGATGTAGAATTACAAATGGATTGATTCTATAATCCTTGTCTGACTTTATGCACTGTTCATAATGAATTTCAATATGAACACGATGGTGAAAACCCTGTCGGAACTTTGAACATGCTGAGGACTACAAAGCAGGACTTGAAGAAGTCCAAGCCTTTTTACTGGTTGTGCCAGTAAAGGAAATGGTAACGGCAAGGGTAAGGCCAAGGCCAAACCAAGCCCAAGCCCAAGCCCAAGCCCAAGCCCAAGCCAAAAGGACATTTGCTCTTGGGCTAAGAGTGGCTTAGGAAGGGCAAAGTAGGCTGCTTCTATTGTGGCAAGCCTGGCCCTGGAGGAAACACTACCAGGCTTTGCTCTCAAGTAAGAAGAAGTCAGATGCTATGACTTCAGGTATGTTTATGATTAAGATTAATTCTCTTTCTAACATCTTGGGTCATTGACACAGGATGTGGTACTCACATTGTACTGATGTGCAGGGACTAAGGCAGAGTAGAGTGCTCACCGAGGGAGAGGTGGACTATGAGTTGGAAATTGAGCACATGTGCTGCATTGGCTGTAGGGACTTATTGTTTATGTTTGCCTACGGGCTTGTTGTTGGAACACATAAATGTTATCCGTACGTTCTATTTCTAGAAAATTATTTTAGTATCCGCTTTGGATATATGGGGTATCATTTGAGATCTAATGGATTGTTGTCCTTTAGTTTGAATGGTATTCTATTTGGAATTGCAAGGTATATAATGGATTATATGTTCTTGATTTAAACAATAAAGATATTCTCAATGTTGAAACCAAGAAAGCTAAAATAGCGATCAAAATTAGACATACCTCTGGCACTGTAGATTGGGTCATGTTAATAAGACCCATATTGCAAAACTTCAAAGGGATGGAGTTTTGGACCCTTTGACTTTCAGTCATTTGAGGTATGCGAGTCATGCTTGTTAGGCAAGATGACCAAGTCTCCTTTCATAGGACAAGGTGAAAGGGCTACTGAGCTGTTAGGCATCATCCATAGTGATGTATGTGGTCCACTAACAGGTGAAGCCAGGGTGGATATTCATACTTCACCACATTTATTGATGATTTATAGAATGGTTATGTCTACTTATGAGACATAAATCGGAGCCTTTGATAAATTAAGGAATCAGGAATGAAAACATAATATGGTGGGCAAAAGTATTAAAGCTCTTCGGTCAGATCGAGGAGGTGAATACTTAAGCTCAGGGTTTTCTGAATATCTAAAGGAATGTGGGGTAGTATCACAATTCACTCCTCGTATACACCCAACACAATGGAGTGTCTGAAAGAGGAATGGACCTTACTTGATATGGTTAGGTCCATGATGAGTTTTAGTGATTTACCTGCCATCGTTTGGGGGTATGCCCTAGAAACTGGCGACTCACATTTTGAACCGTGTGCCGTCAAAGTCTGTAGATAAGATTCCATATGAGCTATAGAGTGGACAAAAGCCCAGCTTGTCTATCTAAGGATTTGGGGTTGCGAAGCCTTATATAGAAATTGACTTCGAACAGCTGGGCCCAAAATCCGTAAATGATATTGGGGGGTATCCAAAGAAGACCAAAGGATACTATTTCTACCACCCAGAAGAGCGCAAAATTTTGTTGCTCTTCGGTGTTCCTAGAAAAGGAATTTTTTCTAAGAAGTACTAGTGGGAGAAAAGTAGATAGAACTCGACTAAAGTTCTAGACCACAAAATATACTAGGTGAAGGACGGGATGATGTGCCACTAAATGTGGTTGAACATCAAGAGGAGGTTACTCTAAACTTGTGGATCAAAGTGAACCACCTCAGGTAGTATAAGAGTACGTAGATTTGGGAGAGTACGCCATGAGCCGAGAGATACAGTTATCTATGACTCAACGTGGTGACGTATTAGTCTACCAAGACGATGAACCCAGAACCTACGAATACGCTATATCAGATCCAGATTCCATTAAATGGCTTGAAGCCATGAAATCTTAGATGGACTCCATGTACCAGCACTAAGTATGATCTTGGTGGAACCACTTGAAGGGGTTAAAACCATAAGGTGTAAATGGGTCTTCAAGAAGAAGACTGACATGGATGGCGGTGCATACTTATAAAGCATGACTGGTTGCCAAAGGTTTCAAACAAATTCATGGAATTGACTATGAAGAACCTTTTCGCCGATTGCCATGATTAAATCTATCCGGATTATGCTTGTGATTGCTGCATATCATGACTATGAGATTTGGCAAATGGATGTCAAAAAACTTTCTGAACGAAAACCTTGAGACAGGATGTGTATATGACACAACCCAATGGTTCTCATTCTGATGGGCAAGCTAATAGGGTATGCAAGTTGCAGAGATCCATATATGGACTCAAAGCAAGCTTCTAGGAGCTGGAACATTCATTTGATGAAGCGTAAAAGAATTCGGTTTTATCAAGAACGAAGATGAGCCTTGTGGTTACAAGAAATGAGTGGGAGCACAGTGGCATTGCTAGTGTGTATGTCGATGACATACTTCTGATAGGGAATGACATACCAAACTTGCAGTCGGTAAAAGACTTGGTTATCTAAGTCTTTCTCCATGAAGGACTTAGGGGAAGTCGCTACATCTTGGAATAAAGATCTATTGTGATAGATCGCGTAGGTTGCTTGGCCTAAGTCAGAGTACATATATTGACAAAGTACTGAAAAGATTAAGTATGGAAGAATCCAAGAAGGGATTTCTTTCGATGTCACATGGTGTTTATCTCTTAAGGAATTGTGTCCTAGAACACAAGATGAGAGAGATAGGATGAAGAGGATCCTACATGCATCAACAATTGGATCCATATGTATGCCATGCTATGTACTCGGATTGATGTCTCATGTGCTTTGAGCAATGAAGAAGATATCAATCGGATCCAAGTAAGCATCACTAGATGGCTGCCAAGATATTCTAAATACCTGAAGAGACTAAGGATAGTTCTTGGTTTATGGAGGGGAAGATGAGCTCATTGTAACAGGATACAGTGATGCTAGTTTCCAAACGGACAAAGGTTATCGATGCAACAGGGTTGTAGTTTGTCTCAATAGGGTGTAGTGAGATGGAAGAGCTCTAAGCAAGCACACTCTACAAGGAGGCTGAGTATAGGATTGGCATATGCAACCAAGGAGGCAGTTTAGATTAAGAAGTTCGTTACTGAACTTGGTGTGGTTCCCATGATTGTTGATCTATAAACTTCTATGTGACAACAATGGAGCAATTGCTCAAGCCAGGGAACCGCGTTCATCAGAAGTCCAGACACATACTCAGATGATCATCTCATAGAGAGATAGTTGGGAGGAAAGATGGCAGATTAGTAAAGTGCATACTGACGACAATCTCGCAGATCCATGACAAAGCCTTTATCGCAGCAGAAGTATGAAAGACATTGAGATGATTTGGTATTAAATACATGAATGATTGGCTATAGCAAGTAGGAGATTGTTAGAAGAGTGCCCTAGAGCCAATCAATTATGTAGAATTGACTCTTTGTAATAAGTTCATTGATCAATAAAAAGACATTTATACTACATCTCGTAAATCATAATTGTATGTATGATATAGTCATTAGAATGGTATAATCGTGACGAGGGTATCAAGTGTTTCAAATCTTGATAGTGAGAACCCTATGAGCACTAATGGTGGCCATTCTAGAAACGTCTGTAGCCCTAGTATATTCTAAAGTAAGGGCACAGATAATACGGTAAGACTATCATAGTTGAACGACCCGTCAAAAAGGCAGTGACTGATCTCACATTGTCAAGGTGTTTGGTGACAACCTGGTGCAAACACATGGGTGCTTGCTGTAGGCAAGTTCACTAGACTGACCACAGAGGGTACATATGGATAGTAACCCTAGTGTTATGGAACAAATTCTTTACGATGGTGGTGCATGTGATCCTTAGACTTGAGATCACCGGCGCGCCTTGTGCATCGATTGGTGTAGTTTAACGTAACCTAACGCAGTTTATTTAGATGTCAATACGGTGGTGATTGGCTGCATCAAGGAGGGTATCAAGAATATGGTGGAAGACAGGGGATTCATCACTCCTGGGTACGGGAGAAGTTATCTCACAGCGCAATTGTAAATGACAAGACACTAAAACTGTGGCCAGAATGGGATTGATTGTTGCTCTATCTAGTTTATAATACAGGTCATTGGCCAGTAATTGAATACACAATATTGAGAGTAACCGAAGGTGTGACATATTTCTATGCCTCGATCTCGTTGAGATAACGGATGATGAAAGAATGAATGTACGATAACGATGTCGTTGACAGGTAGCTGCTTCGTGGAATCGAATCTATCAGGTGGCCATGATGCCTTGCTAGGGGCCAATCTTGGTTTGTGTGTAGTGGAGACAATTAATTGGTGTTAATCGCGATACTACACACTACCGGTATGATGAGGAGCCTAATGGTCACACCATAGAAGATAATTTAAGAACCAGTTTAGAAGAATGGCCTTTTTGTCGTTTTAGGCGAAATGATATTTTGGTAATTTCAAATGCAATTAAATTGTTGAGGTCGTAGTCTTATTTAATTTATATTAAAATTAAATAAGGAGGATACGTTTAAATATGTGTTCGCATATTTAAATAAATTATCATTATGTTAATGTTAATATATATATATATTGAATTTAATTGAGATAATGATAAATTAATATTAAAATATCTTAAAGGGGGGTTTGGAAACAAGGGGTGTTTGGGTTGGAGCCCAAGCCCATTCGATGTGGAATAGGGTATAGTGTGCACTATATAAGTGCACACTTTGTGAAATAAATTATTCACTCATTCAATCAATGAAAGAAAAAATTCCAGTCCCTTAAACACTCTCACGCCAAATTGTATTTTGCTTGGAATCAAATATACTTGATTTTCTTGGTTTCTAAGGCTAAAGAGGACCTAGCAAATCCCTCTTTAGTTCCTCGAGGTTTTTCTTGTGGATACACACGGTCGATCCTATACTTGGTTCGATAGCGAAATACGCTCAGAGACAAGTTGGAGGAGCCTCCAACATGCGTATGATTTCTTATACTTAAACTGAAAAATCTATATATTCTTATTTAATATATATATAAAACTGTAATTTGTACCTGGATCTGGTTCTAAGGAACGATCCATGTTGTAAATATTTGTGTTTCCGTTGCGTAACTGGATCGTTTCCTAACAGTAATTGCATTTATCATTCCTAACTTTCGGATTATATGTTAATGGAATCGGAGGATTGGAGAAGTTAGCAAATATCTCGTCAGGATTTTGTCGTATTGGATTATTCAAATAGTCCAAGCATCTTTAATTTATGTTACATATATGCTCTCCATCTCTTCTTTTTAATTAGTTAATGTCAATTTTCCGCAGGATATACTAACATAAACATGTGATATTTTTAAACGTTAATTAATTATAATTATTCAAAGTAGAAGTTAAGTGGCTAAGCTTAACATGAACTGCGAATAATGAAATATCTGACTTCCTAGTTCAACGAATTTAAGCTTATAGGACTGCTAGCTCTTTAATTAAATCATTTCACACGACAAGTTTTTACAAAATTTAACCATACTTTGCCTATTGTATTATGCATTAAATATGTTATTAAAGGTAAGTTTTATAGAGTGAGTTTAATTAAGTTGCTGTGACAACTGAATTGGTTCGGGACTGATTTTCAAACTAACATGTCTTTTCAAAAAGAAATCGATTGGAGTCCTGATGTTGGAATTTCATCTTGTCAAATGAAGGAAATATCAGCTTGTATAATTATCATAATAAACTATCATTGTGCTTCCTTCAAAATTAACTAGGTTTAACTCTGCCCACATTTTTCTTTTTCCTTTAGAATTCCATACTAGTGGTAGTCATCCTTTTATACAGAGCAAATAACAATATAAACAAAATTAAATGGGAAAAAAAAAGGGATAAATATCTTTTCAAAGAAAATAATTTCCAATTAATTATGAGGCTATAATATATATATAATATATATAATATATTTCTCTATAATGTACTCTATATAGGAATAACTTCTTGTAGGCATAAAATTTTTGGTTCCAAATAGGCCAATTATAAAAAGAATAAAATTTACATTGTAATAAATTATAATTTTTGTAGGTCTTAAGGAAATGTTTCTACATAGTATATAAATGTCTATATATTACATATAAGATATATAGCTAGTTACAGTAAATGTTTAAGATGAAATAAAATATTTCTCTAAAGTTGTTTGGGACAATGATTTATGTTTTAGAGTTGTTTTCACATCTTTGAATTTGTGGGTACGTAATAACTCGCCAACATGGTTCTTCTTGTTGAAGCTAAATATTTCTAGGTTCTCAAGCATGTTTAGAGCTTCTGGCATGAACTTTTGTATTCCGTACTATCATCCTTAAGATTATCTCATTTCTCTATTGTCTAATTGCAACAATGATTTCTTTTCAGTAAAGTATACCGAGTTGTGCTCATTGAATGAATAAGGATACTTTAAATACCATTCGGCTAGTGCATACTTTACCGCTATACCACTTGCATTAAGGATAACTAAGTCAAAACAATAATTTTTGTAACAACTCTATTAGTTATAACTTCCTCATAGTAATAAAATTGTTTAGTCCACCATTAAGTATTTATGTATAGAGATTGTGTTACAAAAACTTACATGAAATAGCCCAGCACATCATAATCCGAGACCTTACATAAGTGGGTACATGATGTGGGGGACTATCCATAAAATATTGTCAAGTACTGACTCAACAAAAAAAAAAACCTTAATTTTAAATCAAATAAACTATTATGTTTAGGCTTTTACCACTAAAGAAAATTTTGAAACCATCATCCTATTTTTGCTCTCTACCTATTTCATGGTCACCGATCTTTGTCCAGGTCACCGAATTTACAGCAATGTCATAGTTCATGTTATTTATCAAAAAGCTATCAATAATATCTTCTATCTATTATTCGAGAACAAAGAAAAAAAGCGTTATGAGATTGCCATGATACCCCTAAAATTGCAATTTGAGCCTTGCTTTCTCACTCACATCTTCCAAGCGTTTCCCACTGACTCCCATGTTTGTTGTATCTCTGTCTACTTTATTTCATCCTCTGGAATTAGCCAAAGCATTCATCCGTAGATCGGCAACTCCTTAACATCCATAAATTCCTAAATGAATATTTTAATAAAAAATTGGATGCTACTCAACGGTTATTCTGTTTCATTTATAGAAACATATATGATTTGTATGGGATATTTCTTTTATAATTTTTTTTTAATTAAGATGTATGGAAAAGGTGAAAATGAAAACGCATTGGTATGTTTGCTAAAATGTATTTGAAAACGCTAAAATAAAATGTGTTTGACATATTTGTTGTTGACAGAAAATTACGGTTATGGAATGGGGGGTATGTCCTGTGAGGTTGAGGCACAAACAATCCGTTGACACTACACACACAAGAAAAAGGCATGAAGGGAACGAAAAAACGGGGGTGGTGTTTGCGTAAGCACTTCGATGCTCGAGTCAGCAAGGCTGAATGAGGTTAATTTAGTGAGGGGTAGGGAAAGAGAAGGTTACTACAAGTTAGTTGGAGACTTAATCACAAACAGTGATGTAAAGCTCCCAGAGTGAGACTATGGGGTTGAAGGTGTAATGTTCAATGCCTTGTGAGGGGTTGGCCTCTTTATATAGCAGTTGTAGGATCTTCAAATCATAGTAGGATCTTCAAATCATAGTAGGACTATGAGTCTTTGGTGCATGTGGTTTAGTGAATAGGAAAGCCTTTGATCCTTGCCTTAATGGAGAGGGAATCTTGTTCAATCTAAGATTCAGATCCTAGATGAATTAGGGTAGTGATAGATCTCTTCAAGGAATCCGGATAGTACCCAACTAGGAAGTGGGCGACTTGGGTTTAAGTAAACCCTAGGTCCAGTAGGTGATCTTGGATCAATGGGCTGGGCTTAGATGAACTGATGATGAGGCCTAAGCGAATCAGGGCCTTATTAATAGGGCTCAAGTGGTGAGCGATTTGGCAGGTGTAGTGGCAGTCCCAATACAGAATTTTGTTATGGGCCAAATGGAATTGGGGCGTGGCTCTAAGCTCTATTGAAGGTGTCTTCGTCTTGAGCCTATTGGAGCCAGTGCATTTTTAGCCCTAACAGATTGCCCATACCTCCAAGTTAAGGAGTGCTTAGCTTAGAGAGTAGATGTTGCATGAAACTGTGCTCAGTCGTCCTTCGTGACCAACTAGTTGGTCATGTGAAGGTGCTGCTCTAGTTCGAGGAACCAAATAGTATAACTTCCTTTGTAGATAATGCACTTGGTACACCAGATTAGTGGTAGGTGTAAACGAAGCACAAACGTGCCCTCACTCAGCATACCTAATCGTCGAAAGTAGAATGACCATAGAGGCCTCCCTCGGTGCATCACAACGAGTGAGGGGAAGTGGCAAACATCGTGATGGTGTCCCTACTCGATGCATCGAACCCAGTAAAAGATGTGAGGCATATTCTTAAAGGTGTCCTCACTGGTGCATAGACTGAGTGAGGGATGTGAGGCACATCTTTTGATGGTTGTCACTCGTGCATTGAACTATGGTGAGAGGATGTGATTTTCTAAAGGTGTGTCCCACTCGATGCATGAGTCGAGTGGGATGCATTAAGGTTATTCTGGTGGAAATGCCTTCAGTTGATCGGTTGGATCAAGCGAGTCAGTGTATGCACACTCCGAGCAAAGTGGCTGGTTTCACTCGATCGAGCTGATCAAGGGGTGGAAGTTGTGTTTTCCTTGGCGGCATTATCGAGATCAGAGAGTTGAGGTTGACGGTCAGGACATTTGATTTTAACTCTATTCGATTGGGCCAACCGAGCAAGGTTTAGCATCTATGGCTTTATGCGTGATGTGGCATCCACGAACTTTGCATGGGTAATTGAAGCTGAGTTACTATCTTTTGACAAGTGTACGACCGAATTTCTTTTTAAGTTTGGGAGAGAAAGTGAATAGTCGCTGGTCGATGGCCAATCAGAGGCTGCCACATGTATTCATTGTCATCTTTTGTCAATAGAAATGATGAGTCGACTATTCACCTTCATTCCGTTTCATTTTTCATTCTCTTTCCTTGTGTTTTCTCTTGTTTCGATTCTTTACGGTGGCGGTGAGGAGATTTTTAGGATTCCGACCATTTTCACGGTAAATACTGCTTCCTTGTGCTGTTTTTTGTTCGTTTCGTCTTGTTTTTGTATCATGGTATTTTGAAGAGATTTAGGTTCATTTGGTAGTATTTTTGGGAGAGTTTGAAAAAAAGGAGGGTTGTGTTGTTTGGTTTGAACGGGGTAGATTGGTGGGGATTTGATTCTTCAGTTTGGTGTTAGAAGGTTTTGTGTGTTTAGGATCGATTTGGTGTGGTTTGCTTGGTGTTTGATTTGAGATTTGAGTGAATGAAGGATTGATATGCGCTTGAAGGTTTTGGGTTTTTCGGGTTCAGGGTTTAGATCTACAAGAAGGGTTCCATGATGGGCTTAGATACTCTATCTATTGTTTTTGGACCCAACCTTTTTGATAAATATACTTGTCTTTTTATTGAACTATTTTATGAATATGATAGTAGAAAGAAGTTGTTACATTTTGGTATCAGAGCAATCGTTTTGGGATGGGACAGTGTGTCATTCTTGCCGCTACGACGTGTCTTATCCGACCACTGTAAGTTAAATTCTTTTCTTATTAGTGGGTTATTGAAGTTGATGTGAGAATGGTTGTTTTGTAGATGAGACGTAGTAATAGAAAGAAGGGTAAGGGTGTGATGAATGAGGGAGAATCCTCTAACCCGCCGGAACAAACTCCCCCACCCCTTGATGCGACAATAATTTGAACCATTGTACAACAGGTATTAGCAGAGAGTCAGAGGAGAGTTGTACCGGAAAGAACTGAGACCCCTAGTAGAGTACCGCCCGTAAGGCAAGAGTGAGAAGGGCCGATACCTCAGATAGTACAGAATCAAGTTGATCCAATTCAGGGGCTTGCAAGTCAGCATCGGCTGCCAGAGTTTAGGGGTACGAGGGACCCATTAGAAGCAGAAGAGTGGTTTAAATCCGTTGAGCGGACGATGGCCCTGTTTCCTATGAATGATAGAGAGAGGATTAGCTATGCTAGTTTCTTATTTCGAGGTGATGCCCAAATTTGGTAGGAATTAATGGAAGAGACTCATGACACGGCAACTATGACTTGGGGAGATTTTAGAAGAGTGTTTGAGACCGAGTATCGAACGGTTGACCAGGTTCATGAGAAAATGCAAGAGTTTATTAATCTGAAGCAAGGAATGAGTACAGTGAAGGAGTATTCAGTTAGATTCAACTCTCTTGCGAGGTTTGCACCTGGGATAGTGAGTACTCCTGAGTTGAGAAGAGAGAAATTTGTTCTCGGGTTGAGGTCAGAAATAGCCCGTGATGTTATGATAGGAGCAGAGCCCCCTCATACCTATATGGAAGCTTTAGACCGAGCTTTGAGAGAAGAGATTTATGTGAACAAGATGAGTTCAGAAGGGCCATCCATGATAGTACAGAATGAACCGTCCCCTGCTCCGCAGAGAGAAAGAGTGGAGGTTGGGAGACGTAGAGACATAAGGAACAAAAAGAGGTTCCAACCAAAGAAGAATAGGGTCGATTGGCAGAGTAAGCGGCCTAGAACTGCTGGAGTCACTCCGTGCCCTAAGTGTGGGAAGAATCATTGGGGGGAGTGTCTAAAAGAGTTTGGTCTGAATATCTGCTGTAGGTGTCACCAGCCAGGGCACCTAATGAAAGATTGTAAAGCTCCTACTCCACCAGCAGCACAGGTCCCTAGAGGCACGAATGCCAGGGTGTTTATCGTGGCACAGGGTGAGGTAGAGGCCAGTCCATCAACTTTAACTGGTCAGTTATTCTTTTATACAATCCTTCTTTATGCTTTAATAGATTCTGGAGCCACGCATTCTTTTATATCTCATGGGATGATAGAAAGATTAGGTCTGAAATCTGTTGTGGTAGACCAACCCATTAGGATAGAGTTACCTGATGGGGTTAGTGTTTTGACCCGTGAGATGCTTCCAAGAGAGTCCGTAGTGATTCATGGAAGAGAGCTGTTAGTTGATCTAATAGTGTTTGATATGCCTGATTTCGACGTGATTTTGGGTATGGATTTCCTAGGGAAGTATGGAGTAGAAATTGACTGTCGGAAGAAGAAAGCAAGATTTAATCTTGATAATGGAGATAGGTTTAGTTTCGGAGAGGGCCATCAATTGAGTATGTTGATCAGTAGCTTGAAAGCTAGAAAGATGCTGAGAAAGAGGTGTTTGGGATATATAGCACATGTAGTGCAGAGTGGTGATATTCCTCAGCCAGAAATTCAGAGGGTGCCTGTAATTCGAGAATTTCTGGATGTGTTTTCGGAAGAGCTATCGGGTTTACTTCTAGAGAGAGAGGTTGAATTCAGTATTGAACTAGCACCCGGGACAGCACCAATATCGAGCACCCCTTATTGAATGGCCCTAGCCGAACTTCAGGAATTAAAGAAGCAACTCCAAGAGCTTTTAGATAAAGGTTTTATTCTACCAAGTCATTCTCCCTGGGGAGCTCCAATTCTTTTTGTGAAGAAGAAAGATGGATCTTTACAGATGTGTATAGATTACAGAGAGCTGAATAAGGTGACAGTGAAGAATAAGTACCCACTACCTCAGATAGACGATTCATTTGATCAATTAAAGGGAGTGGCAGTGTTCTCGAAAATTGACTTGAGGTCGAGGTACCATCAAGTAAGAGTGGCTGAGCAAGATATAGCTAAGACTGCTTTTCGTACAAGGTATAGACATTATGAGTTTATAGTGATACCTTTCGGGTTGACGAATGCCCCAGCAGTTTTTATGGACTCGATGAACCGAGTATTTCATGATTGCTTGGATCGATGCATCGTAGTTTTCATTGATGATATCCTGGTTTACTCTAAGTCGAAAGAAGAGCATGAGGAGCATTTAAGAATGGTGCTACAACGATTGAGAGAAAAGAAGTTGTATGCTAAGTTTTCCAAGTGTGAATTTTGGTTGAATCAAGTATTATTTCTAGGCCATACTATTTCCAGCAAAGGGATTACAGTGGACACTAATAAGGTAGAGGCAATCCTTGAGTGGCAAAGGCCGAAATCGGTAAAAGAAGTGAGAAGTTTCTTGGGTCTAGCAGGCTATTACCGGCGTTTTGTAGCAAGGTTTGTTCAGTTGGCTAAGCCATTGACAGCTCTTACCAAGCAGAGAATTCCTTTTATTTGGTCAACTGCTTGTGAAAAGAGTTTTCATGAGTTAAAGAAGAAGTTGACATCAGCTCTTGTTTTAGTGTTGCCTCAGGAGGGAGTAGATTATGATATATTTACAGATGCCTCACTGCAGGGACTTGGTGCTGTATTGATGCAGTTGGGTAGGGTGATAGCTTATGCTTCTCGTCAATTGAAAGAGTACGAGACAAGATAACCTACGCATGATTTAGAGTTGGCAGCGGTAGTCTTTGCTTTGAAAATTTGGAGGCATTATCTTTATGGTGCAAAGAGTCATATCTACACCGACCATAAGAGCTTAAAGTATTTCTTTACTCAGAAGGAGCTGAATATGAGGCAGAGNAGCTCTTACCAAGCAGAGAATTCCTTTTATTTGGTCAACTGCTTGTGAAAAGAGTTTTCATGAGTTAAAGAAGAAGTTGACATCAGCTCTTGTTTTAGTGTTGCCTCAGGAGGGAGTAGATTATGATATATTTACAGATGCCTCACTGCAGGGACTTGGTGCTGTATTGATGCAGTTAGGTAGGGTGATAGCCTATGCTTCTCGTCAATTGAAAGAGTACGAGACAAGATACCCTACGCATGATTTAGAGTTGGCAGTGGTAGTCTTTGCTTTGAAAATTTGGAGGCATTATCTTTATGGTGCAAAGAGTCATATCTACACCGACCATAAGAGCTTAAAATATTTCTTTACTCAGAAGGAGCTGAATATGAGGCAGAGAAGATGGTTAGAGCTAGTTAAAGACTATGAATGTGAGATTAAATATCAGCCGGGGAAAGCTAATGTCGTAGCCGATGCGTTGAGTAGAAAAGCTCATTTATCCCGACTCACTAGACAGAGAGAGTTAATAGATGAGTTGTGTAAATAACGGATTGAAGTGATTCAAGGAGGGACTGCTAGGTTAGAAATTCAGTCTACCTTATTGGACGAAATTAGAGAAAAGCAAGTGGTTGATGAGTGGTGTCAGAAGTTATTGCAAAGAGTGCATAAGAATGAGAGACCAGAGTTCCATCTGGTAGATGGTGTTCTCCGTTTCAGGAATCGGTTGTGTATTCCTTAGGATAAGGAGTTGAGAGAGAGAATTCTTATAGAGGCTCATGACACACCCTACACTGCTCATCTTGGAGCAACCAAGATGTATCAAGACCTAAAGAAAGGCTATTGGTGGCCAGGTATGAAGAATGTTATTGCGGAATTTGTAGCTAAATGCCCAGTATGTCAACAAGTGAAAGCAAAAAACCAAAGACCATTAGGATTTCTTCAACCACTTAGTATTCTTGAGTGGAAATGGGAGAGTATCTTGATGGATTTTATTGTAGGCCTCCCTAGAGTTCAGAAAGGATTTAATGCTATTTGGGTGATTGTTGATAGATTGACAAAATCAGCCCATTTTCTTTCGGTGAAAGAGAGCACTACTTCGGATCAGCTAGCCCAGATTTACATCAAAGAGATAGTGAAACATCATGGGGTACCCAAGACAATAGTATCAGATAGGGATTCCAGATTTGTCTCCACTTTCTGGATGAGCTTACAGAGGAACTTGGGTACTAGATTGGCTTTTAGTACCGCCTACCATCCGCAAACTGATGGACAGACAGAGAGAACAAATCAAGTGCTTGAGGATTTGTTGCGAGCTTTCTATATGGATTATAGAGTATCATGGCATGAGATGTTGCCCTTAGTGGAGTTTGCTTACAATAATAGTTATCAGTCTACAATTAAGATGGCACCTTTTGAGGCCTTGTATGGTAGACAATGTAGGTCTCCACTACATTGGGATGAGATAGGTGAGAAAGATGAGTTGAGTATAGCTATTTGGCCAGAGATGACTCAGAAATTGATTGAAGATGTGAGGCTGATTAGAAGCATAATGCAACAAGCCCAAGATAGACAGAAAAGTTATGCTGATTTAAAGAGAAAGGAAGTTGAATTTGAAGTGGGTGATAAAGTCTTCTTGAAAGTTTCCCCCTTTAAGCGGGTAATGCGGTTTGGAAATAAAGGGAAGCTAGCACCGAGATTCATTGGTCCTTTTGAAGTGTTGCAACGAGTTAGGAAAGTAGCCTACAGACTGGCACTACCACCTAGTATGGACAAGGTGCATGATGTTTTCCATATCTCGATGTTACGGAAGTATGTAAGTGATCCCTCCCATGTATTGAGCACAGAGGATGTAATTGTGGAAGAGAATCTCGTGTATGAGGAGCGTCCAATTCAGATTTTGGACCGAAAAATTAAAGAGCTCCAGAATAAGAGTATTCCTTTAGTGAAAGTCCTCTGGAGAAACCATACAGTTGAAGAAGCTACTTGGGAGATTGAGCAAGACATGCAAAATCGTTACCCGGAGTTATTTGTCTGAATTTCGGGGACGAAATTCTTTTATGGGGGGAGAATTGTAACGCCCCACTTGAGGTACGTAGTTAAGATTTGATGAATGGCTTGAATGTTTGTTGATTTATCCTCATTTGAGTCTGTATGTTGTTAATATTGCTTGGTTTATCCTTAGTTGAAAGGGTGTTTTGGTTTGGTTGAGTGAATGCCCTGAAAATTTGTAAGACTTGGGGAAATCTGGATGTTACAGTCTTCGCCGGGGCGAAGAAGAAAGCTTCGCCGCGGCGACGAAGTGCTACATCCCGTGTAGCTGCTGTGAGTTTTCGCCGGGGCGAAGAAATAGCTTCGCCGCGGCGAAGACTCGGCTGAATTTTTCCTTGAGTTTTAGGGAATTCTTCCTTTTGGGACTCAATGACCATTCTACCCCTAATTAGCAGGAAAAGTGGGGAGTGAAATGCAAGGAAATTGCATGGAGAATAGGTTGAATGGGGTTGTTTTTGCAAAGAATGAAAGGTCATAGGTGGAATTTCAAAGAAGGAGCAAGGGTATATTGGGAAAGAGTGGAGAAAATATGAGATATTAAGGGTTTAGCTTTAGAAACCCTTTCATTTGCTTCTTCACCACCGCCTCTTTCATCCTTCATTTCTCTCAAATTTTCATTCAAGTTTCCAAGGATCTTTGAAGAGCTTTTGACTAGAAATTGTTACAAGTTGATCCTAAGCACTAAAAGGTGAGAATCCTTACTCTAGATGTAAGTTTTATTGTTGAAAGAGTAGGATCCTTATTGAGTTTGTATTGAAGGTTTAAGAGGAAGAATCAAGCCTTCAAGAGTAGAAAGCTTAAGTGGGTTCTCCTTGAGCTTAAGGTAAGTAAATTCACCTAAGTTGTGATTTACTTGATTGAATGATGTGTAGAGATTTTATATATGTGCTTAATGCTTGAATTTCTATGTTTGAAATGAGTTGATGAATTCAATGTTGTTATATGAAAGAATTTCCACCATGAGAAGGGTGGATTGTGTTGTTAAAGTTTGGTAGAAGTGTGGATAGAATTAGAAGAATTTGAGAGGAATATTTGAAGTGTGTTTTCCTTGCAGGATGTATGATGTTTTAAAGGAGTTGAACTCCTATTTTGGATGATTAAGAGAGAAATATCATTAACAATTAGAATAGAGTTTATGTATGCACACATATTGTTTGATGAAATGTCTAAAAGAAGCATGAGTAGAAGTAGAGAACCTTACTTTATGCAACATAGCATATTTGCATGTCATGAATGCATATAAGAAAGATTTTAGGCATGAGCCATCCATATGCATATGTTTAATTGAGCAATCACATGAGAAAGAAATATGAGAAATGAGAAAGAAATACTCTATGAATAGAGATAAAGAAAAGAACTAATTCTCTTAGAATAAAGAGAAAGAAAGAAACTAGCACTAGAGAATAAAATGATTATTAAGTGCTACAGAAAAGAAAAGAAAATAGGTCGTGCGATGGGGAACCCATGAGTGTAGAGTTACCCGCATGTAAACCGCCATGAGAGAGAGCGGTCTCTGCCTTGAGAGAGCGGAATGAGAATGAGAAACAGAATCTGTATAGCCGTGAGAATACATGCGAATGAGGGCTATACACGAGAGAGAGTAAACTCACATGACCAAGGGTTCCAAATCCATGCATCGACCAAGACCGGCAAAGAATAAGAATAAGAAAAGAATAGAAAGAAAGTGCATTGTTATTCTTTAATATCTCATCCATGTATGGTTTTGATATTCTCCATGGGTGATGAGAATAGAAAGAAAGAAAAGAACGGTACGAGTTAGAAGTAGAGAAAGAACAAGATAGATTGAACTAGAGAGAGTAACAAGAGTACGAACAGATTTGTACGGGGAGTATAGAGTAGAAGATTTACTTACTGAGCATCTTTGTGCTCACCCCATTGTTTCCTTTGTTTTTCAGGACATAGGTGAGATCGTGGTCGGATGGACGTCGGCAAGCGGGGAGATTTGACTGCACTGTCCACTGTCTTTTTGAGAGTCTTTTGTACAACGATGTTGTACTATGTAAAGAATGTATTTATTAAGTAAAGAAAATTTTTGGACCCAACCTTTTTATTGAACTATTTTATGAATATGATAGTAGAGAGAAGGTGTTACAATATTATTATGAAGTAAGGGCATAGATAATACGGTAAGGCTATCATAGTGTTGAATGACCCTGTCGAAAGGCAATGACTGATCTCACTTGTCAAGGTTGTTTGGTGACAACCTGATGCAACACACGGGTGCTTGCTATAGGCAAGTTCACTGGACTGACCCACTAGAGGATTCCATATGGATGGTAACCCTAGTGTCTATGGAACAAATCCTCCAATGAATGATGGTGCATGTGATCCTTAGACTTGAGATCACTAGAGCACCTTGTGCACCGATTGGTGTAGTTTAACACTAGCCTAACGCAATTCTATTTAGAGCTGTCAATATGGTGGTGATTGGCTACATCAAGGAGTGTATCAAGACTATGGTGGATAGACAGATGATTCATCACTCTCAGGTATGGGAGAAGTTATTTCACGACGCAATTCAGTAAATGAGAATGACACTAAAACTGTGGTCACAGTGGGATTGAGTTGTTGCTCTATTGAGTTTATAATACAGGTCAGTGGTCTAGTAACTGAATACATAATATCGAGAGTGACCGAAGGTTGCCATTATTTATATGCCTCGGTCTCGTCGAGATAACGGATGATGAAAGGATCAAATTATACGGTAACCATATCGTTGATAGGTAGCTGCTTCGCTGAATCCGTATCTATTGGGTGGCCATGATGCCTTGCTGGGGGCTAATCTTGGTCTATGTGTAGTGAGACGATTAATTGGTGTTAATCGCGATACTACACACTACTGGTATGATGAGGAGCCTATGGGTCACACATATAGAAGATAATTTAAGAACCAGTTAAGAAGAAGGGCATTTTCATCTTTTTACGCAAAAGGGTATTTTGGTAAAATTAAATTTGCTGAGGCCATAGCCTTTTACGTTTAAATATGTGTTCGCATATATTTAAATAAATTATCATTATTGTTAAATGTTAATATATATATATTGTAAATATATATTAATTGAATTTAATTGAGATAATGATAAATTAATATTAAAATATCTTAAAGGGGGGTGTTTGGAAACAAGGGGTGTTTGCATTGGAGCCCAAGCCCATTCCATGTTGGAATAGGGTATAGTGTGCACTATATAAGTGCACACTTTGCGAAATAAATTAATTCACTCATTCAATCAATGAAAGAAAAAATTCCAGCCCCTTAAACACTCTCACGCCAGATTGCATTTTGCTTGGAATCAAATATACTTGATTTTTCATCTTGGTTCTCAAAGGCTAAAGAGGATCTAGCAAATCCCTCTTTAGTTCCTCGGGGTTATTTTCGTGTGGACTACACCGGTTCGATCCTACACTTGGGTCGGTAGTGAAATACGCTCAGAGACAAGTTGGAGGAGCCTCTAAACGTGCGTATGATTTCTTATACTTTAAACTAAAAAATCTATAGATTCTTATTTAATATATATATAAACTGTAATTTTGTACCTACATCTTGGTTCTAAGGAATGATCCATGTTGTAAATATTTTTGTTTTTCCGCTGCATAACTGTATCGTTTACTAACAGTGGTATCAAAGCTTTGGGTACCAGATTTTACAGTTTTGTGAATGGTTGATTACATGTATTTGATTGATAACATGTTGCCTTGATGAATCTGCACAAAATCTGCCATGAAAGCATGTTTTAAGAAATCGATTAATTGATTAATTTAAATATGTTGATGATCTGCTACTTTGGAATATTTGGTTATGGATTTTTGTTGAAATCAAGAGATTAGATTGATTTCAAAATCTGTTTGGGGTATTTTGGTTGCTGGTTGAAATGTTATGTTGCTACAGATCAGTGTACACTTGCCGCGGTGATATAAACCATCGCCGCGGCATGCGTTGTTGGCATACACGCTGATTGCAAAAATCAGCGCTCGCCGTGGCGATATAACCCATCGTTGCGGTGATCGTCCTTAGGACGAACGCTGTTTGCAATCAGCGCTCGCCACGATGATATAACCCATCGCCGTGGCAAGCACACGTTTAGCATGAGCGCAACGTTAATCAGTGCACGCTGCGGCGATTTAACTCATTGCCGGAGCGAGCGCACTTCCGAGTGCACTGGGGTCAGATTGTAAAGTTTCAAAACTTTGGCCAAATATAGATCTGCAGATTGTCGGGGGGTAATTAAAAAATTCACCCACCCAATTCAAAATTGATAATTTTTGAATGAATGCCATGTACTTTTTTGTATATTGCGTGGTGCTCGGTACATGAGCCTTAGACCTATGGTGAATGTTTTAAATTTTTTGGGTATGTATGATTGTAAGTTATTAAATAGAGCCTGCGTATCCTACTTTCTCCTCTTCTCGATGTACATTCTCTTCTCATCTCATTCCCCTCGAATGTAAATCGAGGAATCTAAATTTGTTGATGTAAAATTAGTTTGAGATTAATTTTATTGTAAATTTAGTATGATATTTTTGTAATGTACTTGAAGACGGATCAAGGAAAGGACAACCATACTTGAAGACTCAAGATTTTATTACAGGACCCCTAGGTGACCTACCGATTCCTCTAGGCTCGAGCATATCGGTTTTTAGTTGGGCCATGTACCGGCACGTTTTAATATTTTGTTTAGAATACATGCTAAGGTTGAATGTTCAACAACATGCCAAACAATGTCATTCTAACAAAGATAATAATCCGATGAGACATTAAATAATAAACCTTCAATTAAAGTATATTAAGTCATGTAAGCCTTCTATGACCATGGTTTTAATCAAACCATTGTTCGTCGAAACCTTGTTCGCCAAAGCGAAGGGTACACTTCTACCAGTGGAAGGTTAAAATGCTTTGGAGTTTTCCTTAATGGTGATGGGTTGACTTAAAATGACTATTTTGCTTTTTCGCCAAAGCAAAGGTTGATAAACGCTTCATAGGCATAGTAGAGAAGGACACATATTGTGTGTACGTGGTGGCATGTAGTGTCCACTCTACTGATACTGAGAATCACACTTGAGGACAATGGTTGGAGCCATTGGATTGTGTGATTGGCTTGTTGGCTTTTTCACATTTGAGGTTGATAGTAGAAGCTATCAACTGGGGTGGATTAAGTTTGTTGGCCTACCTAATCAACTCATTTTGGCTTGTTCGCCAAAGTGAAGGTTTGAAATGGGTAGGATGAGGTCTCAATCCACTAGGAAAGTCAACGGGCTTTCCCGAGTTAATAGTGAGGGCTATTGACTTGAGTAAAATGGGGGGAGCATTGTTTAATAAAAGACCATATTAAATAATAATGAACTTTATAATGACTTTATCTTTTCTGCAATTGTAGATTCACCAAAATGAGCATTATGAACCTGCGACCGATAATAGAGAAAGAAAACAGGTTGGATGGATCCAATTTCTCTGACTGGTATCGTAATCTTCGGATTATACTCAAGTCGGAAAGGAAATTGTATATCCTTGAAAAGCCATACTTGGCTAAGCCTGATCCTAATGCCACTTAGGAAGGAAAGGATATTTATCAAAAGTTCCTTGATGATGCTGATGGCGTTCAATGCTTGATGTTAGCATCGATAACACCAGTACTGCAAAAGCAGCATGACAATATGGACGCTGCTTCCATTATTCTACACCTCAAGGAACTTTTCGAAGGAAATGCTCGACATGAGAGGTACAAGGTGTCGAAAGCACTGTTTAGGAGTTGTCTGACTGAGAGAGCCCAAGTTGGTCCTCTTGTGCTCAAGGTGATCGAGCACATAGAGAGGCTTGAGACTTTGGGATTTGAGTTGGATGTAGAATTACAAATGGATTTGATTCTATAATCCTTGTCTGACTTTTATGCACTGTTCATAATGAATTTCAATATGAACACGATGGTGAAAACCCTGTCGGAACTTTTGAACATGCTGAGGACTACAAAGCAGGACTTGAAGAAGTCCAAGCCTATTTTACTGGTTGCTGCCAGTAAAGGAAATGGTAACGGCAAGGGTAAGGCCAAGGCCAAACCCAAGCCCAAGCCCAAGCCCAAGCCCAAGCCCAAGCCAAAAGGACATGTTGCTCTTGGGCCTAAGAGTGGCTTAGGGAAGGGCAAAGTAGGCTGCTTCTATTGTGGCAAGCCTGGCCACTGGAGGAAACACTACCAGGCTTTGCTCTCAAGTAAGAAGAAGTCAGATGCTATGACTTCAGGTATGTTTATGATTAAGATTAACTTCTCTTTCTCAACATCTTGGGTCATTGACACAGGATGTGGTACTCACATTTGTACTGATGTGCAGGGACTAAGGCAGAGTAGAGTGCTCACCGAGGGAGAGGTGGACCTATGAGTTGGAAATTGAGCACATGTGCTGCATTGGCTGTAGGGACTTATTGTTTATGTTTGCCTACGGGCTTGTTGTTGGAACCACATAACTGTTATCACGTACGTTCTATTTCTAGAAATATTATTTTAGTATCCGCTTTGGATAATATGGGGTATCATTTTGAGATATCTAATGGATTGTTGTCCTTTAGTTTGAATGGTATTCTATTTGGAATTGCAAGGTTATATAATGGATTATATGTTCTTGATTTAAACAATAAAGATATTCTCAATGTTGAAACCAAGAAAGCTAAACATAGCGATCAAAACCAAACATATCTCTGGCATTGTAGATTGTGTCATGTTAATAAGACTCGCATTGCAAAACTTCAAAGGGATGGAGTTTTGGCCCCTTTTGACTTCCAGTCATTTGAGGTATGCGAGTCATGCCTTTTAGGCAAGATGACCAAGTCTCCTTTCACAGGACAAAGTGAAAGGGCTACTGAACTGTTAGGCATCATCCATAGTGATGTATGTGGTCCACTAACAGTTGAAGCCAGAGGTGGATATTCATACTTCACCACATTTATTGATGATTTCAATAGATATGGTTATGTCTACCTTATGAGACATAAATCTGGAGCCTTTGATAAATTCAAGGAATTCAGGAATGAACTACATAATATGTTGGGCAAAAGTATTAAAGCTCTTCGGTCAGATCGAGGAGGTGAATACTTAAGCTCAGGGTTTTCTGAATATCTAAAGGAATGTGGGATAGTATCACAATTCACTCCTCCGTATACACCCCAACACAATGGAGTGTCTGAAAAGAGGAATTGGACCTTACTTGATATGGTTAGGTCCATGATGAGTTTTAGTGATTTACCTGCATCGTTTTGGGGTTATGCCCTAGAAACTGCGACTCACATTTTGAACCGTGTGCCGTCAAAGTCTGTAGATAAGATTCCATATGAGCTATAGAGTGGACAAAAGCCCAGCTTGTCTTATCTAAGGATTTGGGGTTGCGAAGCTTATATTAAGAAATTGACTTCGAACAAGCTGGGCCCAAAATCCTGTAAATGTATATTTGGGGGGTATCCAAAGAAGACCAAAGGATACTATTTCTACCACCCAGAAGAGCGCAAAATTTTTGTTGCTCGTTCTGGTGTCTTCCTAGAAAAGGAATTTTTTCTAAGAAGTACTAGTGGGAGAAAAGTAGAACTCGATAAAGTTCTAGAACCACAAAATATACTAGGTGAAGGACGGGATGATGTGCCACTAAATGTGGTTGAACATCAAGAGGAGGTTACTCTACAACTTGTGGATCAAAGTGAACCACCTCAGGTAGTATAAGAGCTACGTAGATTTGGGAGAGTACGCCATGAGCCTGAGAGATACAGTTATCTCATGACTCAACGTGGTGACGTATTAGTCTACCAAGACGATGAACCCAGAACCTACGAATACGCTATATCAGATCCAGATTCCATTAAATGGCTTGAAGCCATGAAATCTTAGATGGACTCCATGTACCAGCACTAAGTATGATCTCTGGTGGAACCACTTGAAGGGGTAAAACCCATAAGGTGTAAATGGGTCTTCAAGAAGAAGACTGACATGGATGGCAAGGTGCATACTTATAAAGCATGACTGGTTGCCAAAGGTTTCAAACAAATTCATGGAATTGACTATGAAGAAACCTTTTCGCCGATTGCCATGATTAAATCTATCCGGATTATGCTTGTGATTGCTGCATATCATGACTATGAGATTTGGCAAATGGATGTCAAAACAACTTTCTTGAACGAAAACCTTGAACAGGATGTGTATATGACACAACCCAATGGTTTCATTCTTGATGGGCAAGCTAATAGGGTATGCAAGTTGCAGAGATCCATATATGGACTCAAGCAAGCTTCTAGGAGCTGGAACATTCATTTTGATGAAGCCGTAAAAGAATTCGGTTTTATCAAGAACGAAGATGAGCCTTGTGTTTACAAGAAAATGAGTGGGAGCACAGTGGCATTGCTAGTGTTGTATGTCGATGACATACTTCTGATAGGGAATGACATACCAAACTTGCAGTCGGTAAAGACTTGGTTATCTAAGTCTTTCTCCATGAAGGACTTAGGGGAAGTAGCCTACATCCTTGGAATAAAGATCTATTGTGATAGATCGCGTAGGTTGCTTGGCCTAAGTCAGAGTACATATATTGACAAAGTACTGAAAAGATTAAGTATGGAAGAATCCAAGAAGGGATTTCTTTCGATGTCACATGGTGTTTATCTCTCTAAGGAATTGTGTCCTAGAACACAAGATGAGAGAGATAGGATGAAGAGGATCCTACATGCATCAACAATTGGATCCATTATGTATGCCATGCTATGTACTCGGATTGATGTCTCATGTGCTTTGAGCACTTGAAGAAGATATCAATCGGATCCAAGTAAGCATCACTAGATGGCTGCCAAGAATATTCTTAAATACCTGAAGAGCACTAAGGATATGTTCTTGGTTTATGGAGGGGAAGATGAGCTCATTGTAACAGGATACAGTGATGCTAGTTTCCAAACGGACAAAGATGATTATCGATCGCAATCAGGGTTTGTAGTTTGTCTCAATAGGGGTGTAGTGAGATGGAAGAGCTCTAAGCAAAGCACACTCTACAATGGAGGCTGAGTATATTGCATTGTCATATGCAACCAAGGAGGCAGTTTAGATTAAGAAGTTCGTTACTGAACTTGGTGTGGTTCCCATGATTGTTGATCCTATAAACTTCTATTGTGACAACAATGGAGCAATTGCTCAAGCCAGGGAACCACGGTCTCATCAGAAGTCCAGACACATACTCAGATGATTCCATCTCATTAGAGAGATAGTTGGGAGGAAAGATGTGCAGATTAGTAAAGTGCATACTGACGACAATCTCGCAGATCCATTGACAAAGCCTTTATCGCAGCAGAAGTATGAAAGACACTTGAGATGATTTGGTATTAAATACATGAATGATTGGCTATATGCAAGTAGGAGATTGTTAGAATAGATGCCCTAGAGCCAATCAATTATTGTAGAATTGACTCTTTGTAATAATGTTCATTGATCAATAAAAGACATTTTATACTACATCTCGTAAATCATAATTGTATGTATTGATATACGTCATTAGAATGGTATAATCGTGACGAGGGTATCAAGTGTTTCAAATCTTGATAGTGAGAACCCTATGAGCACATATGGTGGCCATTCTAGAAACGTCTGTAGCCCTAGTATTATTCTAAAGTAAGGGCACAGATAATACGGTAAGACTATCATAGTGTTGAACGACCCCGTCAAAAGGCAGTGACTGATCTCACTTGTCAAGGTTGTTTGGTGACAACCTGGTGCAACACATGGGTGCTTGCTGTAGGCAAGTTCACTAGACTGACCCACCAGAGGATTCCATATGGATAGTAACCCTAGTGTCTATGGAACAAATTCTTTAACGAATGGTGGTGCATGTGATCCTTAGACTTGAGATCACCGGCGCGCCTTGTGCATCGATTGGTGTAGTTTAACGCTAACCTAACGCAGTTTTATTTAGAGCTGTCAATACGGTGGTGATTGGCTGCATCAAGGAGTGTATCAAGAATATGGTGGATAGACAGTGGATTCATCACTCCTGGGTACGGGAGAAGTTATCTCACAGCGCAATTCTGTAAATGACAATGACACTAAAACTGTGGCCAGAATGGGATTGATTTGTTGCTCTATCTAGTTTATAATACAGGTCATTGGTCCAGTAATTGAATACACAATATTGAGAGTAACCGAAGGTTGACACTATTTCTATGCCTCGATCTCGTTGAGATAACGGATGATGAAAGAATTGAATTGTACGATAACGATGTCGTTGACAGGTAGCTGCTTCGCTGAATCCGAATCTATCAGGTGGCCATGATGCCTTGCTAGGGGCCAATCTTGGTTTGTGTGTAGTGAGACAATTAATTGGTGTTAATCGCGATACTACACACTACCGGTATGATGAGGAGCCTAATGGTCACACACATAGAAGATAATTTAAGAACCAGTTTAGAAGAATGGCCTTTTTGTCTTTTTAGGCGAAATGATATTTTGGTAATTTCACAATGCAATTAAATTTGTTGAGGTCGTAGTCTTTATTTAATTTTATATTAAAATTAAATAAGTGAGATTACGTTTAAATATGTGTTCGCATATATTTAAATAAATTATCATTATTGTTAAATGTTAATATATATATATTAATTGAATTTAATTGAGATAATGATAAATTAATATTAAAATATCTTAAAGGGGGTGTTTGGAAACAAGGGGTGTTTGGGTTGGAGCCCAAGCCCATTCGATGATGGAATAGGGTATAGTGTGCACTATATAAGTGCACACTTTGTGAAATAAATTAATTCACTCATTCAATCAATGAAAGAAAAAATTCCAGTCCCTTAAACACTCTCACGCCAAATTGTATTTTGCTTGGAATCAAATATACTTGATTTTTCTTCTTGGTTCTTAAAGGCTAAAGAGGACCTAGCAAATCCCTCTTTAGTTCCTCGAGGTTATTTTCTTGTGGACTACACCGGTTCGATCCTATACTTGGTTCGATAGCGAAATACGCTCAGAGACAAGTTGGAGGAGCCTCCTAACATGCGTATGATTTCTTATACTTTAAACTGAAAAATCTATATATTCTTATTTAATATATATATAAACTGTAATTTTGTACCTGGATCTTGGTTCTAAGGAACGATCCATGTTGTAAATATTTTTGTTTTCCGTTGCGTAACTGGATCGTTTCCTAACAGTAATTGCATTTATCATTCCTAACTTTCGGATTATATATGTTAATGGCAATCGGGAGATTGGAGAAGTTAGCAAATATCTCGTCAGGATTTTTGTCGTATTTGGATTATTCAAATAGTCCAAGCATCTTTAATTTATGTTACATATATGCTCTCCATCTCTTCTTTTTAATTAGTTAATGTCAATTTTCCGCAGTGATATACTAACATAAACATTGTTGATATTTTTAAACGTTAATTAATTATAATTATTCAAAGTAGAAGTTAAAGTGGCTAAGCTTAACATGTAACTGCGAATAATGAAATATCTGACTTCCTAGTTCAACCGAATTTAAGCTTATAGGACTGCTAGCTCTTTATATTAAATCATTTCACACGACAAGTTTTTACAAAATTTAACCATACTTTGCTCTATTGTATTATGCATTAAATATGTTATTAAAGGTAAGTTTTATAGAGTGAGTTTAATTAAGTTGTCTGTGACAACTGAATTTGGTTCGGGACTGATTAATATTTCAAACTAACATTGTCTTTTCAAAAAGAAAATCGATTGGATCCTGATGTTGGAATTTCATCTTGTCAAATGAAGGAAATATCTAGCTTGTATAATTATCATAATAAACTATCAATACTTGTGCTTCCTTCAAACTTAACTAGGTTTAACTCTGCCCACATTTTTCTCTTTTCCTTTAGAATTCCATACTAGTGGGTAGTCATCCTTTTATACAGAGCAAATAACAATATAAACAAAATTAAATGGGAAAAAAAGGGATAAATATCTTTTTCAAAGAAATAAATTTCCAATTAATTTATGAGCCTTATATATATATATATATATATATATATATTTCTCTATAATGATACTCTATATAGGAATAACTTCCTTGTAGGCATAAAATTTTTTGGTTCCAACTTAGGCCAATTATAAATAAGAATAAATTTTACATTGTAATAAATTATAATTTTTGTAGGTCTTAAGGAACTTGTTTCTACATAGTAATAAATGTCTATATATTACAATATATATATATATATGCTATGTTACAGTAAATGTTTAAGATGAAATAAAATATTTCTCTAAAGTTGTTTGGGACAATGATTTATGTTTTAGAGTTGTTTTCACATCTTTGAATTTGTGGGTACGTAATAACTCGCCAACATGGTTCTTCTTGTTGAAGCTAAAATATTTCTAGGTTCTCAAGCATGTTTAGAGCTTCTTGGCATGAAACTTTTTGTATTTCCGTACTATCATCCTTAAGATTATCTCATTTCTCTTATTGTCTAATTGCAACAATGATTTCTTTTTCAGTTAAAGTATACACGAGTTGTTGCTCATTTGAATGAATAAGGATACTTTAATATCCATTCGGCTAGTGCATACTTTACCGCTATACCACTTGCATTAAGGATAACTAAGTCAAAACAATAATTTTTGTAACAACTCTATTAAGTTATAACTTCCTCATAGTAATAAAATTGTTTAGTCCCACCATTAATGTATTTATGTATAGAATTGTGTTACAAAAACTTACATGAAATAGCCCCAGCACATCATAATCCGAGACATTACATAAGGTGGTTACATGATGTGGTGGGACTATCCATAAAATATTGTCAAGTACTGACTCAACAAAAAAATTAAAACCTTAATTTTAAATCAAATAAACTATTATGTTTAGGCTTTTAGCCACTAAAGAAAATTTTGAAACCATCATCCTATTTTTGCTCTCTCACCTATTTCATGGTCACCGATCTTTGTCCAGGTCACCGAATTTACAGCAAGTTCATAGTTCATCGTTCATTTATCAAAAAAGCTATCAATAATATCTTCTATCTATTTATTTTCGAGACAAAAGAAAAAAGCGTTATGAGATTGCCATGATACCCCTAAAATTGCAATTTGAGCCTTGCTTTCTCACTCACATCTTCCAAGCGTTTCCAACTTGACTCCCATGCTTTTGTTGTATCTCTGTCTACTTTATTTCATCCTCTTGGAATCTAGCCAAGCATTCATCCGTAGATCGGCAACTCCTTAACATCCATAAATTCCTAAATGAATATTTTAATAAAAAAATTGGGATGCTACTCTAACGGTTATTCTGTTTTCATTTATAGAAACATATATTGATTTGTATGGGATATATTCTTTTATAATTTTTTTTTTAATTAAGAATGTATGGAAAAGGTGAAAAATGAAAACGCATTTGGTATGTTTGTCTAAAAATGTATTTGAAAACGCTAAAAATAAAAATGTGTTTGACATATTTGTTGTTGACAGTAAAATCTACGGTTATGGAATGGGGGGTATGATCCTGTGAGGTTGAGGCCACCAACAATCCGTTGCACCTACACACACAAGAAAACGAGCATGAAGGGAACGAAAAACACGGGGGTGGTGTTTGTCGTAAGCACTTCGATGCTCGAGTCAGCAAGGCTGAATGAGGTTAATTTAGTGAGTGTTAGGGAAAGAGAAGGTTACTACAAGTTTAGTTGGAGACTATAATCACAACAGTGATGTAAAGCTCCCCAGAGTGAGAACTATGGGGTTAGAAGGTGTAATGTTCAATGCCTTGTGAGAGGGTTGGCCTCTGTTTATATAGCAGTTGTAGGATCTTCAAATCATAGTAGGATCTTCAAATCATAGTAGGACTATGAGTCTTTGGTGCATGTGGTTTAGTGAATAGGAAAGCCTTTGATTCCTTTGCCTTAATAGGAGAGGGAATCTTGTTCAATCTAAGATTCAGATCCTAGATGAATTAGGGTAGTGATAGATCTCTTCAAAGGAATCCGGATAGTACCCAACTAGGAAGTGGGCGACCTTGGGTTTAAGTAAACCCTAGGTCCAGTAGGTGATCTTGGATCAATGGGCTTGGGCTTAGATGAACTGATGATGAGGCCTAAGCGAATCAGGGCCTTATTAATAGGGCTCAAGTAGTGAGCGATTTGGCAGGTGTAGTGAGCAGTCCCAATACAAGAATTTTGTTATGGGCCAAATTGGAATTGGGTCGTGGCTCTAAGCTCTATTGAAGGTGTCTTCGTCTTTGAGCCTATTGGAGCCAAGTGCATTTTTTAGCCCTAACAGATTGCCCCATACTCTCCAAGTTAAGGAGTGCTTAGCTTAGAGAGTAGATGTTGCATGAAACTGTGCTCAGTCGTCCTTCGTGACCAACTAGTTGGTCATGTGAAGGTGCTGCTCCTTAGTTCGAGGAACCAAATAGTATAACTTCCTTTGTAGATAATGCACTTGGTACACCAGATCTAGTGGTAGGTGTAAACGAAGCACAAACGTGCCCTCACTCAGCATACCTAATCGAGTCAGAAAGTAGAATTGACCATAGAGGCCTCCCTCGGTGCATCAAACCGAGTGAGGGGAAGTGGCAAACATTCGTGATGGTGTCCCTACTCGATGCATCGAACCCAGTAAAATGATGTGAGGCATATTCTTTAAAGGTGTCCTCACTTGGTGCATCAGACTGAGTGAGAGGATGTGAGGCACATCTTTTGATGGTGTCTTCACTCGATGCATTGAACTATGTGAGAGGATGTGATTTCCTAAAGGTGTGTCCCACTCGATGCATCGAGTCGAGTGGGATGCATTAAGGTTATTCTGGTGGAAATGCCTTCAGTTGATCGGTTGGATCCAAGCGAGTCAGTGTATGCACACTTCCGAGCAAGTGGCTGGTTCACTCGATCGAGCTGATCAAGGGGTGGAAGTTGTGTTCTTCCTTGGCGGCATTTATCATGAGATCAGAGAGTTGAGGTTGACGAGTCAGTACATTTGATTTTAACTCTATTCGATTGGGCCAACCGAGCAAGTGTTTAGCATCTTCATGGCTTTATGCGTGATGTGGCATCCACGAACTTTGCATGGGTAATATGAAGCTGAGTTACTCATCTTTTGACAAGTGTACGACCGATATTTCTTTTCTAAGTTTGGGAGAGAAAGTGAATAGTCGCACTGGTCGATGGCCAATCAGAGGCTGCCACATGTATTCATTGTCATCTTTTGTCAATAGAAATGATGAGTCGACTATTCACCTTCATTCCGTTTCATTTTTCATTCTCTTTCCTTGTGTTTTCTTCCTTGTTTCGATTCTTTACGGTGGCGGTGAGGAGATTTTTTAGGATTCCGACCATTTTCACGGTAAATACTGCTTCCTTGTGCTGTTTTTTGTTTCGTTTCGTCTTGTTTTTGTATTCATGGTATTTTTGAAGAGATTTAGGTTCATTTTGGTAGTATTTTTGGGAGAGTTTGAAAAAAAAGGAGGTGTTGTGTTTGTTTGGTTTGAACGGGGTAGATTTGGTGGTGATTTGATTCTTCAGTTTGGTGTTTAGAAGGTTTTGTGTGTTTAGGATCGATTTGGTGTGGTTTGCTTGGTGTTTGATTTGAGATTTGTAGTGAATGAAGGATTTTGATATGCGCTTGAAGGTTTTGGGTTTTCTGGGTTCAGGGTTTAGAGTCTACAAGAAGTGGTTCCATGATGGGCTTAGATACTCTATCTATTGGAGTAGGTGCCCTAGAGCCAATCAATTATTGTGGAATTGACTCTTTGTAATAATGTTCATTAATCAATAAAAGGCATTTTATACTATATCGCTTAAATCATTATTATTGCAATATGTATTCATATATGTCCTTAAAATGATAGAACAGTGACAAGGGTATCAAGTGTTTCAAATCTTGATAGTAAGAACCCTATGAGCACATGTGGTGGCCATTCTAGAAACGTCCGTAGCCCTAATATTATTTTGAAGTAAGGGCACAAATAATACAGTAAGGCTATTATAGTGTTGAACGACCATGTCGAAAGACAGTGACTGATCTCACTTGTCAAGGTTGTTTGGTGACAACCTGGTGCAACACATGGGTGCTTGCTGTAGGCGAATACACCGCAGCAAGTTCATTAGACTGACCCACCAGAGGATTCCATATGGATGGTAACCCCAATGTCTATGGAATAAATCCTCTAACGAATGGTGGTGCATGTGATCCTTAGACTTGAGATCACCGGAGCGCCTTATGCACTGATTGGTATAGTTTGACACTAGCCTAACGTAGTTCTATTTAGAGCTGTCAATACAGTGGTGACTGGCTGCATCGAGGAGTGTATCAAGACTATGGTGGATTGACAAAGGATTTATCACTCTCGGGTACGGGAGAAGTTATCTCACGGCGCAATTCAGTACATGGCAATGACGTTAAAACTGTGGCCACATTAGGATTGAGTTGTTGCTCTATCCAGTTTATAATACGGGTCATTGGTTCAGAAACTGAATACATAATATCGAGAGTAACCGAAGGTTGACACTATTTCTATGCCTTCGTCTCATCGAGATAACGTATGATGAAAGGATCGAATTGCACGGTAACCATATCGTTGACAGGTAGCTACTTTGCTGAATCTGAATCTATCGAGTGGCCATGATGCCTTGCTAGGAGCTAATCTTGGTCTGTGTATTAGTGAGCTGATTAATTGGTGTTAATCACGATACTATACACTGCCGGTATGATGAGGAGTCTATGGGTCATACACATAGAAGATAATTTAAGATCCAAGAAGAAAGAAAGGTGTTTTCGTCTTTTAAGGCGAAAGGGTATTATAGTAATTTCACAGTACAATTAAATTTGTTGAGATCATAGCCTTTATTTAATTTGTTAGAAAAATTAAATAAGTGAAATTACGTTTAAATGTGTGTTCGCACATATTTAAATATATTATCATTATTGTTAAATGTTAATATATATTAATTGATTTTAATTGAGATAATGATGGAAAATAAAATAAAAAATATCAAATTGGGAGTGTTTGGCAACACGGGGCGTTTGGGTTGGAGCCCAAGCCTATTCCATATGGGATTAGGGCAACTTGATTAACTATAAAAGGAAAAGTGTGTGTTAATTGTTTTAATGAATTGATTTCCTTTTGAAATTAAAACACACACAAACCCTCTCTTTCTCTCCCACGGCAGCAACACCTTTTGGCCTAAAATCAATTCAATTTGATTTCCTTTCTTCTTAATCTTAAAGCCAAAGAGGATCTAACAAATCCCTTTTTGGTTCTTTTGAGATTGTCTTCGTGTGGATTACGTGGGTTCGATCCTACACATGGATCGGTAGCAAAACATTCATTGACAAATTTGGAGGAGCCTCCAATGCGCGTTTGTTTTCTTTAAACTCAGATTTATTTTTCTGCAGATTTTATTTTAATATGAATTGTAAAATTATACCCTGATCTTGGCTCATGTAAACGATCTCTGTATTATATTTGTTTTGTTTCTGCTGCGTATATGGGACCGTTTACTAACACTATCTTGTATAGGAGGTTCTGAATCACTTTATGATTGCGTTGACTCAAATTATGCCAAATTGTTGGAGGTTGTTGATGGCTTTGGAGGTCCAATGCGTGTAGAATTAGGTGATGTTTGGATTGCACGAGTTGTTGTACTCGTATTTCCTGAAAGAGAGTGACAAGGATAAGGGTAGATACACTATCACTCTCAAGCATGACCGGACTCATCTTGTAATCGACCTTCAGTCGAGTGACAAGAACTGGAAGGAACACTTCTTCTTCTTGAGGGGTGAAGCAGTCTTTGGAGAAGGAGGCCAGGGCGAGATCTTGTTGTAACACCTTCTTTTACGTACAAATATACTCAAACACATACATACATAGTATATGAAACATGGTTGGGCCAAAAAAATTTCTTTTATTTATAAAAACAATATTTCTTTACATATACAAAAGTAGTCTACACAAGACTTATACACAAGGGACAGTGGTGCCTTTTCTCTCTGCTCCGTGACGTCCATCCGACCGCCGTTTACTTATTTCCTACAAAACATGGAAAAACAACGGGGTGAGCACAAAAAGGCTCGGTAAGTAAATCCTCTACTACTTATCCCCGTAACTTATTCTTGGTTCTTTCCTTACTCTAATCTTACTTTTCTTCATTCTTCATGTTCTTTTTCTTTTCTTTCTAATTCTTCCTATTCTTTCTACTCTTTCTTTCTTTTCTTTCAGTTCCTTCTATTCTTACTCACCATGATGAACATCATGGTAATATGCATGAATGAAATGCATGTAACGCCCCACTTGAGATACGTAACCATTGTTTATGGTATGACCTAAAGGGTTACTGAATTGCTCCTAAATGAGTTTGTATATTATTCATGTTGTTTGGTTGGCCCTTCGTTGAGTTTATGTTTTGGGTTTGGTTGTGTGTTTACCCTGGAATTGATCAAGACTTGGTGGATTTTGGAGTTGCAGCCTTCGCCGGGGAGAGGAAGAAGCTTCACCGCAGTGACGTTGGCTTTATGTTGGCGATGTTGGTTCTGTAATTCTTCGCCGAGGCGACGGAAAGTCCTTCACCACGGCGACGGGCCAGTTGAAAAGTTTAATGAAGTTTCTAGATATTTTTTCTTAAGGGCAAAATGACCATTTTACCCCTAATTAGCAGGAAAAGTGGGGAGTAAAATACAAAGAAATTTCATGGAGAATAATATAGAATGGGGGTGAATTTGTAAAGAATTAAAAGATAAAGGTGGAATTTCCAAGAAAGAGTAAGGGCAAAATAGGAAAGAGTGTATATTATATGAGCTAATAAGAGTTTAGTTCTCTAAACCCCTTCATTTTCCCTTCCTCCATCGCCTTTTCATCCCTCATTTTCTCTCAATTCCTCACTCAATTTTCCAAGGGATTTTTGAGAGTTTTGAGTTGAAATTTGACAAAGAATTGATCCTAAGCAAGAAGAGGTAAGAATCCCTACTCTAGATATGAGTTTTATTTATGTAAGGGTTAAGTTCTTACTAAGTTTATGCTTAGGAAATAAGAGAAAGCTAAGGTCCAACAAGAGTAGAGAGTTTTAGTGAAGACTACTCAAGTATGAGGTAAGTAAATCCAATTCAAGTTGAGATTTAAGGAATCTATTGAGTAGAGATTTCTTTATGCATGTTCATATTACGCTTGTGGAGAGATTGAGATGATATGAGTAGCTCTTTATGTTGATTGTGAATATATTTGAGTTATGAGAAGTGTTCTACTTGCATGATAATGAGTTGAGTTTGATTGAGATTGGAAGAAGTTGGAGTAGATTTTTGGGAGTGTGTTTCCTTGACAGGGAATGAGATCATGCAAGAGAATTTCCTCCCATTTTGGGATAGCCTAAGAGAGAAATAGAGTTCTCAATAAAGTAGAGTTTTTGTATGCACATGAGTTGTTTGATGAAATGCCTAAGAGGAGCATGAGTATGAGTAGAGAACCTTAATTCTTGCAACATTGCATGTTGGCATTTCATGAGTGCATTAATGAGCATGAGCCATCCATATGCATTGAGAAATAGCTTGAGAAAGAGTAGAGAATGTTGAGAATAAGCAACTCTAAGAGTAAAGAGAATGAGAACACTCTAATAGTAAAGAGAAAGAGAGATTGAGCACTAGAGAATAAAAGAAAGAAAAGTGCTAAAGAAGAGAATAGAGTAGGTTGTGCGATGGGGAACCCGTGAGTGATAAGAGAAGTCACGAAGAGTGGGTTGGTGCTTTGTGATCTCCACCAGGCCGTGCCTCCGGTTAGATGGGGCCGTGACAATCACGAAGAGTGGGATGAGTACCCAGCTGTGCCTCCGGTAAGATGGGGTTGTGACATTCAAAGAGAGAGAGAGAGAGAGAATACACTCACATGGCCAAGGGTTCCGAATCCATGCATGACCAAGTCCGATTGGCAAAGAATGAGTAGAATGGTCACGAGAGTGGGTGCTTTGTGATCCCTAGCTGTGCCTCCGGTAAGATGAGATTGTGACATGCAAGTAAGGAAGAATGAGCAAACATGAGAAAGAATAAAGAGAGACAGTGAGTAGGGTCACGAAGAGTGGGATGAGTACCCAGCTGTGACCTATAACAAAAAGTTAACAGAAAAGAGTTATGAGAAAGAGAGACAGAAAGAGAATCAGCAAAAGTCACGTAGAGTGAGAGAAGTCCCGGCCGTGCCTCTGGTAAGATGGGGCCGTGACATTTAAAGAGAGAGTTGGTAGAAAAGAATTATGAGAAATGAGAAAGAGATAATAGAGAGAATTAAAGGATGAGAAAGCTTGAGAAAGAATGAGATAGAATGAGAGAATTTGAGCTAGTAAGAATAGAAAGTAGGAGAAAGAAATATGCAGTTCATTTGCATTAATTGCATGTACATCTCATACATGCATGAACCATGATTTCTTCCATGGTTAGTGAGAGTATGATGAGAATAAGAGAGAACCATGATTTTCCTTCATGGTGAGTATGATGAGAATAAGAGAGAACCATGATTTTTCTTCATGGTGACTATAATGAGAATAAGAGAGAACCATGATTTTCCTTCATGGTGAGTAAGAATAAGAGAAGGAGAAAAGAGAATAAAAACAGAGAGAAAGAAAGAATAAAACCAGAGAGAAAGAGAGAATAAAAAGAGCAGAACAGAGTTAAAGGAGAATAAAAGTATTAGAAAGAAAGCAATGAGAATTAGAAATAGAAGATCGGTAGAGTAAGGAAAGAACCAAAGAGTGAGTTGTGGGGAAAGGTAGTAGAGGATTTACTTACTGAGCATTATTGTGCTCACCCCATTGTTCTTCCCTGTTTTGCAAGAAATAGGAGCAGCGGTCGGATGGACGTCTAGGAGCGGAGAGTATTGGCACTACTGTCCACCAGTTATGATATTTTGTATTGAGTAGAAAGTTTTTAATACATAGTATTTTGTATATGTAAAGAATTATATTTTATGATAAAGAAAAGTTTGAGCCCACTATCTTCCATACGCTAATGCTATGTATATCTATAAGTTACATAGTATGTATTTTAAGAATAGCAGTAGAGAGCGAGTGTTACAATGCACTCACAATAATGCATAGAAATGTATTTTCTTTCTTTCTTTTCTATTCTTTTCTTTTCTTACTCAAGCTAATCTTTTCTTTTCTTTTCTTGTATGCTTGAGTTTTCTCATTCTTATTCTTAGTCTGGCTTATTCTTTCTCATTCTTATTCTTATGCTGATCGGACTCGGTTGATGCATGGATTTGGAACTTTGGCCATGTGAGTGAGTATAGTCCTCATCTACATGCACTCTTACGAACTGTACAAATTCTTTCTTATTCTTGAGCCACTCAATTAAGGTGACGTGCATGTAAGACTTTCTTCTTGGTACAACTCTCATCCACATGCACTCTTATGGGTCGTATGATTTTGTTTATTCTTCTTATGCCACTTAATTAAGGTGACGTGTATGTGGGACTTTCTTCTTATCACTCACGAGTTCCCCCATCACAACAACCTATTCTCCTTTTTCTCTAGAACTTTCTTTCTTAAATTCTTTAGTGCTATTTCTTTATTTCTCTTTATTCTTAGCATTCTTTATTCTTTCTTACTCATGCATATGCAAAGATATACATGTGGATGGTATATGCTTATGTTTCTTTCTCTAATGCAATCATATAATGCAAATATGCAATGTTGCACAAAAATAAGTTCTCTACTCATGCATATGCTTCTCTCAAGTATTTTATCAAACAATAAGCATGCATAATTAGACTCTACTTTAACTATAGTTCTATTTCTTTCTTGGACCATCCATATATGGAGCAAAACTCCTCCATAATAATTCTAAACCTGTCAAGGGAAGGCACTTCAAAAATCTCTACTCAATTTCTTCTCAAATTTAGCCAAACTTCCATTGGCCATCCCAACCTTGACTCTACTGTTGGAGTAGGTGCCCTAGAGCCAATCAATTATTGTGGAATTGACTCTATGTAATAATGTTCATTAATCAATAAAAGGCATTCTATTCTATATCGCGTAAATCATTATTATTGCAATATGTATTGATATTGCAATAATCTGCAATATCAATACATGTCCGCGGCGAAGAAATACAGAGCATACGTCTCCGCGGCGAAGTCTGCACTCCCAAAAATCTGCAAGACTTCACCAAAATCAGGGCATCCAGACCATTCTAACAACTTAATTAACATGTCCATTTAAATTAGGCCAATAAATAAAATTTAAAAGCAAATGAACATGAGTCAAGGATGTACCTTAAAGTGGATGTTACACTTGTATACCTGGCGGGCGACTAGTAAGGGACTTAATCTTTACTCATGCTTTGATTACTAAAGTTTTATTTTGTCTTTCCTGTGCAGATCTTGAGTTCAATCAAGCTAGACAAATTGGGGACAGCTTGGACATGCAGACCAGAAAGGTTCTTGCCATTCCCAAGGAGTAGAGAGATTGGCAGGTAGTGTTGGAGAAGGCTAATTTGAGGGTGAGTCACTTGTGTGGGCTAGAGTTGAGACGATTCAACGAGGTATCCCCTTCCCTTCGTTGAGGTAGACTTGAGTGTGCTACTCATTTGCTACTGCAATCATATTTTGTTTGGAAAGTCGAGCCACAATTGAAGAATTTATGATTGCAAAGAGACTTATGAAGAAGTTAACCATTAGCACGAGTTAGTCCATCACGAGGCGTCGCGAAAAGAGAAAGAGGAACTCTTCGACCAGGGAGGAGAGGAGGGTGAAGGATATGGTTTTGACTCCACCCAAACAACCAGTTGCAACAGGGGCTGGGTCATCCAAGGCGGTGGTCTTGGATGAGGCGAGTGAGATGTTTACTTTTAGTACCCTTGCCTCTGCATCAACTTATTCGAATGCAACTTCCATGAGCAAGACGGTCGATTCGTTTATGTTTCCAACAGATAAGAGCCAACTGAATCAGATAGGTGAAGTTGCAGTTGCTGATTGGGGGGTTTCCCACGCTTTCTAGGTAAGAATCGGGCTTTTATCTTACTATACTCGTTGTGACTAACCACTAATTGATTGATTTTATACAGGCTTTCACAAGTAGCCTACACCTCAAGAAGTCTATCATGTCGTAGGAGAAGAAAATAAAGGACATTTCTAAGTCCAACGCCAATCTACGACATAGGGAGGCGACGACCCAAAAGGCCCAGCGGGAAAGCCAGTAGCGAGTGAGGGAGGTCGAGGCTGAATTGGACCTCTCAAGAAGAACTTGGTTGAGAAGAACGAGGAGGTTGAGTCACCGAGGGAGCAATGCTTCACCATTATTGACGACACCATCATCAGGGCTAGAGAAGAGCTGATGCTGGATTACAAAGTTGAGAACACTACCCACTAGAACCCGGATGAGGTCATTCAACTCTTGCGAGAGATGGAGGAGGCCTCTAGTCGAGTAGATTACATGGATGAGTAGGTTGATGATCAGATACTTGACCTCACTAGCCAACCAGAAAGATCGATTACAGATGATGTAGGTGACTAGGCTACGGGGAAGACTGCCAGGGTCGGTGACAGGGTGATCGAGTCAGAGATGGGTGAGACGCCTCGTATCGATGATGTGGGGCATGATGCCTCTTAGACTTATGTTTATTTTTCTTTATGTATTTTTTGGGCCTGAGTTGCCTTTTCATGGTGTATGTGCCTTTTTGTATCTGATACTTAGCCGTTTGAGGCTTTTTATATCTTAGCACGCGCTTCCATTTTTGTTGCTTTCTCCATGGATGACTGAATTGATTGTTCATAAATATGTGGGTATTGGGCCCTCTTTCCTTTATAATGATTTGTAGATGTAGTTTGAACTATATCAGCTGAGCCAACGTAATGGAGGTCTGAGCTGACTCATTGCGTTTATGATGTAGTCAAAAACCATGTACCTGAGTTGGTGGTGTCCTTTGAAGGTGATTTTATAGGATCGTGTCAGTATGAACCAATTGGAGGTGTAAGCCTTTGAATTATTGAATTGGTCTAAGCAGACTGAATGTGTAAGCTAATAAGTCGGTCTAAGCCAACTGAAAGTGTAAACCAATGAATTGGTCTGAGCTAACTAAAGTTGTGAGCCATTGAGTCAGTTTGAGTCGACTGAATGTGTAAGCCGATGAGTTGGTCTGAGCCGACCGAAGGTGTAAGCTAATGGGTCGGTTTGAACCGATCGAAGGTGTAAGCTAATGGGTCGGTCTGAGCCGACCAAAGGTGTAAGCCGATGGGTCGGTCTGAGCCGACCAAAGGTGTAAGCTGATGAGTCAGTTTGAGTTAACTAAAGGTGTAATTTTGCTAATTATAATTTATTGGTTCAGGCCATAAGGCCGAGTGAAGGTGAAAGATGAATTTTTCACTGAATCTAAGTCATGAGGCCAATTGATGGTGAATTAGGCAACATCATGGCCGAGTCGATGTAAAACTGAAGGTGAATACAACTATATCACTGAATAGTTCTTTTATTGAATCCAGGCCACGAGGCCGATTGAAGATGAAGGAGGTGGACAAGCCCCACTCATCCTTTTTTTAAAATAAAAACAAAAACAGAATTACGCTTAGACAAATCTTACTAGAAGTAGCGTTTAAGGTGGATTGCATTCCAACTATTGTTAATGTCCTTGCCCTCGGGAGTTTGAAGTCTATAGGCACCCCTTCCTACTTCCTTGGTGATCTTGTAAGGTCTCCCTCCCAGGTAGGGTCGAGCTTGCTAAAGTTAATCTCCATAATGTTTTGAAAGATTTTGTGGAGGATCCAGTCACCTTCTTTGAAAGTTCTCACTTTGACATTACGGTTGCAGTGTCAAGCGGTCTGCTGCTAGTAGATAGCATTGCAGATTTTTGCTCGCTCACGAAGCTCATCGACAATGTCCAAGTTGTGACAAAGGTTCTGGCTATTGGCTTCTTCATCTAACCATTAGAGTCTAATTGAGGGGGGACTGATACTTCGGTTGGGATGACTACTTCGAATTCATATGTGATGGAGAAAGGGGTTTTGCCAGTGGATGAGTAGGTTGTTGTTCGATAAGACCAGAGGACCCCTAGTAGTTCATTTGCCCATGCGCCTTTAGCTTTTTAGAGGCGCTTCTTTAAAGTCTGCTTGATTTTTTGGTTGGATGATTCAGCTTGGCCGTTCGATTGGGGGTTGCAAGGGGTGGAGAAGCTGAGCTTCATCCCCCACATGTCACAAAATTCTCTAAAGCCTGAGCTAATGATCTAGAACCCATTGTCAGTGACTATTTCTTTTGGTATTTTGAGTCTGTAGATGACATGTTTACAGATGAAGGCTTTTACCTCTTAGTCTCTGACTTGGGTGAGTGTCTTGACCTCGATCCACTTAGTAAAATAGTCGGTGACTGCTAACATGTAGACTTATTACCCGCATGCGGTCTAGAGTTTTCCAACTATGTCCATCCCCCACTTCATGAATGGCTAAGGTGTGAGGATGGAGTTGAGTCACTCAAGTGGGAGGTGTGAGACATGGGCAAATCTTTGACAGCTATCACATTTTTTCACTAAGGATGCTAAGTTAGTGTGTATGGTTGGCCAACAATAGCCAGCGGTGATTGCTCGTTGGGAAAGGTTGCATCCCCTTGCATGGTTCGCATACTGACCATCATGGAGTTCGGCAAGAACATACTTGGCTTGTTGTGGGCTTATACATTTGAGGTAAGGGCTGGAGAATGACTTCTTAAGGAGTTGGCCCCTGTGGATGGTGAATTTTGCAGCTTTGGCTCTCAGACGATGTGCTTCATTCTTGTCAACTGGAAGCTCATCATGTTCCAAGTATCTGATTATGGGGGTCATCCATGAGTCGGCTAGTTTGACATCCATTACTTCTTTGGGCTCTTTAGGGTTGGGTGACTCACTCGTTGGATGCTCCTTTTAGTCAACTGGCCATTGGAGGAATAATGGTAGGATAGATGACTGAGAGGAGCCTTGAAGGGCTAACCTGAGGTTGGCAAGTGCATTAGTGATGAGAATGTAAATGTCATATTTACCCCCCTTAATGTTTAGTCTTTTATACTTATTTTTTGCCTAAATGTACTCATTATTATTCTATTTTGATTTAGGATGCAAATGGAGGCGTTAATTGCAAAACAGAATTAATTAAGTGAATTCGGACAATTTCGACATTGTTTCGTAATCTGGGCATAACTCTCTCATCCAAGCTCCGATTGAGATGATTCAAAATGATGTGGAACGCTAAGAAATAGATCTACCACTTTTATGTTTTGAGTTTGGAGAGATACTTGCTACATCAAGGTTGTAATCGGGCTTGAAGTTGACGCACCTGCACTACCGATGTTCTGGAACATTCCACCTTGTCATGCAATTCAAATAGGCAGATTATTACAAGAAGTTTTGAAGACCTATTGCACGCAAATTACAGCTGGAAAACACCACTTTCCTATTTTATTTTAGGACTTTATTATTTTATTTCCAATTAATTAGATTAGGATAAATGTTACTTTAGGATATTAGAATATTTTGAGGAGATTGAGTGGATTTAAAAAACTTGAATTGGATTTGTTAAAGAGGGGGGGATTAGACCAGTATCAGGGACGTCTCTCTTGGCTCTTTTCTGGAACTTTTCTTTGTATTTTCGTGATGGCCATGAGTGGCTGATTTTGGTAACTTGGTCGAAGGAAACGGAGACCTCAGAATCAACCAACTGTGAGATCTAATCTATTTTATTTTAGTGTTCAATTTTCGTGTTCGAGTATTGAATGTTATTCTGTGCATATCTTCATGATTGGTGCATTTAATTACTAGGAGGCCTACTAGTGTATTATTTGTTGCAATCTACTGCTAAGTTTGATATCAAATCCGTAATTATTTGATCCTTCTAACTTGTGAAGCAATTAGGGTTAATAATTTGCTGTATCAGGAATTAGTAATCTTAAGAAGAACATTCAACTAAATTAAATACAACCACTTGTGTTTGTGTTGTTTAGCTTCATCGATTTCTCTAATTCTTAAGGCTGCCATTAGATTAAATCTTTAACGCTTGTCTAGGGTTGTTTAATGGTAAGATTAATTAAGATCACTTGTTTCCTAATTAATTACAATTAAGGAGAGATAGGAAAAATAGTTCCAACGATGAATATTCAAAGTAAGAATTGATTTACTTTTGCATCAATGATCAGTTGTAAGATTCCGATGGTGGATGTTGACGGAGACCAGTTTCGTTATATTAATTGATTTCGATTTGAATTGTTTTTGTTTTTTTTTGTTTTTGCTAAGATTGTTTTCTATTTTACTCAAAACCCCCCAGCCTTGTTCACATCATTGAACATTCGGCTAGACACTCTTCGTGGGATCGACCCTTGCTTACACTATTTACTGTTCAGTAGTTAGGTTAGAAAGGTTTTTAATCTTGGTTGCCTACGACAGCACACCAATTAGCATGGGTGTTCTCTGTTCTTCGGACTTGGGTGATAGAGAATTCTTCAAAGGCAAACCGAAGTTCTTTGGCCAGGTTCAAGTAAGTTGTCATCTTTGAGTCTCGGGCCTGGTAAGTCCCTTGCAGCTGGTTGACTATGAGTTAGGAATCGGACTTTACCTCTAACTTTGTTACTCCAATCTCCTTGGCTAGAGAGAGTCTGACGATCAGGGCTTCGTATTTGGCTTCGTTGTTTGTGCACTTGAACCTACATTAAATGGTCGGCTGGATGGTGTACCCTTCTGGTGTAATAAGTATGATGTCAAGCCCACTCCCATTCACATTGCTTAGGCCGTCCACTGAAAGAGTCCACTTTGAAGATGTCCCACTAGTAAGGCACAATAGCTCTTTCTCTACCTGAACAGAAGTGTTAGGAGTGAAATCTGCAATGAAGTCTACTAACACCTATGATTTGATGGTGGTGCATGGTTGGAATGATACATCAAACTCGTTGAGTTCTATTGTCCATTAGGTGAGTCGGCCTGATAATTTCAGCTTGTGAAGTATCTTTTTGAGCGGGATGGACGTAAGGACGATTATGGAGTGGCACTGAAAATATGGTCTAGCTTCTTGGATGCATGGATGAGGGCGAGTGCCAATTTCTCTAGCTAGCTATACCATGTCTCAGCATCAAGGAGTGATTTACTTACATAGTACACTGGTAGCTGTTTCGCATTGTCTTCTCTGACAAATACTGCTGAGATGGCTGTTTCTGAGACTGCCAGGTAGGTATAAAGCTTTTCCCCAACCAAAGGCTTGGAAAGAAGTAAGGGATACATCAGGTACCTCTTCAGTAGCTGTAGGGCTTCTTCGCAGGCGAGGGTCCACTCAAACTTCTTGGACTTCCTGAGTGCAGTGAAGAAGAGATGGCATTTGTCAACAGATCTAGAGATGAAATGGCTCAAGGCAGCCACTCACCTCGTAAGGCGCTAGACATCTTTGATGCACGTCGGTAATGGTATATTTAGGACCATCTGGATCTGGTCAAGATTGGCTTCTATCCCATGCTGAGTCACCATGTATCCCAAGAATTTACGTGATAAGACCCTGAACGAACACTTGCCTAAGTGGAACTTCATGTTATATTTGCTGAGGACATCAAATGCTTGGTTGAGGTGGTTGAGGTGCTGCTCAGCCATAAGAGACTTGACGTGCATGTCGTCAATGTATATTTCCATGGTGTCTCCAAGGTGTTCAACAAAATATTTTGTTGACTAGCCGCTGGTATGTGGCCCTGGCATTCTTAAGGACAAAAGACATTACTTTGTAGCAATAGATACCCCTCTCTGTGATGATGCTTTCTTTTCTTGGTCGTCTGAGTGCATCAAAATATGGTTGTAGCCCGAGAAGGCATTCATAAAACTGAGGAGTTCATGGCCTGCTGTCACATCGACCATCATGTTGATATGGGGTAGTGGGAAGGAATCCTTGGAACGTGCCTGTTTCAGATCTATGAAGTTTATGCAGACCCTCCATTTTTCGTTCTTTTTCTTCACGACCACCATGTTGGCTAGCTAGTCGAGATGATGGACTTCTCTGATCAATCCATTACTTAACAACTTGTCAACTTCCTCATTAATGACCTAATTGCGTTCAACAGCAAACTTTTTTCGTTTATACTTCACTAGAGGGTGATCTGCATCTACATGGAGGTGGTTAACTATTGCCTCAAGGCTGACGCCTATCATGTTTGCATGGGACTAGGCGAAGCAATCTTGATTCTACTTGAGGAAGTCTATAAGTCGCTTTCTTATCTTAGGCCAGAGGCGAGAGCCTATCTAGGTCTTTTGGTCTGGATGGTCCGAGTGTATATGCACTTCATCCAAATCTTCCATGGATGGTTGATCTAGCTTGATCGTAAGGGTTGGATGGCATTATAGTTGCTATGAAGCATGACTCTTGCCTTTGAAGGGGTTCTTGTAGAAGTCTCTTGAGGCCTTAGGATCGCCCTTGATTTCTCTTACTCCCCACTTTGTTGGAAACCTGATAGTTTGATGAAAGGTGGATGGGACAACTAGTATGTCATGGATCTAGGGTCGAGCCAAGATGACATTGTAGTGTGAGGGGCAATCAAGTACTAGGAAGATAGTTTGCTTGTTGATTCCACTGGCATGGACAGGCAAGGCGATTTCTCCGATGGTGTACTTCTGCTCAGAACTAAACCTGATGGAGATGGTTAGACGTTTGTTGATATTTGACTCTTCTAGACTCATGGCTTTCACTGCTTCAAGGAAGAGGATGTTTGCTGAGGATCCCCCATCTACGAATACTTTTTTGACCCAGATGTTGGTGATCTGGAGGGAGATGATCAGAGCATCGTGATGAAGGGCGATTAAGGTGGCTGGCTCATTATCTTCAAATTGAATGATCTGGGTGGTACGTGCCTAAAGAGATGGATGGATGGATCAGATTTCTAGGTGGTGATTGGCTCGAACACGTCGCTTGGCTAACGAGTAACTCTCTTCACTGATTTTCAACCCTTCAAAGATAATGGAGCATAACCACTTCAGTGTTGGTTCCCAAGGAGGGGGAGATGTTTCTTTCGAGCTAATTTGGCTAAATGTATTCTTCCTTTTATTTGTCAATAGGTCCCAGAGATGTCCCTTCTTCAATAGTGTTGCCACTTCCAATCTAAAGGCAATGCAATCAGCGGTGTTATGACCATGGTCCCCGTGAAATTCGCACCACTTGGTTGTGTCCCTCTTCTCATTAGGATTGAGCTTGGTTGGCCACTTCACGATGGGTCTCATCCCTTTCATGATCGCCACGATCGGAGCTGGTTCAACGTTGAGGTTGTATTCTGAAATCTTGAATTGGTTTGATCCAGATGGCCTATTTGTGGCCCTGGTCAGCTAGTGATCATATGATTTTTTGATTCTACCTGAATTACGGGGTAGGGGTTGATAACGGGGCTCGTATTACCTGGACTCTAGCATTTTTTCACTCCGTCTTTGGTGACAGTCATCATATTTGGTATGCCTCATTCGGTTTGCCTCTTCTTTCTCCCATCTGATCTAGATTACTACTCTGGCTAGGGCGTCTTCCATTATGGTGTAACCAAGTTTTGTCAAAACTTTGTATAATTTACCATCTGTGAGGAAACCCTTTTTGAAAGCATCTACTGCTATCTCTGGATTACAGGATGGGATGGAGATTTTTTGTTTGTTGAACCTTCTAATGTACTCTCTTAGTGGCTCCCCCTTTTCTGGTAGACTTTGTATAGGTTGTCCGACAGCTTCTCGATTTTCTTATTGCTGGTGAATTGCTCAACGAAGGTATCGGTGAGCTAGGCGAATGAGCTGATTGAGTTGCTTGGGAGGTTTGTGTACCATTGAAATGCTGGTCAAAAGAGGCAGGAGCCAAAGCTTTTACACATGTAGGCTTCCTTTAATGCTCGACGTATTGAGGCGGTGAACATTCATTGCTTGTATGAGGCTATATGGTCATCCAGGTCGGTCGTGCCATTGTAAGGCTTCATGTTGGGGATGGTAAACATATGTGGCATCTCGGCTAGAGCAATTGTATCCACAAAGGGTGAATCAACATAGTTGTGGGGTTAGCTTTTCTTGGTTGGGATCGGCACTCCAAGTATACACCTTATTATTACTTCCATGTCAGCCAATCTTTTGGCCAATATCAACTCCAAGGGCGAGGCAGAGGCCATTAGGTTAGCTTTGTTGGCTTGGTTTGTCATATGACTCACACTCGACATGTTGGGTTGAGTCAAGTCACTTGGAGCAGCTTGTTATATTGTTCCATCATGTGCTGCTTGGTAAATTGGATCTCTATTCATTCCTCTGGGTTGGATGGCTCTAAGTGTGATTGATTGGGTGTTTCAGCCAGCATGGATAGTGAGTGGGATTATTTAGGAGTCACTCAATCTGTAGGGATGAATGGACTTGAGCAGGGTGGATTGAAGGTGTGGGAGTCCACTCGACCTATGAGGATGAGTCGAGCTAAGTGGGGTTTTGTTAGGATTGGTTGATTATATATGAGACAAGAGGCTGAGGATGGGTGGCTCTTGTCGCGGTAGGCTTAGGAGTACTTAGGTGCCTTGATCTTGTGCCTAGAATGGGTCGGCCGAGAGCGACCCTGTTTGCTGTCATGGTTCGGTTAGATTCTAGGTCGAGACATCCACTAGCATTGAATGGAATTGGCATGACTAAGTATCCGAAATGGTCAATCTGTGTTCTAGAGTCTGGAGAGGCTGCATAGGTGGAATTGGTGTGCGAAAGTAGTTAGGTTGTACCTAGTAAGGTTAAAGCTCAAGATTGTAAAATTGACTTACCTTCTCCTTGAGAGTCTGGTTTTCTACCCAGATGGAAGCTTTTTTAGTCTGGATGGCGGCATTCTCAGCTTTTAACACTGCGACTTTGTCTGAGTGTTGTTGCATAAGAGCAGTGAGAGCTTCAAGCTTGGTTGGTGTTGTCTAAATTTTCGGCTATAATGAGTTTCCTTATGAAGTAGGGTTTGAGAGTTGAATGATTGACAGAGGCCCCACGGTAGGCGCCCAACTGTAGAATGTAAAATCTATGGTTACGGAATGGGGGGTATGATCTCATGAGGTTGAGGCTACAACCAATCTGCTGTACCTGGACACACAAGAAAACAAGCATGAAGGGAATGGAAAACACCGGAGTGGTGGTTGTCGTAGGCACTCCAATGCTCAAGTCAGCAAGGCTGAATAGGGCTAATTTAGTAAAGGTTAGGAAAAGAAAAGGTTACCAGAAGTTTAGTCGAAGATTATAACTACGCCAGTGATGTACAACTCCCTAGAGTGAGAACTATGGGGGTTGGAAGGTGTAATGTTCAATGCCTTGTGAGAGGGATGGCCTCTGTTTACATAATAGTTGTAGGATCTTTGAATCCTAGTAGGACTATGAGTCCTTGGTGGTTATGATTTATTGAATAGGAAAGCCTTTGATTCCCTTGCCTTAATAGGAGAGGGAGTCTTGTTCAATCTAAGATTCAGATCTTAAACGAGTTAGGATAGTGATAGATCTGTTCCAAGGAATCCGAATAGTACCCAAATAGGAAGTAGGCGACCTTGAGGTTTAGTAAACCCTAGGTCCAGTAGGTGATCTTGGATAAATGGGCTTGGGCCCAGATGAACTGATGATGAGGCCTAAGCAGATCGGGGACTTATTGATAGGGCTCAAGTAGTGATCGATTTGGTAGGTGTAGTGAGCAGTCCCAATACATGAATTATGTTATGGGCCCAATTGGAATTGGGTCATGGCTCTAAGCTCTGTTGAAGGTGTCTTCGTCTTCGAGCCTATTGGAGCCGAGGACATTTTTTGGCCCTAAGATTTGTGTAAAAACACACACACACACACACACAAAAAAAAAAAAAAAAAATTAATTAATTAATAAATAAATAATCACTCCACAACCGATAAAACTCCTTCAAATTACTACCTATTTTGTTAATCTTTATTCATCTTGAAGAACTTACCTCACTTATATCAGCGGTTGATATCTGTTTGCAATTTTGTGTTAAATAACTTGATTTAAATTAAAAATATGTTTTTAAAGAGAGAAAGTGAAAGACATATAAGAAACAAAAAATATATAATTTTTTATTCAAATATTAATTTTTATATAAAAAGTGGGGCTCATATTCTTTCTTTTCCCATCGATTTCACCTCTTTCCGATTAAAATTTTTAAGAAACAATAAACAAATTGATATTTTGCCAATTTCAATATATGAAAAATGAGAGGTAAATGCAAAGTTTATAAAAGAACACACCCTATGTTTCTTTCATTTCTTAGTAATTATGGTGTAACTTAAAAATAATAAAATATTATGATGAAAACACTTCTTTCATGCTTCACTTTTAATTTGGATATTCTAATTTGTATAATTGAAGTCTTCAGATCTTATTTACTTTTATTGTAGCACTACATACTTAACATATTTCTGATTACTTGTTGATGCGTTATTTTGATACCACTGACTATGCACGTGCAAAGTCTTATGAAGTTACACGTGAGGTGATTGTGAGATGTGTTTATGGTGCAGTGATGATGTTTGTTTGTTAATACATAAATAACAAGTTGACAAGAGAGATTTTTGAGTGGCTTGGATGCTATGAGCAATTCCTACATCCATTGTGATTGTATTATGGTTTATTTTGTGATCGTTCGTGAAGATTACAAAGAGAGCGATCTCTCGTGATTACAAGTGTTTGAAGTGCTCTAAGAGAATGACAAGCCAGTCTCTTTATAGTAGTGTGTCTTTGTTATTTTTGCTGCAGAATAAGTGTGTAAAATTGATCCCGTTTTAAGGAGTAGAGTTGCCTATTTATACTATTTTTCAGCTCAAGGTAATGAGTGTTTTTACAAGTTGCCTTGATTTGGTGAAGATCTTCCTTCAATCTGATTTGCTGAGGGCTTTAATCAATATCCTTAAATAAAATGATATTTCGGTAGATGGCCACACAAAATATCCCTTTGAGTCAGTTTAAGGATCAGACAATTATTATATTTTGTCTTCATGCCCTTAGTGAATCTTGGTTGGTTGAGATGCATGTTGAAAGCTGATTGGTGGAGAATTCTATTTAATCTTGATTGATGGAGATGACATCAACATATTAATTAGGCATAACAGAAGCCCCCTAGTTTTTGGAATTCAAAATTGAATTTCGAGAATTCCAAGTTATGCTGTGATCTAGACATGTGCGAACTCTTTGAACAAACACGATCTCAAATGATCGTTCTTGATGTGCCTTTGTCATGACCTTTGATGTGCAAATTTTCGTGGAATTGGAGAACATACGATCTAAGAGCTCGGAGATATCAGGTGGATGAGAGCGATCTGAGGGTGATCATATTATGAAAACTGAGAATTGACCAAAATCTACAATTTGAGAGATCGGGACGACCAGGTGCATAGGAGCGATCTAAGGCTGGTCGTGCTTTCTAAAAACTAAGAACGAACTAAGATCTTTGATATGAGAACTTGTTGTGATTTGAGGAGATGCTATGTAATGAGGTTTGAATGATCTGCACTGATATCCTTTGTCTTATTATTGGTGTGCTCAACAATACACTTGACTTTTTCTAACCAAAAGCCACTGTGGCATTAAATGTAGCCATGCACGTTTAATGCTAGCAATGCTGAAACGACATTCCCTTCAATGCATTTAATGCAACTTAGATGATTACGCCGACAATTGCAATTTTCTAGGGTTTTCATCAACGGTTTTCTTTTTGGCAAACTTGGTGGCCACTGTTTCCGTAGATTAAAGACACGTGGTCGAGATCAATGGTCAAAAAACCACTCCCACCAAAAATTTTCTTATACAAAGAAGCAAATCGTCATTTTTGCAAAGAAGAAAACCCTAAGTTGCCTGAGGGAGGGAAAAACAAAACTTTTTGCAGAGAAACTTTCTTTTAACAATTCTTCCGAGTAAGCATTGATGCGAACGTCGTTCATATACTTCAGAACTCATCCGTCCAGCTATAATGAGGTAAGAACCTTTGTCTTTATCTCTTTTTCTTGGCTTTTGAGATGATACATGTCTATGGTAGGGTTGCAAACTTTAGGTAAAATAAGTAGAAAATGAGGGGTTTCTTTGGGTTGTTTTGGTTGAGTCATTTGAGGACTTTGAGTGTCTAAGTAAAGAATCTTGGTGATTCTTATTTGCCGAGGTTTTTAACTTTGATAGGAATATATGGGTGGAAACTTTTATTACTTTGATTCTGTTAGTAAACGACCCAGTTACGCAACGGAAAACAAAAAACATAAACTTTATGGATCGTTCCTTAGAACCAAGATCCGAGTACAAAAATTATAGTTTATATAAAATAATCAAATCTGCAGAAAATCAGTTCAAGGTTTAAGAAACCATACCCACGTTTGGAGGCTCCACCAATATTGTCTCTGAACGTGTTTGCTACCGATCCAAGTGTAGGATCGAACCGTAAAGGTCCACACGAACACAATTAACAAGAACCAATGAGGGATTTGCTAGATCCTCCTTGGCCTTAAGAGATAAAAAAGAACAAAAGGGAAAAGTTTGATTTTTCAATCAAACAGTGAAAGTGGCGTGGGAGAGTGTGTTGGGGCAGGAGGTTTTCTCTTTCAATCCCATATGGAATGGGCTTGGGCTCCAACCCAAACACCCCCAAATTTGCCAAACACTCTCAATTAGATATTTTAATTTAATTCATCATTATCTCAATTAAAATCAATTAATATATATTTAATATACATATATATATATATATACATTTAACAATAATGATAATTTATTTAAATATATGCGAACACATATTTAAACGAAATTTCACTTATTTAATTTTTCTAACAAATTAAATAAAGGCTACAACCTCAGTAAATTTAATTGCATTGTGAAATTACCAAAATACCATTGCGCCAAAAAGACGAAAACGCCCTTCTTTCTTCTTGGATCTTAAATTATCTTCTATGTGTGTGACCCATAGGCTCCTCATCATATCGGCAGTGTATAGTATCGCGATTAACACCAATTAATCGTCTCACTAATACATAGACTAAGATTGGCCTCTAGCAAGGCATCATGGCCACCCGATAGATTCAGATTCAGCAAAGTAGCTACCTGTCAACGATATAGTTACCGTGCAATTCGATCATTTTATCATACGTTATCTCGACAAGACAAAGGCATATAAATAGTGTGAACCTTCGGTTATTCTCGATATTATTTATTCAATTTCTGGACCAATGACCCGTATTATAAACTGGATAGAGCAACAACTCAATCCCACTTTGGCTACAGTTTTAGTGTCATTGCCATATACTGAATTGCACCATGAGATAACTTCTCCCGTACCCGGGAGTGATGAATCCTCTTTCAATCCACTATAGTCTTGATACACTCCTCGATGTAGCCAATCACCACCGTATTGACAGCTCTGAAAAGAACTACATTAGGCTAGTGTCAAACTGCACCAATCAGTGCACAAGGCGCTCTGGTGATCTCAAGTCTAAGGATCACATGCATCACCATTCGTTAGAGGATTTGTTCCATAGACACTGGGGTTACCATCGATATGGAATCCTTTGGTGGGTCAGTCCAGTGAACTTGCTGCGGTGTATTCACCTACAGCAAGCATCCATTTGTTGCACCAGGTTGTCACCAAACAACCTTGACAAGTGAGATCTGTCACTGCCTTTCAACAGGGTCGTTCAACACTATGATAGCCTTACCATATTATCTGTGCCCTTACTTCAGAATAATGCTAAGGCTACAGACGTTTTTAGAATGGCCACCATATGTGCTCATAGGGCTATCAAGATTTGAAACACTTGATACCCTCGTCACGGTTCTACCATTCTAAGGACATATATCAATACATATTGCAATAATAATGATTTACGCGATATAGAATAAAATGTCTTTTATTGATTAATGAACATTATTACAAAGAGTCAATTCTACAATAATTGATTGGCTCCAGGGCATCTACTCTAACAGATTCATCTTTTGAAGTAGATTATTCTGGGTTTGAATTCCTCTTGGTTGTCGTCCCTTTACAGATGGTAGAACCCGTAGAGTACCCAAGAGGTTATCAGAGTGAGTAGGGATCAATTGCTAAGATGGGAAAATCTGATAACAAAGATGCTATTGGGCATTGAAATATCAACTTCAGGACCCACGAAACCGGAGTTTGCTTCTACCACAATCACTCAAGTAGAGTTAGAGAAGATCACAGAGCAGTGTACAATTAGTGTGCCTTTGCATAAACAAAAGAAGTGGTCGACTCAACATCCTCCATATGGAATGGTGGGTGATCTTAGAAGCAATGTTCAAGAGCGAAGTTTTGGTCCCTCTTTATCTGTTTATTTGCTCGATCATTTTGGGATCTCACCTTTCCAATTAACACCCAACTCCTACCTAACGGCAATAGCGATGTATATATCGTTTTGCGAGCATAACTTGGGTGAGCCTATGGCGTTGGAGCTCGCGTGCGCACATATGTTGAAGAAGAGTAAAGATAAAAAGTCTTATTATCTTTCAAAGCATTCATTAATCGAAGGACGATTGTTCGAGGCCCCTAGTAATGTAGGGGACTGGGAGGCTAAGTGTTTTTTCTTTGATTATAATGGCATTTGTTCTTTTTGGCATCCAAATAGGTTTTTTCCTTTTATGTTGTAACTTGTCTCTGCATTTCTTTTCCTTGTGCGAGATCGTTGCCTAACGACCTTTTTTGTGTGCAATAAACAAAGCGATGAAATATCGTCTATTGGAGGACCATAGTCGGATAAGGGCTTTTGGTCGCTTCCCAGAGAATTATCGCGATGTGAGGATACTCGTTACTATTGAGAGCTTGAGGAAGTACGGATTCTTCAACAACAATGCCTATCTTGACACTGTGTCTGTGAAACCACATAAGATTCTTTCTTAACGAGTGGTTGCTTTTTGTCATTTTTTGTTCGCTGACTGTGCTGTTTCCTTTATGTAGAGATTGTGGAATTTTGAGATTGAAAGTGTTTGAAGCTTAAAGTGAAGATCTGAGAAGAAAAAGACTTTCTCTATTGATTAAAAGATACACGAAAATGCAACAGACTTCTCTTTAAATATTGCAAAGAAGTTTCAGCTCAACTTTACTAAAAACAGAGAAGAAAAGAAACTGGTCAAAAACGACATAGTTTTGTTTAACAATTAAACTGTAAAAACGTCAACGTTTCTAGTTGCCACTTAAACTGCAGAACGGCAGCGTTTTGATCATGTTTTTATCTTGCTAACAGCCCCCCTCAAGCTGAACTACTTCATAGCTTTAGCTTGCCAATTCAACTTGCAGCTAACATTCTGCTCAGGCAAAAAAAAACTTGAAGCTCAAATTCCACTGCTTATAAATTCTGCTTATAAAACCTGCAGATATTCTCAAGTTTGCTTCAACATAAGTTTGCTGCAATATAAACTTCAAAGTAACAATTCCACTGCTTATAAAACCTACAGATATTCTCCAGTTTGCTACAACATAAGTTTGCTGCAATATAAACTTCAGAGTAACAATTTCACAGTCTATAAATTTTGCTTATAAAATCTGCAGATATTCTCAAGTTTGCTGCAACATAAACTTTAGAGTAACAGCTTCAGAGTAAAAACTAATTTTCAGAGTAGAGACTGATTACCAAATGCCAATGCCACATACCAATGCCAACAACTTCAGAGCAAAGCTTTAGAACAATAGCCTTCAAAACCAAAAACAACAACTTCACCAAAAACAAAACAATTTCACCAAAAACAACAACTGCAGAGTAACAATTTCACTGCTTAACTTCACTGCTTTACTATATTTGCTATCAACAGCAACTTCAGAGTAAAATTTCACTGCTTAACTTCACTGCTTCACTGCCTTTGCGATCAACAGCTGCAACACAAAAAACTAACCAACTTGCCATAATGCATCAATCACTACTGCCATCCATCAGAGCCATAATGCATTAATCACTACTGTCATCCATCAGAGCCATAATGCATTAATCACTACTGTCATCCATCAGACTTAACCATTGCTTCATTACTTTACTGCCTTTGCAACCAATAGCTGCAACACAATAACTAACCAATCTTCCAAAAGCCAACATATCACAACAATTAATCAACACTCAATGCATACTGCCTTTGCAACTAATAGCTGCAACACAATAACTAACCAATCTTCCAAATGCCAACATATCACAACAATTAATCAACACACAATGCTACCAACATTAACAAACATACAGCCAACATAAACAACTCACTATTTCAACATTTTACTGTAGCAGATTCAGTCACTACTGCCAACATTTTACTGCAGCATATTCAGTCACTACTGCCATCATTTCAACATTTTACTTACTGCAGCAAATTCAGTCAGATTTAATAGTCAGCTTTGCTTTTAATTCTTCAAATTGAGCAGCAGGAAGAGGCTTAGTGAGTATGTCAGCAATTTACAACTTAGAAGGTATATATTGAACAGCAACCTTATTAGCCAATACTTGTTCACGAATATAATGAGTGTCAATTTCTATGTGTTTGGTACGAGCATGAAAAACTGATTTGAGGCCAAGGCTCCAGCACTCACATTGTCACACCATATAACTGGAGTTTTGTTGAAAGACAGTCCTAATTCAGTAAACACACTATTCAACCAAGCAATTTCAGTGGCTGTGTGTGCAAGTGCCCTATACTCAGCTTCAGTAGAGGAAAGAGCCACTACTTTTTGTTTTCTAGAGCTCCATTGGATTAAGTTAGGACCTAGGAACACACAATACCCACTGGTTGACCTCATATCTTCTATATTACTTCCCCAATCAGCATCAGCATAACACTCAATTTGAAGAGAGAAAGAAGGAGTGATTTTCAGCCCATGATCTTTAGTACCCTGAATATATCGCAGGACTCTTTTACAAGCTTGCCAATGAAGGGTGGTAGGAGCTTGTAAGAATTGACTTAACTTGTTAACTGTAAAGCTCAAATCTAGTCTAGTTAAAGTCAAATACTGTAACGCTCCTACAGTACTTCTAAACAGGCTGGGATTAGAAAACAGATCACTATCTCCTGAAAACAGTCTTGCACTAGTAGCCATAGGAGTAGCACATGCATTAGCTTCTAACATATTTGTCTTGGCAAGTAAATCATTAGCATATTTGGACTGTTTTAAATGTAAACCAGTGGCTGTCCTTGTTGCTTCCAGTCCTAAAAAATAATGAATTGAGCCAAGTGTTTTGAGTGCAAATTGGTCATTAAGCTCCTGCACTAACTGTTTTATGTAGGACAAATCTGAACCAATAACAATATGTCATCAACATAAACCAAAATGTAAGTGACTTGACCATTTTGATGCAGGATGAACAGGCTCGAATCTGATATAGAATTAACAAAGCCTTTCTGTAGAAGAGCTTGTTTAAGCTTATCAAACCAGGCCCTTGGAGCCTGCTTAAGTCCATAAAGGGCTTTGTTTAACTTGCAAACTGAAGTGGGTGTATCTTCAAAACCAACAGGTTAAATCATGTAAACCACTTCATTTAGTGTGCCATTAAGAAAGGCATTGTTTACATCCACTTGCTGGATATCCCAATTGTTTGTCACTACCAAGGTAAGAATAATCCGTATTGTGGAAGGCTTGATTACTGGACTAAAGGTTTCAAAATAGTCAAGGCCAGGGGTTTGTTGAAAGCCTTTGGCTACAAGCCTTGCTTTATACTTTTGCAGTGACCCATCAGCATTGAACTTTGTCCTAAAGACCCACTTATTCCCTACAACATTCATTTCCGAAGAAAAAGGGACAAGAGACCAGGTTTGGTTGGCAAGTAGAGCATCATACTCTGCTTGCATAGCTAACTTCCACTCATGACTAGATAAGGCTTCTTGGACAGTGCTGGGTTCAGGTATTATGGAGGCAGCAGCTAGTAATGCTGTTTTGGGAAAAACAGCAGCAGATTTGCTTCTTGTAACCATAGGATGAGTGTTTATGGGCACCTTTGAAGAGCTTGGAATGGCAGCAAACTTGGACAGGCTCAGATCAATTTCAATAGAACATGATGGTTCATTTTTTCTGTGAGAATTGTGTATGATTGATTCTGTTTTTCTTTGACAATTGTGTATGACTGATTCTGGTTTTTAAGAACTATATAAGGCTGATTCAGTGTTGTGAAAGTTGTGTGGAGTTGTTGAATGATTAGGAAGTTGTGAAGATTTTAAGTCTATTGTGATAGTACCAGGCAGTGTTTTTGATGGTGGAGATGCACTGGATGATGATATAGGTATAGGCAGTGTATTTGATGGTAGAGAAGTACTAGATGATGGTATAGGCAGTGTTTTTGATGGTGGAGATGCACTGGATGATGATATAGGTATAGGCAGTGTATTTGATGGTAGAGAAGTACTAGATGATGGTATAGGCAGTGTATTTGATGGTGGAGATGCACTGGATGATGGAGATTGATGAATGACAGGAATAATAGATGAGGAGAAGAGTAAATCCTTACCACTTGTTAGAGGAGAATCATTTGAAGGACGGGCCACTCTAGGAGAACCAGAGCTAGCTGAGCTGGTAGGATTATGGATGGAAATGAAAGGGAAAAATGTAGATGTAGGGGAAGGGAATTCAGATGAAGCGGGCTAAACAGATTTCACAGTGGTGAAACCGGAAGAAAAAGAGAACTCATGTTCATTAAACCTAATACTAGGAGTAATAAAGATTCGACCATCTGAGCTGAGACATTTGTAACCCTTATGCATCAAACTGTATCCAACAAAAACACACTTACTTGAATGGAAACTAAGCTTATGTTTATTGAAAACCCTTAGGAAAGGAAAACAAGCACAACCAAAGACCTTCAAGGTATCATACACAGGAGGAAATTTAAACAATAGTTGATAAGGAGATGTATGTTGCAGTACATCAGTAGGCATTCTATTTATTAAGTAGACTGTAGTCTCAAAAGAAAGCCACCAGAAATTTAAAGGCATAGATGCATGGGCTAATAATGTCAAACCTGTTTCTACAACATGCCTATGCTTTCTTTCACTTCTTCCATTTTGTTGATGTACATAAGCACAAGAATATCTAAACTGAATGCCTTCACTAGTTAGATATGGCAATAATCCCTTATACTAACCTCCTTGATCAGATTGAATACACTTAAGCTTATAACCAAACTGTCTTTCGGCTAAATGATGAAATTTGATAAATATAGACCTAACCTCAGCCTTAGTTCTAAGGGGAAATAGCCAAGTAAACCTACTAAAATCATCTAAGAATTGCCCAAAACCCATAGTATCTAAAACATTCAGTTGAGGCAATAGGTGCAGGACCTTATATGTCACTATGGATGAGTTCAAGAGGAAAATTAGCTCTAGAATGTAATTTGGGAAAGCTAGTGTGATGCATCTTTCCTAATTGACAAGCATCATAGAACTCAACAGGATGTTATTTTCCTAATTGAAAATTAATTTGATGCATGATTTGATTGTAAACTTTACTATGAGGATGACCTAGTCTTTGATGCCAAATCAATGAATTAATATTAGTGTTTATAGTAACAAGTGCTTCAGTATGAGGAGATGAGCTATCTAAAGACACTTGACTAATATTTTGTGGAATAATAGGAGCAGAATTAAGCAAATCAGAATCAGAAAACACAACATCAGAAAGCACAGCATCAGACAGATCATTCATATGATATGTTTTATCAGATAAATTATGTTGCTGACATTCATTAGAACTATAAATCTTGGAATTTTCAACAGGTACGAAGATATTTGCAACTGAAATTGGAGTTTTATTTTTATTGCAAGAAGATTCAACACAAGCAATGTCATTATTATATATGGTATTGACATCAAACATTACAAATTTTGACTTCTCTAACACTGCTGACCCTAAAGGTTCTTCTACTGAATGCTGAATCTGTTTAGACAATGCACAATTAACAGAACGTAAATTTGGAGGTTTGACTTGTGAGGAAAGTGAAGGTTGAATGGACATACTAGAAGGTAGCATTAGCCGATATAGCCCTTCTTTAAGATCTCCTTGGAGTAGCACAGTCATGGAAATTTTGTCCTTCACAACACAACAATTAGAATTAAACTCAACAACCACATTATTATCCTTAGTAAATTTTGAAATGCTTAGTAAGTTCTTGGTGATTTTAGGCACACAGAGGATATTTTTAAGGTACAAACATTTGGACTGTAATACACTAGGTAATGAAGAAAAACCAGTGTGAGAAATGTTTAAGAACACACCATTTCCCACTTGCAATTGATCTATACCTTCGTATGGTTTGCTGGCATTCAACTGAGCTGGATCAGAGGCGATGTGGTTTGTTGCACCTGAATCCATGTACCAGATGGGATCAGTAGGTGTTGCTGAGTTTGCAAGGGAAGTTGACATATTTCGGTAGTGTTGTGGAGGCATATTTGGGTATTTTTGTGTAGATAAAGCAGGAAACTATTGGGACTGCACAGCAAAATGGCTTGTGAGCCTGGTGAGGACTGAATTATAACAAAATGAGCTTGTGATCCAGACATCATCTGTTGACTTGGGAAACCAACAGGACCAGATGATATCTGCTGACTTGGAAAACCAATAGGACCAGAGTATCCACAGCTTCCATAAGAGCCAGAATTAAATTGTCCAAACTGTCTAGAGTGTCCTGATTTTCCATAGGAACCAGGATTAAATTGTGAAGATGCATATTGATAAGAACTTGGCCTTGCAAATTGGGAATTTCCAGTTTGATAGTGCCCATTGCTAAACTGTGACTGAGATAGAAACATTCCTGACTGAAATCCTCCAAAATAGGCTGAGTCATATCTATGGTAATATTGGATCGCAGTATGTCTTGGTTTACTACACACTTGACAAAGAGGTCTACCTCTATTGTTGAACCTACCTCTACCTGTACCAAAATTATTAAACATAGCAGGCTTGTAAGCATTCCAAGACATATCAGTTTGGCCACTAGGCTGTTGTATTGAAGCATTTTGAGAATTGAATTGAGAGACTGAGTTTACAGGAACATGATAAGTGGAGTATGGTTGTTGACTCTATAAACTATGCAGAGCATTCAATGTAGAGTCGTTAAACACTGGAACATTCTCATGTTTCACAGCTGATGTTAGCTGATTTCCAGTTGCTGCAGTAGCTAAGTTAGCTGAGTTGTTTGAGAAGTCCAAAGTATTAAATTTTTCTAGCCTTATTTCATATTTTTGCAGCAAAAACTTTGCTTCTTGCAAAGAGACATAATCCACTTTAGACTCAATTCGTGAGGTTAAATTCACAACAGCAGCATCATACTCAGGGCCAAGAACATCTAAGACATATTGAAGAAGATCCTCATCTGATATGGACTGTCCACTAGCAGATAAACTGTCTACAATCTCCTTCATTTTCTTGAAGTAACTATTTATGCTTAAGTCCTTCTTATGAGTAATTTGCAAAAAGTTCTTTAAATGCAAAGCTCTAAACTTAGAATCTATTTCAAATTCATTCTCTAATACAAACCATATTTCACTTGAATAACGACATTTAGAGACATGACCAAACATACTTTCTGAAATTGAAGCTAACAGCCAACTAACCAAGAATTTATCAGTACGTTTCCAAGCCAATTATAAGATGGAATTATTAACTTCTTCCGTAACTACATTTTCCTTGTCTATAGTTTCACCAACAGTTCTAGCATTATCTTCTTAACACAAATAAGCGGTGGAGGAAAAGGAACAGTACCATACAGTGATCTTCCAGTGCATGAGCACCCACGGCAAACAGAACTTGCGATCTCCAGAATCGGTAGTTGTCGATGGTGAGCTTAGGTAATTACTTGTAAACTGGTGAGAACATGGTCGAAGCAAAGTTACTGGAATTGTGAAGTTATTCAGCATCTTGTCGGTGTTAATGGACTTAGGAGGATCGATTTCAGCCATTGACGTGTCATGGCGCTGATACCATGTGGAATTTTGAGATTGAAAGTGTTTGAGCTTAAAGTGAAGATCTGAGAAGAAAAAGACTTTTCTATTGATTAAAGATACATAAAACAAAGCAGCAGACTTCTCTTTAAATATACAGGAAGTTTCAGCTCAACTTTACTAAAAACAGAGAAGAAAAGAAACTGGTCAAAAACGACACAGTTTTGTTTAACACTTAAATTGTAAAAACGTCAGCTTTCTGGTTGCCACTTAAACTGCAGAACGGCAGCGTTTTGATCATGTTTTTATCTTGCCAACAGCCTCCTCAAGCTGAATACTTCGTAGCTTCAGCTTGCCAATTCAACTGCAGCTAACATTCTGCTCAGGCAAAAACAAACTTGAAGCTCAAATTCTCTGCTTATAAATTCTGCTTGTAAATCCTGCAAATATTATCAAGTTTGCTCAACATAAACTTCAGAGTAGAAACTGATTTTAGAGTAGAGACGATAATTCTGCTTATAAAACCTGCAGATATTCTCCAGTTTGCTGCAACATAGTTTGCTGCAATATAAACTTCAGAGTAACAATTTCACAGTTATAAATTCTGCTTATAAAATTGAGATATTCTCAAGTTTGCTGCAACATAAACTTCAGAGTAACAACTTCAGAGTAGAAACGATTTTCAGAGTAGAGACTGATCACCAAATGCCAATGCCACATACCAATGCCAACAACTTCAGAGAAAGCATTTAGACAAACACCTTCAGAACAAAAAAAAAATCACAAACAACAACTTCACAAAACAAAAACAATTTCACCAAAAACAACAACTTCAGAGTAACAATTCAACTAACTGTCACCCAAAAACAACACTTCAGAGTAACAATTTCACTGTTAACTTCACTGCTTACGTCTTTGCTATCAACAGCAACTTCACCAAAAACAAAACAATTTCACCAAAAAAACAACAACTTCAGAGTAACAATTCTCTGCTTAACTTCACCAAAAACAACAACTTCAGAGTAAACATTTCACTGTTTAACTTCACTGCTTTACTGTCTTTGCTATCAACAACAACTTTAGAGTAAAATTTACTGTTAAATCACTGCTTCACTACAGCAAAAACTAACCAATTGCCATAATGCCAATCATACTGTCATCCATCAGTTAACGTTGCTTCATTTTTTACTGCCTTTGCACCAATGCTGCAACACAATAACTAACCAATCTTCCAAAAGCCAACATATCACAACAATTAATCAACACTCAATGCATACTGCCTTTGCAACCAATAGCTGCAACACAATAACTAACCAATCTTCCAAATGCCAACATATCACAGAAATAATCAACAACAATGCGCCAACATTACAAACATACAGCCAACATAAACAACTCACTATTTCAACATTTTACGTAGCATCAGTCACTACGCAACATTTACTGCAACAATTCAGTCTACTCACTACTGCCAACTTTTACTGAACATTTCAACACTTCACTACTGCCAACTTTCATCAGCAGATTCAGTCACTACTGCCATCATTTCAACATTTTACTTACTGCAGCAGAATTCAGTCAGATTTAAAGTCAGCTTTGCTTTTAATTCTTCAAATGAGCAGCAGGAAGAGGCTTAGTTGTATGTCAGCAATTTCAACTTAGAAGTAATATGAACAGCAACCTTATTAGCCAATACTGTTCACGAATATAATGAGTGTCAATTTCTATGTGTTGGTACGAGCATGAAAAACGATTTGAGGCCAAGGCTCCAGCACCTACCTGTCACACCATATAACTGGAGTTTTGTTGAAAGCAGTCCTAATCAGTAAACACACTATTCAACCAAGCAATTTCAGTGGTTGTGTGTGCAATGCCCTATACTCAGCTTCAGTAGAGGAAAGAGCCACTTTTTGTTTTCTAGAGCTCCATTGGATTAAGTTAGGACCTAGGAACAACAATACCCACTGGTTGACCTCCTATCTTCTATATTACTTCCCCAATCAGCATCAGCATAACACTAATTTGAAGGGAGAGAGGGAGTGATTTTCAGCCCATGATCTTTAGTACCCTGAATATATCGCAGGACTCTTTTACAAGCTTGCCAATGAAGGGTGGTAGGAGCTTGTAGAATTGACTTAACTTGTTAACTGTAAAGCTCAAATCTGTCTAGTTAAAGTCAAATACTGTAAGCTCCTACAGTACTTCTAAACAGGGTGGATTAGAAAACAATCACTATCTCCTGAAAAAAGTCTTGCACTAGTAGCCATAGGTGGAGCACATGCATTAGCTTCTAACATATTGTCTTGGCAAGTAAATCATTAGCATAGTTGGATGTTTTAAATGTAAACCAGTGGCTGTCTGTTGCTTCCAGTCCTAAAAAATAATGAATTGAGCCAAGTGTTTTGAGTGCAAATTGGTCATTAAGTCTGCACTAACTGTTTTATGTAGGACAATCTGAACGTTAACAATATGTCATCAACATAAACCAAAATGTAGTACTTGCCATTTTGATGCAGGATGAACAGGCTCGAACTGATATAGAATTAACAAAGCCTTTCTGTAGAAAAGCTGTTTAAGCTTGTCAAACCAGGCCCTTGGAGCCTGCTAAGTCCATAAAGGGCTTTGTTTAACTTGCAAACTGAAGTGGGTTGTGCAGTATCTTCAAAACCAACAGGTTGAGTCATGTAAACCACTTCATTTAGGTGCATGAGAAAGGCATTGTTTACATCCATTGCTGGATATCCCAATTGTTTATCACTCCAAGGTAAGAATATCGTATTGTGGAAGGCTTGATTACTGGACTAAAGGTTTCAAAAAGTCAAGGCCAGGGGTTGTTGAAAGCCTTTGGCTACAAGCCTTGCTTTATACTTTGCAGGTGACCCATACATTGAACTTTGTCCTAAAGACCCACTTATTCCCTACAACATTCATTTCGAAGAAAAAAGGACAAGAGACCAGGTTTGGTTGGCAAGTAGAGCATCATACTCTGCTTGCATAGCTACTTCCACTCATGACTAGATAAGGCTTCTTGGCAGTCTGGGTTCAGGTATTATGGAGGCAGCAGTAGTAATGCTGTTTTGGGAAAAGCAGCAGCATATTGCTTCTTGTAACCATAGGATGAGTGTTTATGGGCACCTTGAAGAGCTTGGAATGGCAGCAAACTTGGACAGGTTCGATCAATTCAATGAACATGATGGTTCATTTTTCTGTGAGAATGTGTATGATGATTCTTTTTTTCTTTGAGAAGGTATGACTGATTCTGGTTTTTAGAACTATATAAGGCTGGATCAGTGTTGTGAAAGTTGTGTGGAGTTGTTGAATATTAGGAAGTTGTGAAGATGTTTAAGTCTATGTGATAGTACCAGGCAGTGTTTTGGATGGGAGATGCACATGAGATGATATAGGTAAGGCAGTGTATTTGATGGTAGAGAAGTACTAGATGATGGTATAGGGATGTATTTGTGGTGGAGATGCACTGGATGATGGAGATTGATGAATGACAGGAATAATAGATGAGGAGAAGAGTAAATCCTTACCACTTGTGGAGGAGAATCATTTGAAGGACGGGCTACTCCAGGAGAACCAGAGCTAGCTGAGCTGGTAGGATTATGGATGGAAATGAAAGGGAAAAATATAGATGTAGGGGAGGGAATTCAGATGAAGGGCTAAACAGATTTCACAGTGGTGAAACAGAAGAAAAAGGGAACTCATGTTCTTAAACCTAAACTAGGAGTAATAAAGATTTGACCATCTGAGCTAGACATTTGTAACCCTTATGCATCAAACTGTATCCAACAAAACACACCTTACTTGAATGGAAACTAAACTTATGTTTATTGAAAACCCTTAGGAAAGGAAAACAAGCACAACCAAAGACCTTCAAGGTATCATACACAGGAGGAAATTTAAACAATAGTGATAAGGAGATGTATGTTGCAGTACATCAGTAGGCATTCTATTATTAAGTAGACTGAGTCTCAAAAGAAAGCCACCAGAAATTTAAAGGCATAGATGGCTGGGCTATATGTACAACCTGTTTCTACACATGCCTATGCTTTCTTTCACTCTTCCATTTGTTGTGTGACATAAGCACAAGAATATCTAAACTGAATGCCTCACTAGTTAGATAGGCAATAATCCCTTATATTACCTCCTTGATCCGATTGAATCACTTAAGCTTAAACCAAATGTCTTTCGGCTAAATGATGAAATTTGATAAATATAGACCTAAATCAGCCTTAGTTCTAAGGGGAAATAGCCAAGTAAACCTACTAAAATCTCTAAGAATTGCATCAGTATCTAAAACCTTCAGTTGAGGCAATGGTGCAGGACCCCATATGTCATATGGATGAGTTCAAGAGGAAAGTTAGCTCTAGAATGTGATTTGGGAAAGCTAGTGTGATGCATCTTTCCTAATTGACAGCATCACAGAATCAACAGGATGTAATTTTCCTGATTGAAAATTAGTTTGACGAATGATTTGATTGTAAACTTTACTATGAGGGTGACTAACACAGATCATTCAAAATGATGTTTTATCAGATAAATCATGTTGCTGACATTCATAGACCTATCAATCTTGGAATTTTCAACAGATACTGAGATATTTGAAACTGAAACTGGAGTTTTATTTATTGCAAGAAGATTTAACACCACAAGTCATTGCTAAATGGTATTGTCATCAAACATTACAGATTTTGACTTCTCTAACACTGTTGACCCTAAAGATTCTTCTACTGAATGCTGAATCTGTTTAGCCAATGCACAATTAACAAAGGTAAATTTGGAGGTTCGACTTGGGAGGTAAGTGGGGTCGAATGGACATACAGAAGGTAGCATTAGTCGATTAGCCCTTCTTTAAGATCTCCTTGGAGTAGCACAGTCTGGAATTTTGTCCTTCACAACACAGCAATTAGAATTAAACTAACAACCACATATTATCCTTAGGGAATTTTGAAATGCTTAGTAAGTTTACCTTCTGTTAATTGGTGCATTGGCTAAACAGATTCAGCATTCAGTAGAAGAATTTTAGGGTCAACAGTGTTAGAGAAGTCAAAATCTGAATGTTTGATGACAATACCAATATAGCAAGACATTGTTGGTGTTAAATCTTCTTGCAATAAAAATAAAACTCCAGTTTCAGTTTCAAATATCCAGTATCTGTTGAAAATAAGCGGTGGAGGACAAGGAACAGTACCATCAAGTGATCTTCCAGTGCATGAGCACCACGGCAAAACAGAACTTGCGATCTCCAGAATCGGTAGTTGTCGATGGTGGCTTAGGGTTAATTACTTGTAAACTGATGAGAACACGGTCGAAGCAAAGTTACTGGAATTGTTGAAGTTATTCAGCATCTTGTCGGTGTTAATGGACTTAGGAGGATCGATTTCAGCATTGAGTTTGTCATGGCTCTGATACCATGTGGAATTTGTGATTGAAAGTGTTTGAAGCTTAAAGTCGAAGATCTGAGAAGAAAAAGACTTTCTCTACTGATTAAAGATACATAAAAAACGCAGCAGACTTCTCTTTAAATATACAGAGAAGTTTCAGCTCAACTTTACTAAAAACAGAGAAGAAAAGAAACTGGTCAAAAACGACACAGTTTTGTTTAACACTTAAACTGTAAAAACGTCAGCGTTTCTGGTTGCCACTTAAACTGCAGAACGGCAGCGTTTTGATCATGTTTTTATCTTGCCAACACTCCTATGGCACTTGCTATACAACTTGGGAAAGAAAATGGAGATTTGTTTGATCAACTGACTTTATATCGAAACATTGTTGGTGGCCTACAGTATTTGACCTTATCCAGACTAGATATAGCCTTTACCATAAATAAATTGAGCCAATTTTTGCAACAACCTATTATTCTTCATTGGATTGTTTGTAAGCAGGTCTTACGATATATTAAGGGCACTTTGATGTATGGCTTGGTGTTTAAACCACATAAGTTTCTTCACTTAGAGGCCTATGCTGATGCAGATTGGGCAAGTGACATCAATAACCGCAGATCAACTAGCGGATATGCTATATTTCTTGGTGATAATTTGGTATAATGGAGTTCAAAGAAGCAGAAGGTAATATCTCTATCCTCTACTGAAGTTGAATACAGGGCATTAAGTTAAGCAGCAACTGAAGTTGTATGGATTCAACATCTCTTTAAAGAACTTGGTATTGATCTTCCACACACACCTATTATATGGTGTGACAATATGAGTGCTGGAGCTCTATCATCCAACCTCGTTTTTCATGCGCACACTAAACATATAGAAATCGATGTACACTATGTTAGAGAGCTTGTTGCAAGCAAAAATGTAATGGCACAGTATGTTGCTTCAGAGTACTAAAAGGTTGATGTGCTAACTAAATCTCTATCTCGTGCTAGGTTTGCCTTATTACGAGACAAACTCAATCTCTCTGCCAATTTACCTGAATAGATATTGTCACTGGTTGGATTGCGTTTTTGCTGTTACTCTCTGATTCAGTCGTACTCAAATCTATTTGCCAAGATGATCTGAGGATAATTGGTGTAATTCTTAATGGCAATCTACAGTATTTGATGTTGCTTACGCTGTTGGAATATGCAATATTAGATGTTGCTCATCATGCTGACATAAGTTGACGACCATGGTGATGGATTCTTTTTACATAAGTTGATTTTGTCCAATGGTGTTTGATAGTTCTTATGCTGATACTGCTAAAATTGTAGTCACTAATACTGCAGTAGGTGTGGCTATTAAATGAAGTCTCACTCTCCACAGAAGCTTTGAAATATGCTCTTATGATTCATGCTAATGTTACAGACATATGCTCGTAGAATTTAATTTTCTTTCACTATAAAATTCCAAGCTGTTAGCAACGGGATATTGAAGAAGAAGGCTTAGTTCAATACCAAAGATGTTATGTTTAACAGGGGATATTAGAGCAAGTTCTATACAACAGGGGATATTGAAGAAGAAGGTTGAAGAAAGTTTAGTTCAATACAGAAGATGTTCTGTTTAACAGGGGATATTAGACCAAGTTCTGTTCCACAGGGGATATTAGACCAAGTCTTGTTTAAGTAGGGATATTAGATTGAGGTTTGTATAATGAGTTTTTTAGTAAGTGTGAGGGTTAATTTGTAATTTCTCATGCTTGTATCACCAATATGGTGCGTTTAGATTGTTTGGTTATATAAAGGTGGTTAGGTTGTTATCTGGCAGTTAATAAGAAAAATCACTCTTCTTCTTCAAGCTTAAGAACTGCGTGTTCTTTTCTTTTCTTCCCTTTAGGTTTCTTGATTTTCTTGAAATAGTTAAAACCTTTTCACTTTCTTTTTTATCTTTCTTTTCAATTGCAATAGAAATAGGTTGTTTGGCAACCGCAGCTTTTGGGTCTTTCTCGTTATTAGCAGTTACAGCTTCATATCCACTTATGTCACTGCGTGATTTTTTATTTTCCCTTTATTACAGGTTCCATCTTTACCCTTGTAAGGGTAATCATTCTTTGTGGTTAATCCACCATTCTTTTTCATTAATTCAAATGCCTTCTCCATAAATCCCCCATTGCATTTTTGGTTGTTATTATTAACATCGCAGCCCACTGGCTCTTGCTCTGTCGCATCCAGCTCCCTCGCCATTCGCCGCCACCTCCATCTGCCCCACCGTCCCCCACCGATCGCTCCTTGTCATCTCACACCCCTATCCCTGCCTTTACCATGCGTTGGCTTGTAAATTTTTAGTTTAATAGGGATGGAAGTCAGTTTTCAGCAATGAAAGCACCAATAACAAATCACTTATTAATCTGACTCATGTTCTTTGGATGTCAAATTTAAGGGATAATAAGTTTTATCTAACACCATTCCACGATTTCATAAATAATATGTGAACAATTTACTAATAAAAAAAACTAATTAATTGTTTAAAATATGGATTTGTGGATAAAAAAAACAATTGTGGTGTGTTCGGCACTTCTTTGCCAATTCACTAGCCAAATCAGAACACATTTCTTTTTTATGAACTTTGAAAAGTCAAAGTTGGAGGCTTATTGAAATGGTGTCGTTTTCGAGAATGGAGGGCCAGTTTTTCTAGTCTTCGTGGAATTCATTCAATTAAATCAAAATAGAATGTTGTTGCTCTCTTTGTTCGCAATGTCGCACCATTTTGCTGAAGATCAATCTTGATCTTCATCCTATGGTTAGAAGGTATCTTGATTTCAAGTGGAAGCTGATGCTGAGACCCTTTAATTGTATAAAAACTCACCCTTGGTTAACAGAGGGCGGAGAGAGAGTCAATTGGTTTAGGGTTTATCTACTTATCAGGTGTAATTATTTCTCCTTATTGTTGGGTTTAATATAGAGGTTAATAATGCTATGTAAATCCATGGATATTGCTATTTGGAATGATATACCACCTTGCCTTGGAGAGTGGATGTATGCCTTGAGTGCCAAACCGTACCATAGTCAACTTTGTCTCCTTTCATTTTCTTGTTTTTCTCTCTATTTCTTGATGCTTATTGACAATTTTGTGGTTGATTGATACTTAACCTCGTGGGTTAGTTCATTAGGTGGAACGTGAGCTTGGCTCGGTTATTATTCAGGTCAAAAATTCACAACAATAGTAATATTACACTTATAAAGACTTTATATAAAGTCATCCATACAAAGTGACATAACATTACTCATGCACTGTCATATCATTCACTATCATTAATGTGCATCTATTAAATTGATTTTTCATATTAATTCTTCTAATTATAATTTAACAATCACTTTGTAGGAAAGACTTTGTATAAAGTCTTTGTAGATGTAGTATTATTCGGAAAAAAAAAAAAAAAAAAGCGATCTTCATACAGTAGGAAAGGTGCTTAATTTGTTAAACCTGTAGTTGGTGAGAATAATGCCTAATAATTATAAAATTTTAAATTTTAAAATATCTTTCTAAATACGGGTGTCCTATGCTGATGTTCCCAGATCATCTCTCTTTTCTTACTATGATTGAGTGAGTTTTTCATCTCTTGTATAAAGAGTAATAAGCAAAGGTTCACCAGATGCAAATAGAGCAAAATGAAAAACAAAGAATAGAAAAAATTCATAGAACACTGCTCATCTTATCTGTCAAAAGGCTACATATTTTGGAAATTCTCCTGAATTTTTAGCTTTTCATAGCTGGAAGTTGTAACAGATTTTGTTGTGGTAGCAGACCTTTTTATCACACCAGGGGCGGAGGGAGGGGGTGGCTCACCCGGGCTGCAGCCTAGTGCCTAGATGAGATTTTGAGAACAAAACAATTAAATTCATATTTAGTGCGCAATAATGGGTTTGTTTGGTGTGCGAAATCTATTTATCTTTTTTAAGAGCACTACAGTTATTAAGATGCAATGCTGATGTTTAGAGAAGAAGGATGGACAAGAAATATATATGACCTTGGTGGCTTGGTTAGTTGTCACACAAGTCAAAAGAAAAAAAAAAAAAAACTTTTATTACCGTCAAATTAAATTATAAAAATTCTACATCCATATCTATGTTTTGTATGTGGTATTTACACAAAAAAGTCTAATTTTAATCGATCCACGTTCAATTCTATTTCAATGCTTAGATGAGAAGCAATAGATGAAAACAATTCATTTAGTTTTATTTTCTGTTAAATTTCACTGCTTAGATGGGAAGTGATGGACAAAATTAATAAGAAAGCGATACATTTTTCTTGTCTCTTACATTAAGAAGAAAAGACAAAGAAGAGAGGGTTTTTTCCTTTTTACAACAAACAATTGATTCAAACCAGAGAGACTAAATCCTTACAAGCCAAACTATACACCTCCATCTATACACCTTTTACAAAAGCAAGTCTTCAAACTCGTTGCTCTAGATGTTAGGCCCAGCTTTCAGTAGTCTTCTCTCTAGGGTAGCCCAAGGTTATCGGCAGCTAGATTTTTACCCTCCAAACGTCCTGATCAAGTAAGTAATGTAGCAAAGAGATTTAGGAAGTTTGGGGCAGGGGAATATAAGGTATCCTCATGTACAGAGTTGTTCAAAAGCTGAAGAGTTTAAAGCCGGTATTTCGTCAAATGAACAGAAGACAGGGCGATATTTTGTTGAGATTTCCTAAATATTGTGTAATCCTGTAAATCGTCTGTAATTCTTTAGTTATGTCAATTATATGATCTCATAATATTCTAAATATTATGTAATCTCTTAATTATGTCACACACAATATTATGCTATCTATAACTGATATAATTAAGAGATTTAGAAGATCACATACTCTCTATATAAAGATTGTAACTCCTTAGTAATATATCAATGAATTGAAACATCAAATTCTTTAAACGAACATTGTATTAGAGCCACTCTCTGATCCAAAAAATTGTTCAGTGTAGAGCAACCGTTGGAAAATTCACTTGCGAGTAAACATTCATCCTGTCGTCGTCAGATGAAGAAGGAGAAACACTTGTCTCTCGACGGTCTAAACCCAGCTTACATTCCCTATTGGTGGGTGAACAATCCAACATTTGGTGAATTCTACTTTACAATGATAGGAAGAGCTGACATCGAAGGATCACAAAGCAATGTTGCTATGAATGCTTGGGTACCGCAAGCCAGTTATCCCTGTAGTAACTTTTTTGACACCTCTAGCTTCAAATTTTGAATGTCAAAAGGATCGATAAGGCACGCTTTCACAGTTCGTGTTTGTACTGAAAATTAGAATCAAATGAGCTTTTACCCTTTTGTTCCACATGAAATTTCTATTCTCGTTGAGCTCATCTTAGGACACATGTATTATGTTTTAACAGATGTGCTGCCCCAACCAAACTCCCCACCTGAAAATGTCTTTCGCTTGGATCGGCCCGCCGAGACGAGCCTTGGGTCCAAAAAGAGGGGCAGTGCCCTGCCTCTGATTCACGGAATAAGTAAAATAATGTTGAAAGTAGTGTGGTATTTCACTTTCGCCTTTCGGCTCCCACTTATACTGTACCTCTCAAGTTATTTCACAAAGTCAGACTAGAGTAAAGCTCAAGAGGCCCATTCATTTGATTGTGGTTTTGCTAGATAGTAGATAGGGACAATGGGAATCTCGTTAATCCATTTATGCACGTCACTAATTAGATGATGAGAGATTTGACTACCTTAACAGAGTCATAGTTACTCTTGCTATTTACGCACGCTTGGTTGAATTACTTTACTTTGACATTTAGAGCACAAACTACATTGTGTGAGCATCCGTAGGGACCATCGCAACCTATCCCAATCAACCCAAACACTAACCTCAACCAATCAAACCAAACCACCACTGCCATTTCATCTCAAAAATCCCAATCGGTAAAAAGTAATTCCACCCATCTTCAACCACAGTCATTTTACAACCTTTCAAGAAAATTCCCAGAAAAATACCAAAAATCTATCCCGATCAAATTATCCCAATCGGCCATCTACTCCAACTATCTAACCAATCTAACAAATCTTCAAACCCAAACAACCATTCTACAATTTTTTTAGCCAACAAGTTTCAAACAATAAACAACAACAAACACAACCAATCGCCTAGAGAATCAGATTGACAAAGTAACATCACCGATTCCACAAAGATCCAACCAACGACACCATCACCACCATCACAATCCGACGAAACTGTCACCAACACCAACAAATTCCATTGTCGATCAGCCACCGCAAACCTGCAATCGAAAAGACTCAACAATCAACCACTGCCGTCACCAATCTAGCGGAGAAAAACTCTGATATGCTGCTAATTTGTTGCTGCCATCGTTGGAGAAGAAGCCCAACATGTCGATCTGTTGCTGCCATCAATTGACCCAATGCCATCTCGATTTGGTCCTGCCATTGTTGGAGAAGAAGCCCAACACACGTTGTTGGCATTTAGAGCCGATGCCATCTCGATTTGGTGTTGCCATCACAGGAGAAGAAGCCTAGCACGCGTGTTGGCATTTAGAGAGTTTGTGCGTGTGTGTGTTTATTTTTAACACTCTTTTTTCTTCTTTTATTTATTAAAAAAAAAAAAAGGGTCAAAGAGTTAACAAGTAAAAAAAGGTCAAAAAGCCAAAAGTCAAAGCCCACAGCTAGAAATGATGGTATGTCTTTACATATGTGTACATATGTTTCTAATAATGCATGGATAATTGATTCTGGTGCTACCAATCATATGACATTTGATTCTAGATATGTTTCTAATCTTAAGTCATCCTTACAAAACTTTGTTTCTACTACCTATGGTGAATTTAATCGGGTCACTAGGAAAGAATCATTAACCCTTAAAAACTCTTTACACTTAGATATATTCTGTCTTAGTTGTCCCATCTCTGAATTATAACTTATTGTCAGTCTCCAAAATAACCAAAGTCTTATCTTGTGTGGTGTTTTTTTTGCCTGAATTTTGTGAGTTTAAGAGCATTCAAACAAAACAAGCTATTTGTCGTGGTATTAGATGGGGACTATTGTATTACTTGGATTAGAGTCAAAAAACTTTTCCATGTTACAGCAGGCTTTGATAGTAGATTACTCGAAAAAGGATAAGCAAAAATCCGACATCTAGTTATGGCATTGGTGCCTCAGACATGCTTCGTTCAGTTACCTGAAGAAACTTTTTCCAAGTTTGTTTTAAGAAAAAAATGATATCAGCAACTTCCGCTGTGATGTCTATGAACTATCAAAAAGCATCGATTCCCATTTCCAATAACATTAAACAAAAGTCCAAGTCATTTTATGCTTATACATTCAGATGTCTAGGGGCCATCATAAGTCACTACTTTAGGTGGATCCCGTTGGTTTGTTACTTTTATTAATGTCTAATGAAACCCAAAGGTGAGGTTAATTTGATCTTTCAAAGATTTCACAAAATGGTTCATACATAGTATAATGCACAGGTTCAAGTCCTCCAAAGTGGAGAAGAATATCAAAGATCGGATCTTCAACAGTACTTGGCAACACATGGCATCATTTATCGAACTACTTGTCCCAACATGCCCCAACAAAATGATGTTGCTGAGTGGAAAAATTGACACTTATTGGAGGTTGTTCGTGCCTTATTAATAGAAGCTCACGTGTTGTTATCTTTTTGGGGAGAAGCACTCACTTCTGCAGCTTATCTAATCAATTGGATACCCTCTAGTTCTATTGAGTTCCAGACACCTTTTCAAGCTCTTAGTAAATCAGTGAATGCTCTACCAGTCACAAACTTACTACCTTATGTTTTTGGATGTATCGCTGTGTGCACCTCCATAAACATCAACGCAACCAATTGTCCCCTCTTGCATTGAAATGTGTTTTCATTGGGTATGGTGTTCATCAAAAGAGGTATCGATGTTATCAGCCTCTAACTCAAAAAACCTTTGTGACGATGGATGTTGTTTTCCATGAAGAATTGATGTATTTCTCTTCCAAGTCTAAACTTTAGGAGGAGTACTGTCAGGAAGAAATTCAGACTCTTGACTATGCTGTTTAAGATATGGAAGACTATGACTCAAAAAATAGGCATGTTGGTTGATAAGAAGATCCAGTAGATGATGAAAATATAGAGTAATTCCAAATCCGCCTGAAGAATCTTCACCTTAGTCCGAGTCCCTTATACTTGATAGGCCACGACCATCTCCTATGCCACAACCATCTCTTGCTGAGAATGTTCTTGATTTGAAGTCTGAACCAATTGAGTTTGAACCAATTAGGAAACAGTTACCATCACGTAGTACTAAAGGGATTCCTAAACAACATATGAACATGAATAATCGAGTAAGGTTAAATACCCCATGAGTCATTATGTGTCTAACCATTGTCTGTCAAGAATCAAATATGTCATTTGTAAATCAATTATCTGATGTATCTATTCCTAATAGTGTGCAAGAAGTCTCATATAATCCAAAATGGAAAGCTGCTATGAATGAAGAGATAAGATCGTTATAGAAGAATGAAACCTGAGAACTTGTTGATCGTCTACCAGGAAAGAAGACCGTTGGATGTCGATGGGTCTACACTATGAAGTATAAAGCTAATGATACCATTGAGAGATTCAAAGCTAGACTAGTAGCAAAAGGGTACACTCAAATCCATAGGATCAACTATATAGAGACATTTGCACCTATAGCTAAAATCAACATGGTACATATCTTATTATCTTTAAGTGCAAACCTGGATTGGCCTTTACAATAATTTGATATAAAAAATGTATTCCTACATGGAGAATTGTTAGAAGAGATCTTTACGGATCCTTCACTAGGGTGTATTCCACCAGATAAGCACAGCCAAAAGGTTTGTGAGTTAAAGAAATCTCTATATGGGTTGAAGTAATCTCCGACAGCATGGTTTGGAAGGTTCGCAAAAGCTATGACGTCTTTTGGCTACCATCAGAGCAATTCCAATCACACATTGTTCCTTTAAAAACAACAAAGAGAAATCACTACACTTATTGTATATGTGGATGATATGGTGGTTATAGGAAATGATCCAGAAGAAAGGAAGGCTTTGAAAAAATACTTATCAAAGGAATTCGAGATGAAAGACCTAGGTTCTTTGAAATATTTTCTTGGAATCGAAGTGTCTTGATCTAACAAAGGTATCTTTCTATCACAAAGAAAAAATGCCTTGGATGTGTTGCAGGAAACTGGTATGTCAGCACGTCAACCAACTTATATACCAATGGAAGAAGGTTTGAAATTAGGAGTCAAGACTGATCAAATAGCAGTTGACAAAGGGAGATACTAGAGACTTGTGGGAAGATTGATGTACTTATCACACACTAGACCAGATCTTGCTTATGCATTGACTATAGTCGGTCAGTTCATGCATAATACTAGAGAACAACATATGATGTAGTTACGCATATCTTGAGATATTTAAAACATGCTCTTGGAAAGGGAATCATATTTACTAATGAGGACTACCAAAATGTGAATGCATATACTAATGCGGCTAATTGGGCTGGAGCAGTGGATGATAGGCGATCTACTTCTAGTTATTTCACTTTTATAGGTGGTAATCTAGTCACTTAGAGAAGCAAAAAAACAAAATGTTGTGGCACACTCAAGCGTTGAAGTAGAATTTAGGGAAATGACACTTGAGATTTGTGAAGCTTTGTGACTATATTTGGGCTATCAACCAATCTAGTTATATTGTGACAGTAAAGTAGCATGTGATATTGCCCACAATCCAGTTCAACATGATTGTACGAAACATGTTGAAGTTGACAGATTTTTTGTCAAAGAAAAATTAGATGAAAAAATTATTGAATTGCCCAAGAGTTGATCAGACGATCAATTGGACGACATACTTACCAAAGCTGTCTTTAAACTCATATTCTCACAAGCCTTAGACAAGCTGGGCATGTGTGATATCTACGCACCAACTTGAGGGGGGTTGTTGAGATTTCCTAAGTATTGTGTAATCCTGTAAATCTTTTGTAATCCTTTAGTTATGTCAAGAATACGATCTTATGGTCTTCTAGATATTATATAATCTCCTAATTATGTTAGATATAATATTATATAATCTATAACTGACATAATTAGGAGATCCAAGAGATCATATACTCCATGTATAAAGACCCTAACTCTATTACTCAAGCTGATTAATAGCCCAAAAACGTTACCACTTTTAGGCTCCTCTTCAAAATGTACCATTTTAAGCATGTGTTTTAAGTGTTCTGTTTCTTTTGTTCTAAAACTTTAGCTAAAACACTCTTTGCTTCTACTTAAAAGGGCAAGTCAAATGTAATTTTTCTTCTTCAGATCAGTTAATACAAGATTCATGATTTCCTTATCAAATTCTCTCCAAAACCTTATTGAAATTCCACATGGTATCAGAGCTACTTTGACAAATATCAATGGCTACCAATTTCGATATCCCTAAGTTTACTAACACTGAGAATATGCTAAATAACCTCAACAACTCTAGTAATGCTAGTTCGTCAGTGTTCTCATCCAGTTTACAAGTCGTAAACCCGAAGCTCACACGAGATAACTACCGATTCTAGCGATCACAAGTGTTATTTGCTGTTGGTGCTCACGAACTAGAAGAACATCTGATTGGTAAAGTACCTTGTCCTCCTCCTATTGCTCTCATTAAGAAAGATAACTCCATAATTCTTGATGAGAATAAAGAGAAAGAAAATGTTGTTAAGGAAGAAATTAATCCGGCGTATATGTTATTTGGAAACAAACGGACAAATTCTTGGTTTGTTTGTTGTTAGCATCAATCTCAGAGAGTATGTTTGGTCTTGTCTTAAAATGCCATTATTCGAGTGAAATTTGGTTCACAATTGAGAATGAATTCATTATTGATTCTAAAGCTAGGGCATTGCATCTCAAAAATTTGTTGCAAACTACTCATAAAAAAGATTTGAGCTTAGATAGCTACATTAAACAAATGAAGGAGATAGCAGATGGCTTATCTACTAGTGGTCTGTCAGTGTTAGATGAAGATCTTCTTCAGTACATATTAGATGGACTCGAGCCTGAATATGATGCGGCAGTTGTCAATCTTACCTCACGCATCGAGTCAAAGATGGATTCTGTCAATCTGCAAGAAGCCAAGTACCTACTGCAAAAGTATGAAATAGGGCTAGAAAAGTTCAATACACTGGACTTCTCAAATAGTTCAGCCAATCTAGCCACGAAAAATCAATCATCATCATCCTCTACTAAACTTGAAAATGTTGCTGCATTTAGTGGACCTTTGTTAAATGCAATATAGAACAACCAACAACCTCACTCAACTTACCCTGTTCCTATAAGCTCAGTAAATCAGTTTGGACTTGCAAGCTCAGCTAATCAATTTGGAATTCAAACTGCTCCAATTCAAATGCCTAATCCCCCATTTGATATGTCCTGGAATAATAACCAATTCAGAACTATGTTTAACAACTCTGGCAGAGGCAGAGTCAAGTTCAACACGCGGGGAAGACCTATGTGCTACGTCTGTGGCAAGCCAAGACATACAGCTATCCAATGCTACCACTGATATGATTCTTCTTACTTTGGAAGATTTCAGTCTGAAGGGTTTCAAGCTGGTAATGGTTTGAATTATAACACACCTTATCAACCTGGAATTTTTCACCCTTATCAGGCTGGAAATTCTATTGGAAGTTCTCATTTTGTAAGACCTCCAGCCATTGACGCACCTACTAGTTAATGTTCATATTGAGGCCCACCTTCACAATTTAACCCACACATAGGTTCTTCTTAATCAACTGGTCCTATTGGTGTTCCAAGTCAGTAGCTGGCATCTGGCCAATAAGCACACTTTGCTTCACAGTCACAACATTTTCCAAATCTATCTGCTTCCTTTGCAACCTCAGCCACGCCCACTGCTCAAATCTGGTACATGGATTCTAGTGCAACCGATTGCATCACTTCTTATCTAGATCAATTGAATGTCAGTAAACCTTATGAAGGTTTAGATCAGCTACAAGTAGGCAATGGTGAGCTCTTACCTATTTCTCATACTGGTTTGTCATCATTACCTAGCATCTTACAATCCAAAAGTTTATATCTTAAAAATATCCTATGTGTACCAAAAATAACTAAGAATCTGCTAAGCATTTCTAAATTTACAAAGGATAACAATGTAGTTGTTGAGTTTTTAATTCTGATTACTGTGTTGTAAAGGACAAAGTTTCCAGGACTGTACTACTTCAAGGAGACCTTAAAGCAGGGCTATATCGGCTTATCATACATTCTTGTAGGTCTGTTCAGTCCTCTCCTCATTTACAAGTTTCATCCTCATAGTTTCTACACTCTGGAAATTGTGCTCTGTCAAATAATAATCAGGGTCGTACATCTTTACAGTCGTCAGAATTCGAGTTACCAAAGTCTGATATCAATATCAATGTCAATAAACCTAAGTGTTTGAGTGATAGTTCAATTTCAGTTTCTGTGTCTAGTCTTGACAATATGTGTATTGATTCTTCTAGCAATAAAGAGAAATTTCAATATTCAAGTGTTCCATTGATTCCTGATTGTGTTCCTGTTTCTAATGCAAGTGTTAAATCTATTGACAATTATGTTGACTCTGAGGTTTTAATGAATTCTAATGACAGTTGTGTGCAATCTGATGATGCTTTAGTGAAATATAATGTTTCGGATGTTTTAGTGAATTCTGATGCTTCATATGACAATTCTAATGCTGCTTTAGTAAGTGCTGATAATTTCTTAAACTCTACTACTAATATCGTTAATTCTGATGCTGCTTTAGTGAGTTCTGATGCTTTCTTAAACTCTGGTGCTAATATTGTTAAATCTGATGTTGCTTTAGTGCGTTCGGATGCTTTACTAAACTCTGCTGCTAATATGGTTAAATCTGATGCTTTAGTGAGTTCTGATGCTTCCTTAAACTCTGGTGCAAATATTGTTAAATCTGATACTGCTTTAGTGCGTTCTGATGCTTTACTAAACTTTGTTGCTAATATGGTTAAATTTGATGCTTTAAGTGCACACTCTAATGCCTTATTGAACTCTGGTGCTTCGTGTGCTAAATCTGATGCTTTATGTGTTCAATTTGATGCTTTAAGTGCTCACTCTAATTCTTTATTGAACTTTGATGCTTTGTGTGTAAAATCGGATGTCTTATTGACTCCTATTTCAAAGTTTGATTCAGCTGTACATTTGCTGTCTTCAATTGCCTTTGTTGCTACTTGTAATAATATTAATTCCTTAATTTGACACCAAAGGTTAGGATATCCTCATACTAAGGTTTATAGTCAAATTATGAGCTGTTTAGAGAAAAAATTAGGCAGTCAATCAGTTACATTTTATGATGCTTGCCAACTAGGCAAAATGCATCATAGTAGCTTTCCTAAGTCTCTCTATAGAGCAACTCATCCTCTTGAAGTCGTACATAGTGACATATTGGGTCCTGCCCTTATGTCTTTCACTAAAGGCTTTAAATACTATGTACAATTTCTGGACGACTTCAGTAGGTACACATGGTTATTCCTTCTTAGAACCAAAGCTGAAGTTAGATCAATCTTCATTAAGTTTCATCATTTAGCTGAGAGACTGTTTGAGCATAAACTGAAGTGCCTTCAATCCGATCAAGGTGGTGAATACAAGGGTCTAATTCCATATCTTACTAGTGTAGGAATTCAGTTTAGGCATTCATGTTCGTATATACATCAACAAAATAGGAGAAGTGAACGAAAACATCGACATGTTGTAGAAATAGGATTAACACTTTTAGCTCATGGCTCAATGCCATTAAATTTCTGGTGCCTTGCATTTGACACTGCAGTTTACTTAATAAATAGGATGCCAACTGATGTATTGCAAAATGTATTTCCTTATCCATTTGACACTACAGTTTACTTAATAAATATGATACACTAAAGGTATTTGATTGTGCTTGCTTTCCCTTTCTTAGAGTTTTTAATAAACACAAATTCAGTTTTCATTCCCAAAAGTGTGTTTTTGTAGGCTATAGCTTAGTTCATAAAGGTTACAAATGTTTGAGTCCAAATGACAGAATTTTTGTCACTCCTAGTGTTAAATTCAATGAACAAGACTTTCCTTTTTCTTCTGGTTTTGAGTCTGTACTTTTGGGTCAGTCTCCTCGACCTATACCATCATCTTCACTTTCACCTACATCCTTTCCTTTTACTATTGTCAATCATCCCTCTTGCTCAGCTGGCCCTGTTTCTCCTATAGTAGTCTGTTCTTTAAATGACTCTTCTACAACCAGTGGTAAGAATTTGCTCTCTTCTGCATCTGTTTCTAATCATTTGTCCCCATCCCCAATATCCACACCTGCAACTAACTCTTTTCTTCCTGCTATACCAAAATCCATATCTACACCTCATCATTCATCCTCATCAAATCTGCATTTATCATTTGTATCTAATCATATGTCTCCAATATCCACCACTACACCAAATTCAATTTCTTCACCTATATCAACATCCACATGTCATATTTGCCTCTGCCATCCACCACAACAAAACCTCCTAGAACTCTTGAAATTGACTTAATTGCATTTCAGCCAAATACTTTACCTTCACTTGTATCAAAACCTTCAGAACCATCTTGCTCTATTATAGTTGATCTGACTTCTTCTTAGTTTACTGAAATTCTGAGAGCCCAAAGCGTTGTGACAAATACTCATCCCATGCTTACAAGAGCTAAAGCTGCTGCTCTACCATCCAATTTACCATTTCAGTCCACAACTTTACTTGCCACTGGTCCTATTGTACCTGAACCAACCATTGTTCAAGAAGCTTTGCCAAGTTTTGAGTGGAAATCAGTAATGCAAGCTGAGTATGATGCCCTTATTCTAATAATACATGGACTCTTGTTCCATACATAGTTGACATGAATGTTGTGGGCAACAAATGGGTATTTAAGACAAAGTTCAATGTCGATGGTTCTCTCCAAAAGTACAAGGCTAGATTAGTGGCTAAAGGGTTTCAGCAAACCCTTGGACTTGATTATTTTGAAACCTTTAGTCCAGTAGTCAAGCCTTGTACAATAAGAATCATTCTTACTTTGGCTGTAACAAACAATTCGGATATCCAACAAGTGGATGTAAACAATGTTTTCCTAAATGGAACATTGAATGAAGTGGTTTATATGGTTCAACCAACTGGCTTTGAGGATGTCACTAATCCAACTTCAGTTTGTAAGCTCAACAAGGCTCTCTATGGGCTTAGACATGCTCCAATAGCCTGGTTTGACAAACTCAAAAATGCCCTTCTGCAGAAAGGTTTTATCAATTCTGTTTCAGATTCTAGCCTCTTCCCACTTCATCAAAATGGTCAAGTAACCTATATTTTAGTGTATGTTGATGATATCTTGTTGACTAGTTCTAACATGTCCTATATTAGTAAGCTGGTGCAAGAATTGAATGCTCAATTTGCTCTCAAAGCCCTTGGTTCTCAAGTACTTTCTTAGGCTAGAGGCCACTAGGACAACATTTGGTTTACATTTCAAACAGACTAAATATGCCACTGATTTGCTTGTAAAGTCACATATGATAGAAGCTAATGCTTGTTCTACTCGTATGGCCACGAGTGCAAAGTTATATCCTGGTGATAGTGAATTGTTTTCTAATCCTAGCTTGTTTAGAGGCACTACAATACCTCACTTTAACCAGACCAGATCTTAGCTTTGCAGTGCTTCACTGGCAGGCTTGTAAAAGAGTCTTAAGATATGTTCAAGGTACCAAAAATCTTGGACTAAAGTTTACTCCTGCTGCCTCTCTTCAAATCGAATGTTATATTGATGCTGATTGGGTTAGTAACATAGAAGATAGAAGATCTACCAGTGGGTATTGTATCTTTTTATGACCAAATTTGGTTCAATGGAGTTCTAGAAAACAAAAAGTAGTGGCTCTTTCTTCAACCGAGGCTAAATATAAAGCATTAGCTGATACAGCCATTGAAATTGCATGGTTAAACAGTGTATTTACTGAGTTAGGGCTGTTATTTACCAAAACTCCCGCAATATGGTGCGACAATGTGAGTGCTGGAGCCTTGGCTTCTAACCCTGTGTTTCGTGCTCGGACTAAACACATTGGAATTGACACTCACTACATAAGAGAACAAGTGTTGGCTCATAAAATTGTTGTCCGATATGTGCCCTCAAAGCTCCAAATTGCTGATATACTTACAAAATCCCTTCTTGCTGCTCAATTTGATGAGTTGAAAGCCAAGTTGACAGTCGTTTCTTGCTGAATTATTTTACTATGCTGTTTCCTATTGCTATTGGTGTGCTACATTGCCATTGGTATTGAGTTACGCAGTTCATATGCTACTGTGCTGAACTACTGGTGTGAATTAGTTCTTGTTGAGTTGTTGGTATGCTGAATTGCAGCTGATATTGAGTTGCTGATTAGTGTTGAATTGCAGCTGGTATTGAGTTTTTGGTATTGAGTTGATCTGTTCATGATGAGTTGCTGGTATGATTAGTTAATGCTTGGTTTAGCTTCTCATAGCTTACACTAACATTGTTGATGAGGATTAGTTGTTGTGAACATTAAACTTTTGGATATTGAGTTGCTGATATTGAGTTGTGGGCGTGCATTAATTAATGTTGAATTACTGGTATGCTTTGAGTTGCTGGTATGATTAGTTGATGCTTGGTTTAGCTTCTTATAGCTTACACTAACATTGTTGATGAGGATTAGTTGTTGTGAACATTAAAGTTGTTGATCAGAATTGGTTGGTGTGCAAACTAGAGCTGCTGCTGAGAATTGGTTGTTGTGCAAACATACTTCTTGTTGTCAAAGTGTAGTCTGAAGATTGCTGTCACAATTTGTTGCTGAGAATTGGTTGTTGTGCAAACATACTTGTTGCTGTCAAAGTGTAGCCTGGAGATTGCTGTCACAATTTGCTGCTGAGAATTGGTTGTTGTGCAAACATACTTGTTGCTGTCAAAGTGTAGTCTGGAGATTGCTGTCACAATTGTATTTTTTTTTTTGTTAAGCTTGCTGCCAAAGTGTAGTCCAGAAATTGCAATAAGCTACTGCTCAAAATTTTCTCAATCTACTTGAATTTTTTGTTCACCTGCAATTTTCAACTGCAAGCCAGTTCAACTTGAGGGAGGCTATCAGTCAAGCCAATTTTTTTTTTTTCTTTTTTTTTGCAAAGCAAGCTTTCACTGCAAGACAGTTTAGCTTGAGGGAGGCTATTTGTCAAGCTGATTAAGGACAGCCTACAAACGTCATCGTTTTTAGGCTCCTCTTCAAAATGTGCCGTTTTAAGCATATGTGTTTTAAGTGTTCTGTTTCTTTTGTTCTAGGACTTTAGCCAAAACGCTCTCTGCTTCTACTTAAAAGGGCAAGTCAAATGTAATTTTTCTTCTTCAGTTCAGTTAATACAAGATTCACGATTTCCTTCTCAAATTCTCTCCAAACCCTTACTGAAATTGCACAAACTCCTAGGGTAACTGATTTTTTCCTATATAAATATATTCCATGTTATCTTTTGTTTGTGGAATTTACACACATCCCTAATTTTAATAGACATTCAAGCAATTACGTATTATTACTTATGTGAGAAGAAATAATAGATTTAAATATAAAAATGCAATACATCTTATTTAACACTTAATTTAAAAAAAAAAAAAAAAACTCTAACCACTACTAGTGACCATCTCCCTACAAATGTGCGATGGGATTAACAAGTAAGGATAATACGCGATCTTTAGTCTCATGATCTTGAATACCATGTCCATCCCCATGTTGGTACATGCATTGAGCCATCCTGGCAAGATTCATTGCAATTTCAATAAAAGTAGTGTTTGACAAGTGAGGATTTTCAAGCCGATCTTTGTTCATCTTCATCCATGTTGCAATAATCATTTCTTTTATGTGTTTACGAGCGTCTTCTTTAGATGCTCAGTTTCATACATGTAACATTGGATAGATTTTGCAACATCCCCTCTTTTCAACTCGTCCTAAATAAGAGAACAATAGATTTTATTAAATTAATAATCAAGATGAATTGAAAAATAAATCCATTCAAGAGATTGTGGCATGTTACATACAGATGATGTTCCTAAGTCGTCTGCAAGTCGTAATATTATTGATGACCAACGAATTATATCGTTGTATTCATCCAAGCATTCTAAGGCTTCCTTTGTTATTGGATTTGTAACTAAAAAATAAGCATGCACTAGAATTACAGGAGCAGATATAGAAATCCATGCATTGTCAATGTATTCTGCAAGGGTAGGGATGTATCCACTATGGTACCACTTTGCCTCCAATAAATAACATTTACATAAATCTGCCCACTGAAACAATTTACAATGATTTTAATCAGTTAAAATAAAAAACATATAAATCTACAACATGAAGACTTTTATGTTAATATTCTATAAGAAAAAGAGACTTTACCGCTTTCGTTAGGTAAGGAGTAATGTTAATTCCTTGTTCTTTGAGAGCGTCAAAACCCATTTCGTTTATGGAATTATAAAGAGTAAGAAAACATATCTTCATGTATTGTGGAAGTTGCTCCATTGTCTTTATGCCCCATCTACAATACAATAGATGCAAAAATTAAAAAAAAAAAAAAAAAAAAAAAAAAATCCCAGATACTTTGGAGTTAAAATATGTTAGACCCCCCATACATAAGGTCTATAAATCTAAGGGTAGGGGAAGGAATAAGGATAAAGGGACACGTTGAGTATGGGTTTGTTACAAAATGGTGAGGTGGGCAATAAGGGTTGTTAGGATTGATGAGTTTGTTAGGAGGTTGTACACCTGGCTGTCATAAGGGTTACAGAATGGAAGAATTAGCTTATAAAAGGGAGAGTATGTGGGAGAGTAGAGCATCAAGTAATATTTCTCTGGAATTGTTTGGGAGGTCCCCAGCTCCTCGAATTGCTGGGACTATCAGTTATTTCAATTGTTCTGTTTTCATATTTGTTCAGTATCTATCAATACAATCTGCTTTTGCCTCTTTTCGTGCATATTGTTTGTTCTGTGTTTGTGTTGTTGGTTGTGGAACTTTGGATTGCAGGAGGTTTCCAACAAAATATGTATCAAATCTACCAAATATATGGCCACCAACCTTTCAACAACATCTGTAAAGAGCTCAAGTTCATCCAAGGTACCATAGACGTCATAGACATCATCAATGGTTGTAATTAAAGCATTGACCTTTGTGGACATCCTCCTACAATATCCTAACTCAGGTTTGAATATCACTCCCACAGTCCATAAGAAATTCTCCATCAACCTGTCCCTTGCAAAACTTAATTTCTCTCCAAGACCATTATTCTTCCACCACCTTATGTATATATACGAGTACAGGAAACCTTTTAGTAAGATAAGAAGTTCCTACTTTTAGTGTATTAAGAAAAGTTAGACTTTATGTGGTCTCAAATTAACTACACTCTTACCTTGATGAATATTTTAGATCGTCTTGGTGCGTTGCTTGTACCATGTTGTAATCCAGTTTAGCAAGCTCAAGCACGATACCGCTCATGTCAGGTCTTCTCTTATATACATCCATGAACCACCTTGCCTCCAATCTTAGCATCCGCCAATTCAGTGGAAGCTCCAATGCATGGCTCACTAGAGTGGAGAGATATTGATCTTTGTTATCCTTCACATATGCCTTAAGGTATGAGGTCGTGAAACTTCTAATATCATGGAAGATCGCATTCTCTCCTTCTTTCAATAGAAATGCAGCTTCATACAATGATAAAATTTGTTTGCAATCATCATTGAGGCATGACTTGAAGTTTTGCTTCTCATCCCTGAAATTATTGAAAATTTCTAAAAAGAAAAAAATTCATGACATTATTATTTCCATCACATGATGTTTCCGAGATTTAAAAGAATCAATGTATAGCATGATGTTTCCAAGATTTAATATTTGACTATAATTAATTTTTTTTTTTTCTAATTTTTCTTATTTATGCATTTTGAATACCTGCTGGTATGTCATAACCATGTTGTCTTAAGAGTCTGAATTCAAGAGCTACGGTGTATAAACTTTCCAGCTTTTGGTTTTTGTTATATATGCTATTCAGAATGCTCTTAATTTCATTCTCAAAGTGATACGATATTCCAAGTCTTTGCAAATCATCAACGAGCTCCAGTTGATGTAAGGGATCGACCACAGTGTCTAGCATCAGCCCCACATCTTTTTTCAGCTGTTTCACTCGCTTGGCACATGATTCTCCCTACATGATTAAACTTTTGTCAGGCAACTGCAGTAATTAATTTCATACTACTATAACATTAAAAATTATTAAGCAAAGAGTAATACTAGCTTTACAAATAAGCATATAAAGAGCCAAATCCAGTCCTTGAAATTCATGATTGCCTCTTTCTCTCTCTCTCTTTTTCCCTTATTTCAAGGATTGGATTTGACTCTTTGTATGATTCTTTGTATGCCTCTTTGTAAGGCTAGTATTACTCTTAAGCAAATCATAACAAAATTGCAAACTAATAAGATTTAACACTGTTTAAACCACAGTGCAGAAAATAAAAAAATTAATAGAATTATAATCCTCATAAAAGATTAAGGACATATACCACATATTTGAACGAAATAGAGAAGCAACAGGAACAAAATAATAATAGTTAAACAAAACAAACAGTAAACAAAGAATTTAATACGCGTGATTTACCCTGGTTCACCCAATGTAGGCTACGTCCAGCTGAGTCAATATTATTGCAATATGCCTCACCTCTCTCGTTTACAATGAATGAATTGTTCTCACACCCATAACAAGAGAAAAGTATGTTTATATACTAGGTTTAAGAGATTAAACCTAGTTTTACAAGAATTCCTATTCCTAAGCCCAACCCAAAAAGGAATTAATAACTTAAAAGAAATCCTACAGCGGTTATACATGGAAAAGCCCAAAACCGCCTACGNTTAAGAAGAAAACAAATAATCCCCTAAATGATAAAACTTCTTACAAAAGTAAAACAAAAAGATTTTTCATATGACCTAATTAACTTAATAAATAGACGATTAATAGCATTATATATAATATTGGATTGGACCGACTTTTCTTGCACCTTACAAACAAAAAGTTTATAAAATCATATTCTCAGATAACAATCCGAAATTCCTAAAATATAAATTTCACAAAATGAAGATTTTTAAAATTATTTTCCACTATCAATACAATGATAATCATGTTTGAGAGTTATATATCAAACACATACCTGCCATTTTATATTAAAAAAATGTGCTATCGAAACCTAATAAAATAAAAATAAAATACAGTTTCCTCTTTCCTGCTAGATTAGAATTTATGATGTTATCAAACATGTGTCTAAATATCCAGCAACAAATTATTACTTAATGTATAGCCGAATAACAAATAAATAACTAAACTATAGAGACCGAAAAACCATCAGTCGAGCAGAATAACAAGACAACAGCATGTTTAATTTCTCTAATAAAATAAAAAGCAGCTACTAAAACTTAGATTATTTATAGAAGCATGCAAGTTCATGTCACACATATTCAATGTGAAGGGAATATTGTTGCAAACAAAGAACTCCAGGACACCAAATTACTGCCAAAGTAAATGCAATTCCCACTTAGTGACTTTCTATTTTTTGTGTCACATGCTTAGTCCGTGTTTGAGTATCCCTCTAGCTCAAATCTTCTTCCAGAATGTCCATAATTGATGGTAGCCAATGCAAGTTTGTAGGCTCCTGCAAAAATTGGCTGAGCTTGTTTACTTCAAATTAGATATCTGGTCGTTTATTGTGTTAATAGCCTTATTTGTTTACAAAATCTTAAAATATTAACAGTCATTTTGATATTACATAAACAAATAAGAAATTTTTGTTATATGCTAAACTAATAGGGGTTCAATTCATTTATCAATAATTGTTTTGAAAAATTTGCAAGTATGGGGTAATTTTTCCCCTATACTCATATACAATAATAATAATAATAATAAATAAATAAAATAAAATAAAATGAGCTAGGAAGTCCTAATAGTTATTATGTCAACACCATGCTTAAATACTGTTAGATTCATGTAAAAATTGAAATAATATTTTAAGATAAAAACAATGTTCTAAAGGGCTACCAAGTGCCAGAGTTAGAGGAGTTTTGTAGAGTGAAAGTCGATGGTTCAAGGGGTAGTGTTGGATTGAATTTCGACAGCTGAATAAGCCGGACTTTGGTAAGAAAATTCAACCCAATATGGGGGTCACGGTTGACAAACGGGGGGCTACCAAGTGTCGAGGTTAGAGAGGTTCTGTAGAATAGAGGCCGGTGGTTTAGGTGGTGGTGTTTGATTGAATGTTGGAATAAGCTGAAATTTGGTCAGAAAAATCAACTCAATCGCGACAGTGTTCGCGAGTCACGATTGGCAAACAAACGGCTACCAAGTTCCAAGGTTATGGAGAGTGGAGGACGATGGCTTAGGTGGTGATGTCAGATTGAATTTTGGCCAACGGAATCAGCTGGAATAGTCAAAACCCAAACAGTTTATAGGGGTGTATTTGCTATATTTCAAACCTATAGGGACTGAAAATTTTGTAGGGGTGTGTTTGTAATTTAAACTTTTTGGACCTACAAATTTTTTAAGTTTTTAACAATCTGGCAATTGTAGATCACAATGAATTATTCAACGTTTGATAATTTTTTATTAAAGTATGTAATACGATTGTCTTTCTTGAATCTTGATTTAACATTTATATGCTAGGGAATATTTGATGGTATTTTTCTCCATTTCTTTATTATAGGATGAGTCAGAAGAAGGAAAAAAAAAAAAAGTTGCAAGCTCACACGGGGTTGTTCAATGATAAAAAAAAAGATAAAATCTTATCACTGGTACAATTGATTTGAAGATTAATTACATTGTTATTTCTAAGATTTGCTATAAAAACGTTAATATCATGTTCTTTAGGAATAATCTAAAACTCTTGTTCAAAGATCCTTTGCATTAACTTCTAGAGTTTCAAGTAACAAAATAGAGTGTTTGGTTGAAAGAGAAAGAATATGATAATCTGTTTTATAATTAGATATATGAGATCCCAAATTGTACAAATTACATGCGATCCTTTACTTTTACAGGCAGAATTCACCCTGGAAGGAAAAGTTTCACAAAGTTAATTATATGTTACTAATGTGACAATGTCACTCTCAAGCTTAATTTTGTGTTTTTTCTTACCGACTCATTCATTCTTGCCATATTAACCATATTAATTTAATCTCCATCTTAAGCTGGTTTCCTTCAGTTGGGCTTCATTATGCTTTTAAAGCTTCTTCTAAGACCAACTAATTTTCTTCATAGCTAGCAAATTCTTCTTAGGGCCTGAGCCCACTTTCCCAGCATTCCATGTCAACAATTAATAAACTACTAATTAATCAAGAAAACTGCTTGTTATTCTCCATACAGTTACAGTACGAAAGTTGCTTTGTCGAACCCGTTCTCGTCACTGTGTTTAATCCAAATAATCATAAAACTATGAAATCTAATACCACTTTGTAAATATGGCATGCAGATAAAATTCTCACAAGCCCCTAGCTAATAATTAATATTTATGCTAGATGAAAACAACTTGAGATTGTGAAAAATGTAGATCTTATACCAATAATTATAAGAAATAATTTTTAAATAAAACATATAATAATAAATCAATCAACATAACATAACATCAAGCCACAATGCCAAAAAACAACCACAATGGATCAAGCATAATTGAAGCAAGAGTGTTATTGGATTTCAAATTTTATGCTTTAAGGGAGGCTATTAGGACTTAAACTGGATTTCAAATATATGAGACCACTTTTAGGTTGGATACCACTAACCCCAGTAGTTTTTAAAAGTATATATAGTTGTATGTTTCATAGGTGAAGAGAGCTGCAATTTATATTCATTTACAAACTAACAGCACAGTTGAATATTATGGTATTCGATATGTTGTCTTGGCGGTGCGATCCCAACGATGAAAAAAGGAAAGATTTTCAAGGCAATTGTCACCTGTTTTGTTGTGGTATTGGGGGTGATTTAGTTCTTGTACTAGAATGTAAAGAAATCAAAGAATTTGATTTTTTCATTGCCACCAGGTCCCCTTGGTTTACCATTAATCAAATACCTTCAATTTTCTCGGTTCTCACCTCGCTGTATAATTCACAGAATTGGCTAGGGTATATTTATGTCCCATTTACAAGGTCTGGCTTGGAAATAAATTATGTGTAGTGGTGAGCTCACCTTAACTAGCTAGAGAAGGAGTTCATGACCAAAATACTATCTGTGCTATCAGCGATCCTTCCTTTTCCCTTCTCCTTTAACAACTACCATATTCCTATGCCGCTCAATAGCAGGATCAAGACTAATCTTTTTGGCATAGAACAAAATCTTCTTTGTCCGCTTTGTATTCCATATTTCCCTGTAAATCAAACCTCAAAAGCACTGGAAAGATGTTTGAATATTAGCTGCTCAATTCTGTAAATAATTTAGCCAGGTGAGAACCAAGAAATGGAAGGTATCCAGTTAATAGTAAACCACGATGACCTAGTGGCAGAGGAAAAATCAAATTCTTTGATTTCTTTACATTCCAGTACAAGAACCAAATCACCCCAATACCACAACAAAACAAGTGACGATTACCTTCAAAATATTTCCTTTATCATCTTTGGGATTGCACTACAAGACAACATATCAAATTCCATAATATTCAACTCTACTATTAATATGTAAACTTGGTAAAACGGGTCTATACCCGTACGTACCCATTTTGAAAACAGGTACGGGTAGACATTTTAGGATCCGTTTTCACGTAACCCGTACCCGGTCTAACCCGTTTTCTAAACGGTTGGGCCGGATATACCCGCAAGTGGCTGCAGCCTGCGGGTACCCATATTTTGAAGGAATTAAAAAAAAAAAAACTTTTTCAGTCTAGCCTTTTCTTTCAAACACTATCACTTACTCTTCTCATTCTCAAAATACTATCACAGTAGGATTTTGCTGTCGTGACCCGCCGACACCACCCATACCCATCTCACTTTCAAACACTATCACCTCTTCATTCTCACTTTCTCACATCCCATACCCATCACATACCCGCCGCCGCTGCCGCTCTCTCATCTCTTACTCCGTACTTCAAGTACACGACACCCAGCGGCAACGGCCAGCGTACAATCACCGCACGACTCCACCGGTAGTTTCCACTATCTGCAGCATGTGTGTTTTTGTTGGATAAATCTCTTGTGGATTATTGTTTGTTGTGTTGGTTGGAAGATTGCTGCCCATCTGGTGTGAAATTTGATTGGAGAAGTTGTGTGTTTAGGAGTTTTGATTTGGAAGTGTTGAATGGATTTTGTGATTGAATTTGTTTGTTGTGGAATTCGCCATTTTCACCTTGCCCACCACTGCTTGATAAATTGCCCAGACCACTCTCACCATCATACACTGTGTAAATTTGTTAAATAAAATCTTATTTTATTTGCTATTGTTGAAGAAAAACTAATGTGAAGATAAGATCAATTAATAAATTGGAAATAATACAGTAAAGGTGGAATTAGAGAAGAAGAGAGTGTTGTGATTTGGATTTGGCGTGGGTAGTGCTTGAAGAAGCAGACAGCTGGAGCTCACTAGAAAAGACGGGTAAATGCGGGTCGGCCCCTATCTGTATAGGGCAGGTCCAATATTTTATCAATAAAACTATACTTACTCACAATTTTACTAACCATTTTATTATGATAAATATAACGGTATAATATGATTATTATGCATATGGTGTTTGTACTATGCCGTTATATTTTCCAAAATTGTAAGATGGTTAGTAAGATTGTGAGTAAAGATAACATTATTCATATTTTCATCTGTATAGACTCAGTTTTTGTTTGTCCGTACTTATTTATCGGTACTCGTTTGACCTGATCCGTACTCATGCAATCCACCCGTTTTGCCAGGTGTTTAATATGTAAATCAACTTTAAATCAATTTGACGTGAAATCTCTCATATTTTGTTAAAGTTTGAATTAAATTTTTGGGGTCATTTGAATTTTTCCACTTACCATTTGATTGAGAAAATTATTTGCAGGCACCCAACTTCAAAGCTTTAAAATTTTCAAGTTCACTCCTTTAGTGATTTCACTCATGGACGCCCAAGTTCATTCAAACACGAATGAGTTGCTACAATTTTTTTATTTTTTATTTTTTGGGCTTGAGAATCAGTTTTCATAATTGATTTCACTCTATTTCAAATCAACCATATTTTTATTTCCAAAAAAAAAAATAATTAAATAAAAACAAGAAACTAACTATGACTAAATAAACACCCATATATATCTAGAAATTAAACATGGTGTGTTAGATGTAAAATTAGATGTGAAAGAATTTTTTTTTTTTTTAAATTCTTCTATATCATTCCCATATTATATACAACCTCACATATCTGTAAAAATTTTCTTCCTTAAGAACGATGGAAGGAGGTTTTCACCAATGAAAGGACCTCAACCACAAATCACGCCTAATAATCTGACTAGTGGAAATTTTAGAAAACAGTTATACGAAGAGCCAACATATTTAGGAAATAATAATTATACACTTTAAATTAAGGCGGCTCTATGGTAAATCTAGAAAACTTCATGAATTACGTAATGGTTTTAATTCATTAAATATAGGAGCATATATATCATAACCACAGTAGTATAATATTTAATTACTATAAATCAATTATCTTTCCTCCATTCAAACAAAAGTGCGGACCATTGGATTGCACGAATAGGAAATGCATCAAAAACATGTATAATACAATACATTATTAACAAGAAAAATATGTATTACCAAAGAAAAAATGAGAAAGAATTATTTAAGAATCCAGAAGTAGATAGTAAAAAAAATTCCTTGATGATTTGTTTTATACATGGTTTTTACTCCTTACAGTTTAGTTTAATTGTGGGAAAGTCAAATGGATTAATCTGTGAGGCTTCTGTTGTTACAAAAATTCGCAATAGCCAAAGATACATAGTCGACCAAGACAGGACTGGGCAGGATGAGCGTGTGATTGCAGATAATCAGTTAAGTAATAAAGTTTACACCAAATAACAAAAGACAAAAAAGATTTTTAAAGTGGTTTGATGGGTTAGAACTATGCCTACATCCACTATTATCTTATTATAGAGACCTGGATTACATACAAGCTACTCCAAAGAAAGAATTGTAATAGCAAGCTAGTGAGATTCTGCTAGGTAGGCTCTTTGCTCACATGTGTTTTCTAGGTTTTTTTACAGAGTCAGATATGTGTATATGAATGTCTCTATACATCCCTCCTTGCCTAGGAAGGGTTGCCTAAGTAGGAGAAAGGAAAAAGAGGGAGCGCCCCTCCTATTGTGAATGGGAGGCATCCTTCTATATGTTGTCCATTGAAGTTTAACTTATCGTTAGCCTTTGACTTGTATGTAATCTTAAACTTGAATACAGCGTCTAACTTGCTAGAATAGGTATTACGTAGAGATGGCAATGGGCCCGATATTTTCGGGTACCCGGCCCGAAAAGATTGGGCTTTGCCCGATGTTCGTGGGCTAGGGCTTGGGCTTGGGCCTGATTTTAAAGTCTGACCTTGGGTACGGGCTGACCCTGGGTATGCCTTCGGCCCGGCCCGGCCTGACAATTTTAGTATTAATTTTCCTAAATTATCTTTATACTATATATTTAATTATAAGATTATCCTCCATATATATAGTCATTTTTTCCAAACCTTAATCTCATCCCATTTGACGAGTATTCAAAAAAAATTAATATTTAAAAACTATTTTTAGAATTAAAAATATAAAAAAATTAAAATTTATTAAAATTTAAAAATTCTAATTGTAAAAATAGGCGGGCTTGGGCCGGGCCTAAGGTTACAAAAGTCCGTTAGGCCGGGCTTGGGCTTTACCTATCATACCTATGATGGGCTCGGGCCGAGCTTGGGCCTTTGTCATGAGGTCGGGCTTGGGCCTGGGCCAAGGGGTACTCGGTCCCGGCCCGGTCCATTGCCATCACTAGTATTATGAGGTGACCTTTTGAGTGGTCCTCTTGTTTTCATGATGACTGGGGCCTCCTACATATGCTTCCAACTGACGGTGGCCGGGGCTTAGTGATTATAGAAAGATTTGCATGCCTAATCTCCCTTAAGCTTGATATGAATCAACCCTTGACCCGGACTTAGGCCAGAATTATCATTTTCAAAAGATAATTATGCCTTAAACTGATGAGCTTATTGGTCAAGTCACTTGTCAAGAAGGCAACACACGGGGTAATCCTGGTCGCTTGGTTTTGGCACAGTTTTAGGATATATGGCATGGATTTGATGGCTCAGAGAATCAATGCATAACATTAACCCCCCAATTTTTGGAGGTCAATATCAGGCTTCAAAAAGTCTCTCCTGGTGACCTAAGTGTTAGATGAAGTACAAATTGTTAATCGCAGCAAGCATTGACTATATGTCTTGTCAAGATTGATGTCCCTTTATGATGTGTCGCATTTGACACCTTATCATCTGTGCAATGTAGTCACATTAGGGGTCTTTTTGTTTGACGCTTTGACGACACAATGGATGGAAGGGCGTTTTTTTACCTTTCCTAGGCGTATGAGTACATAGGAAATGAAAGAAATTTGAAAAACGAGGAGATGCTTGTAGTTCTTTCGCAGATGCAATGAAACGGCAACAATGATGACAATTCGAGAATGGTGAACGGTTGGCATCCCCTTATACCTATAAATATGGCCATTCTATTTAGGTGACCATCATGCGTACGAGGTTTGCTTTCCTTCCCCATCTAGCTTGTTTTATGCATGGCTCAATGCGATTTTATTATAAATCTTCTCCTTTTGCAGATGTCGTCTAGTAGCTTTCATACTTGCAAAGGGAGAGGGATGACGAAGCCCCGTTTTGATAGTTGCCGACACATTTTCTCGATGAGTCATAGCTCATGGTTGCTTATCGACTTATGGGCTATGGTGATGAGGTCACCTCTCGGTTGGTTTGTCTTGACCCAACAGGGCCTTCTAGTGCAGCTCCCTCCAGCAACTAACGCCATATTTATTGGGAGGTGAGTGTTCCAAGGAATGTAGTCAACTGAGGGAAGGCCTTGACGATCGACCCCTTCGATGATAATGGGGCGAGAGGAAGAAGGAGAGATCCCCAAGCTCTTGTTGGGAGATTTGCTCAAGAAAGTGAGCCTTTAGCTCTCAAGGGCAAGGAAAGAACCCTTTTATTATCAATAGAAGAGTTACCGAACCACCTTCGCAACCTATTGGGCACCCTCCTTCACTGTGTCCTTGGATCAGTTTGGGACGAGTACAAACATCAAAGCAAACAGCTCTATTGACAGAAGCAGCTATAGATCGGACCAAGGTTTGTCCTTTTCATTAAGCTTATTTTGTCCGGTCGCATGTCTATTTTACTAATAGATGCTTTTATTCTTGTCTCACAGCTTTTCTCTTTGATGACCTTCCTCCTTCAGGAGCTGTACCCCAATTTTCAAGGTCAGAGTGTGATCTCTGCGTGGCTTTGGAGGTCAGAGGAGGAGTTGGCAAGAAGGTTGTAGCATCAGCTCGTGCCGATCCCAAGAGGGAACTAGACACGATGCGTCACGCTCTGCATGAAAAAGAATGGGCGTATTGAGGCCAACTGGGTAGCCTGAACATGGAGAACGAGAGACTCGCTTGACTAGTCATGATGTAATGAGACGAAGAGTACTAAGATCCTGGCTCCCCTCGTGAAGATTAGTATCTTCCTAGATGTGTAGTCCTGCTTGCTTTCTCTCTCATAGAGAGAGTTAGTGTTTGCCCAAACATGTGAATGTATCCTTGTGAGAGGACGAAGGTGTTCACATCCGTGAGATTTCCGACAAGATGGGCAAGGACACCACTGCTTGTATGAGGGCATCTACTCTCTTAATACAAGGACTCTCTTTACGCGAGCTAGGTAGACATAGGGCTGCTTCTATTCTCTTCCTTTGTGTTAGGGATTGGTTAAACCACTTAAGTTTTGGATTACCCATTTTAAAGTGCAGCGGAATATTTACCAAGTAGATTAAGACATTTTTTGTTTTTAACCACATCAAACACAAGTGCAAAAAGTAAAGAACACAACCATATACATGGTTCGGCTAAATCCACTTTTAGCCTACATCCATGGGACTTTGTCCAGATCGAAGCAATCGACTAAGTTAAAAACACATTACAAGATAACGTTCAAAGTTTATCTAAGTTACAGTAAAAAGAACTCCCTGTTCAACTTTACACTTAGCACCACACTCTGAATCCTTAACGTGTAGCAACTTCTTCGGATCTTCTTCACACCAGGAACACACCCGAGAACAGCTTGTGAAACGCCAATCTTCAAGCAATGATGCAACAACCCAGCATCATCAAAGGAACCACGTTCCAAGAGCCATCAAGTCTATGTTTGATATGGTGAGTTTTGGCACAAAATGGAAAATGAACTTTAAACCTTAAGAGAAAGAATACTTTAAGAAATTCAGAGTAAGAACGAAATAAAAGATCAAAATGTTAGATTCATTCATGCAAAAAAGAGTATTATATAATCAAAGGTTTCTTGCTCAATAATATAGTGCCACGTTAGCCAACAAGGGATTGACCCATGTTTGTCCAAATAAGGAAAGTATTCCTTCTTTTAGTTTGGACCACAAGGTAAATCGAGAAAGATAACATTATTCCCTAGGACCACCTAAGCATATTGTGACATATGTAAAAAGGTCCTAAAAAGCAAGAGACAAAGATAACCAGAATCTTTTTCCCTTTATCAAACATGCAACTTGTGTTGGGTTGCAAATATCTAAAGCAAGAGTCCAAGCCAAGACATAAGTCTAGCAACCTGTGTGCATGTAGAATTGATATATATACACAACTCATAAGTTTGACAAATATGAATATTCCACACTTTTCTTTTTGTCTATCTTTCCATATAAGGCCTTTTGTTAGCGACCTCCCATTCTGTTTTTATCTTTGGGAGTTCTCTTTAATAAGTCGCTTGGTGTACTAAGCCTCAAGAAATTTTGTAATCTTTGCATAGGATTCTAAGAAACTTTGTAATTGTTCTTTGGAATGAATAAAAGAAAGCTATTTTTTCATCCTCATTTGCAATGGTAATTGTATCATCAAGGGTCTTCTGCAAGTGGGTACGAAGGTTCCGTCTAAAGATGACATCGAGTTTTAGCTGTGAACTAGTCTCGAGTCTTTGTTGTCAAGGAATTTGAAGCCTCCTCAATGTGTCGACTTTGATTTCTTTTAGGTCATCCGTCATTCAGTTAAGCGGGATGTCTTCCCTACAAGCTCAAGTTCTGGCGACATTGCTTTTCCTAAAGAGATCTTTTAGGTTGCAATAGGATCACCTTCTCAAGCTACGAACTTTGAATTTTGACCACGTCATTCATGCCCTTGAGCGACAAGCACCTACAATTCACACACAACTTATAGTGAAAGGGATTTGACATAAGCGAGGCTTGGATGCAATTGCAATCATGACAAACTTTCTGAAGGTGTTTAACACCCGCTACTAGAAGGGCTATGGTGCTATTCGGATGTCCTGAATGGAATGTCCTCGATGCAAGCTTTTCTAACTTTCGGAGTAGGATAGGAAATCTCGATCTCAATGTCCTTGCGTTCGCACTGTCTTGTGTGCAATGTTTAACTTAAATGCAATGTCTAACTTGCTAAAACATGTATTGCAAGGTGACCCGGTGAATGGTCCTCTTGTTTTCATGATGATCGTGGCCTCTTGCATATGCTTCCAACTGACAGTAGTTGGGGCTTAGTGATTATGGAAAGATATGCACGTGTAATCTCCCTTAATCTTGATATGAATCAGCCCTTGACCCAGACTCAAGCATGAATAATCATTTTCATAGGATAATTATGCCTTAAATTGGTGAGCTCATTGGTCAACTCACTTGCTAGGAAGCACCACGTGGGATAATCCTGGTCGCTTGGTTTTGGCACAGTTTAGGGACAGATGGCGCGAATTTGACGTCCTAGGGAATCAATACACAGTATATGCAACGTTTCGTGTGTGTGTGTCTATATATATATATATATATACACACACACACACACACATACATATGTATATATGTATATATGTATGTTCAAGTTTATCACAATCATGTTGTCTTGAAAGTCTAAATTCAAGAGCTCTAACTTATAAACAAGAATGTTTATGTAATAGCCACTTTCTACTTAAATACTCATAATGAAATACATATAAAATAATATAAAGAAATTGGGCCCAAAATTTTTCTTTTTATTAAATATATATATATTCTTTACAAACCTATATATTTTTATACAAAATTATAATGTGTACAAAAGTCATCAAAAACATAATAGACAGTGTACCCGCTTCTCCTCAAGCGCTGACGTCCATCCGACCATGTCCTCACCTAGATCCTGCAAAACATAGGAAAACAACAGGGTGAGCACTAAAATAATGCTCAGTAAGTAAATCCTCTACTCATCTATCCCCGTAACTCTCTCTCTCTCTCTCTAATTCTTTCCTTACAACTTCTCATTCAATTTCTCTTTGGGTACTTCTTTCTCTCTTTCTCTTTCTCTTTGAACTCTTTTCTATTAACTCTCTTTAATAAGTCACGGCCCCATCTTACGCTTGCACCAGGATTCTCGCAATGTAAAAGATCTTTTCTGGGCTCCGTCACCTCATAAAAATTGTAGTCCCAGATGTGTAGATGAATTTGGGCTTTTGAATCACCCGCTTTCGACATCTGACGCTCTAGTTAGGCCCGTTCGAAGATTCCATACTTAGCCAAGGAATCCTTCCGCGATTAGGATTCCAGGTCCGGTTTTTCAACAACTAATGAAGACCCAAACGAACTCGGATTATTGCCCATAATACCTTCTCGGAAAGCTTGATTTGTCAACTTTATTTTTTTTGAAGAACACTTTTGCAATTGAGAACTCTGACTCCATGTAAAACCTGAAAAACGTAGCACTGGTCAGAATAACAAAAATCTGGAATTTCCTAATCTTTTATCACTTATTTCCTAAAGTCTATCCAAATATGCCAAACTTACAAAATAAACTCTAATCAACTCAACTAGGCATAAAACATAACAAAAACATAATATGGAAGGAATAAAAAATATATAAATTACACTCTTATCACCAGTTCAATCCGTAAGATGCCCAAAAATTACTTAGAAAGTCACGGCAGTGACAGGGCAGATTTCACTTAGGCATTTCATCAACCAATTCATGTGCATAAAAACACTCTACTAAAATTACTACTATACTTCATTCTCTAGCCATCCAAAATGGGAGAAAACTCCCTCATATAACCATATTCCCTGCCAAGAAAAGCACTTCCAAAAAGATTTACACAACATCTCTCAAACTTCATCTCAAATTCCATTTCTCATCACACATCAAAAACACTTCTCATACATGGAGTCTATCCAACAACCACAAAAATAGCTACTCATCTCAACTCAATTTCTCATCAAGCATACTACATACTAATCATGCATACATCTCTACTCAAAAGCTTATTCAAAACTCAAGTTAGTAGGATTTACTTACCTTGTGAAAAGGTGACTTCTTTAGCACTTTTCCTTTCCTTTGTTGTCTTGTCTCCTCTCTACAACTCAAAACAACAACAACCACATAAGACTTCACTATAACTATAAGAAAACTCACATCTAAAGCATGAATCCTTACCTTAGGATGCTTTAGATGAAATCTCTACTCAAAAACTCTCTTAATTCCCTTAGAAATCTTGGAAGATTGGATGGAGAAATTGAGAGAAAAATGGGCAATGGAAGAGGCGGTGGAATGGATGGACTAAAGGGTTTCTCTACACTTAACCCTTTTTAGCTCATATTATAAGCATCATTTCCCATTTTGCCCTTGCCCTTCCTTGGAATTTCATCTATATCCTTTGATTCTTTACAAATACACCCCCATCCAAACTCAAGAAACTTTTTATTAGGCTCGTCGCCGCGGCGAAGCACTATCCATCGCCCCGACGAAACAAGGTAGAACCTACCCGTGGGTGTAGCTCCTCCTCGCCGCGGCGAAGCTTCTTCTTCGCCCCGGCGAAGATTGGATTTCCAAACTTCACCAAAACTCAACCAATTTCAAGGCAACCATTCAACCAACTCAACATACCATGATAACAAATAAACTCAATTGAAGCTGAAACAGTAAACTTTTAACTAATACAGGAAATCTCAAATACATACCTCAAGTGGGATATTACAATTTATAAGTTAGAGCTCTTGAATTTAGACTTTCAAGACAACATGACTGTGATAAATTTGAATATATATATATATATATATTCAAGTTTATCACAGTCATGTTGTCTTGAAAGTCTAAATTCAAGAGCTCTAACTTATAAACTTTCTTGTTTTTGCTTATAATTTCTGGAATTATTGTTGTATATCTTATTTTGGGTTCTCTTTATTTCCTCCTTAAAGTGATAAGATACTTTAAGTCTTTGGAGGTCATCGATGAGTTCTAGTTGATGTATAGGATCCATTGAATTACGAAGCATCAGTCACACTTCTTCCTTAAGCTTTGAAATCTAGTAAACACACCCCTAGAAAATATGTTAGTCCCTACAGGTTTGAAATCTAGCAAAAATACCCTTACAATTTGGCTAGGAAATCGCAAAGCAGACAGGATTATTTGTCAACCTTCTATTAGGAGAAGTAAAAACCTTAATGTACACCTTCCCATACTTGATTGCTACTATAAAAGCCACAAGTTTCTCATTTTTCTCAACCCTAGATCTATTATCTCTCTTTCTCTAATCTTTCAAAATCTCTCAACTCTTCTCGCCTTCACCACTGATTCACCAACACTAACCAACTTGCCATTTACCAGCATCAAAGTTGTCGGATTCCAACAAGAAGACATCCTTCATTTCTTCTTCTTCTTCTTTTTTTATTTTTAATTTTTTTTTCTACATATTGTTGGATTAGTTTTATTATACACGGCTTTTGACATTTGTTTGCTTGATTTGTTATATATATGATTTCAACTTCATTTTTTTAATTTGGAATGATAAAATTTTTTAAGAAGCCTTTTAATATTTTTGTTAAGAAGGCCACCTGTCGATCGAAGGACGGCAAGGAGAATTAGAAGGAAGCCTTTTAGCAACCTGGTTTAGGCCCTGATCCGTTTGGATCGGAGGTTCGCTACTGTTCCGTCGGCCCAACCATGGGTCACTCCGAGTTAATTGAGTTAACCAGATTCATTTACCGTCCAAAGTGATGAAGGCTCCGATCTCGGTCCTACCGGTGAAACCGGCCAGGCCAGCCAGGTTTCAAAACACTTATTTTAATTAAATCTCTATAAAGAACTACTATAAAATAATGTTATATTTCAATTGTTCCGACTCAATTTACAAAAATAAAAGCCATTAACTTTTAAATTAATTCCAAATTCATTTAACAATTATATTTATTGGTAGTACCTTTAATCCACACAAAAGCAAAAAGTGAGAACCTATGATCTTAATTATCTTGTCCCATAAACTTAAAAAAATAAAGAAATAAAAATAAATAAATAAAGGAATTGCTATGAAACATGAGACAATTTTATCATGGCATTAGTTGAGCCAGAAATGAGCACAAACCAGAGCCCATTTGATGCAAAAAAGCTACTCTTCTGCTTCATTTCACACGGGCATCTTGGCCTTAATATACAGTGAAGATGACTGTGAAATTCACACAAGAGGTCAGAAAGACCGGGGCCCAGTCGATCCTAGGCCTGGGCCCAAATAATCAAGGATCGGTCTTAGGCCCATGAGATTTCTCAAGGTCAAGATCAATCCCTAGGGCCGGCATGGGCCCATAAGACCGATCCCAAGATCGGTCTTGTGGATCTGGACAATTTCGGTCTTGTGGATCTGGACAATTTTTTTTGTAAAATTTCATTTCATTTTAACCCTTATATTTATTGTCAATTTTATATTAAATAAGGGATTTTGGATATTTTACAAGGGTTAAAATTGGGGAGAGGGCTTGGGCCTAGGCCTAGGCCGGCCTGGGACTGGGACTGGAGGAGGGACCGGCTCTGGGCCGAGCCCCTCCTCCCTTGAGTCTGGTCTGGTGCTAGGACCAGTCCTCCCAAGGACTGGTTTTTGGGCTAGATTTTTTGGGTCCGGCCTAATTCCCACCTCTAATTCACACTTAAAAATAATGAGTTTGACTGCTATGCAAATTCAATTTTGTTATTGAAGCAATGCATTATTTAACATGCAGATTCAAATAGAAGAAGAATATCAATGGTCAAACAAGTCAAAAAAAAAAAAAACTTTTATTATGTACAGTTGAATTAAATTACAAAAACTATATTCCATATTTATCTTTTGTCTGTGAAATTTACATAAAAGTCTAATTATAATCAATCTACGTACAATATATCAATTCCATTTCACTGCTTAATTAGCTGAGAAGTAAAAGATGAAAATAATAACAAAGGGATACAATTTTATTATGTATAACATTTCACAATACTGCTGACACTACAAAAATTTATAACTAATGTGAGACATGCTATTCCGATGCAAGCTCTAGCGTCAGAATTGGAACATTTTTTTGATGCCCCACGATGTCAAAACATATATTTTAGGATGCAACAACCTCGTAGTAGTCATTTTTTGGGTAGAATTATTACGATGCCATGCCCTTTGCATCATTTTACAATTCTAGAGCTGCGCCACAAGCACTTCAAATATGAAAAAAAGAAAGCAATACAATTTTATTCTCTTATGTTCAAAATAAAAGATGAAGAAAGTTATCTCAACTTTCATCATTTCTTGTAACCATCTTCATTAATTAATGGAATGTGATCAACAAATATTGACATTATACGATCTTTACTCATGTCTAGAATACCATGCCCATCTCCATATCGGTACACACATTGACCCATCATGCCTAGGTTCATCGTAGTTGTAACAAAAGTTTCTGGAAAATGAGGGTTTCCAAACCGATCTCTATTCATCTTCATCCACGCTGCGGCAATCATTTCCTATATCTGTTCCAGATGCTCCAGTTTCATGCATGTAATAGTGGATAGATTTAGGAACATCACCTCTTGCTATCTTGTGCTAAATTTGAAGAAGAAGAAAAAAAAAAAAAAAAAAAAACATAGAAGCAAATATTTAACAAAATAATCAAGAAGTGACTACAGGTGGAAAATTTGGGCCGGGTTAGGCAGGTCAACCCTAACTCGGCCTGGAAAAATATGGGTTAAACTTTGCAACAACCCCCGGGCGGGTCGGGTTGCACAATGGCAACCCGTAACCTGGCAGATTGCTGTTTTGTCTCTTTTGCAGGAGACCCGGCAACCCGCCGGGTTGGCTGTGTGCAACCCGGCGGGTTGTAACGACCAACCCATCAGGTTGCAACAACCAACCCGGCGGGTTGGCCCAAAAAAATAAGAAAAAAATAAAAAAATTTATTTTATTTTTCAAATTACCCCTTTACCCTTGAAATATAGCCGTTAGAGGGGTCTTTTTCATCATTTTTCTTTCCCCTTTTTTTCCTATAAATTAGCCCTAAACTCTCACATTTTTCTCACAACTCAAATTCTCTCATTCTCTCATATTCTCTAATCTCTAATCTCTTAATTATTCATTTATTAGTTTTTGCAATTTGCTCATATTTTAATTTTTATTAGTTTTTGCAATTTTTAATTCATATTTCCAATTTTCCAATTTTCCAAATTCCAATTTCCATACTCCAATTCTCTTTCTTTAATTTTTATTTCTTCTACATCAATTTTTTTTTTTCAACTACAATGGATAGACATTTCTCTCCCATCAATTACAATGATGACGGAAACTACTATCCTAGTCCTAGTCTCGCTGATTTTACTAACATAAATGCAGGAGGAGATTCAAATAGTCCCGCTTTCCCATTCTCAGAATTCGATACACCTCAAACTATGCCCCCGATTCCAACAGCTCCCGGTGGTTCTAGAAGTCGTCCTCCTAATCGTCGTGCTCGTCAAACTTCATCTCAAGCTGAGGCGGGATCATCAACTACCGCTGGAAGCGAAGACAGACACACATCAGACGTTTGGCCGCATTTTGACAAGTTTTATGAGACAAAAAATGGCATTCAAATCAAGAAAGCGAGATGCAAATACTGTGGAAATATTTGTAAAGCTGATTCAGGTAATGGTACTAGTACTTTAAAAAGGCATGCTAATAAACATATTAATCAACATGGAAATAGAGAAAGCAATCAAACTCAAATAACTAATATGGGTACTAATTGGCATTATAGTTATGATGTATATAGGGAACAGTTAGCTTTATATATTGCTGCAACTGATCAACCTATTAATATGGCTGAAGATAAATATTTTGAAAGATTTGATCAAAATTCATTTTTTCCAGGATTTAAAAGTTATTCTAAAACTTCAACTAAAAATGATTTAATAAAATTGTTTAAAAAAATGAAAGTAGAATTAAAAAATAAAATATATACTTGTCATGTTAGTGTGGCTCTAACTGCCGATATTTGGAGTGGTAGAGCTAAACAAGATTATATTTTTGTGACTAGTCATTATTTTGATAATGAATGTAAATTAAATAAATCTTTATTAGGATTTAGATTAATGGATGTTGATCATAGTGGTAAACAAATTTATAATAAAATTGTTGAAGTTTTAGAAGATTATGATATTGTTAGTAAAGTGATAAGTTTAACTTTAGATAATGCAAGTTCTAATAGTAAAGCTATAGATTATTTTCAAAGTAATTATCCTTTATATAACAATTTGAAGTTTTTTCACCAACGTTGTGCATGCCATGTTATTAATTTAATTGTGAAAAGTGGTATGAAAACAATTAAAGAAAATATTAATAGAATTAGAGATTGTTTAGCTTGGATTACTAGTAGTAATAAAAGAAATGCTAAATTTCAAGACGTTTGTATAAAATCAAATATGTCTCCTAGAACTTTTGCATTAGACATGCTTGTTAGATGGAATAGTACTTATTTAATGCTTGATTCATGTTTACCTTATGCTAATATAATTAGTTATTTTGTAGCAAATAATAGAGGTCCTCATTATTTGGTAGAAAATGATTGGCAAATAGCTAAAGTATTTCATTCTTTTCTTAAAACTTTTTACCAATCCACTTTACAACTTTCTGGTGTGTATTATCCTACTAGTCCATTGATAATACATATAATTATAAAAAATTTCGAGTTATTTATAAAAAACAAAGACAATGTAATTTTAAATGCACTAATAAAGGCAATGGAATTTTTTTTTTTAAAAATATTAGAAACCCATTCCTTTTCTTTATTGTTTAGGTGTTATATTTGATCCTAGAATTAAATTAGCAGGTTTAGAAAATGGTTTTGATAATTTATGTGAAAATTTACAAACCGAAGTATATGCCAATCAAATAGGAGAGGTAAAAAATACACTTTTCGAAGTATATTTCTAGTATGAAAACATGTATGGGAACCCCCAAAGAGGCGAAACATCTAGGGAAGCTGCATCAGAAGAAACAAATGAAGACTTCTACTCTTGGGGTGCACTAAATAGGCCGAAGAGGACCCGAATCCGAAGCACAACCTCCTCTTCAGAGGCTCCACCAATAACAACAACAACAACTAATGTACTGTCTTCCATGCAGTCGCAGACTAATGAGCTTCAACAATATTTGGTAACCCCTGAAATGTTACCAGTAGATCCACAACAGAGAGCCAATATTGATCTCTTAGACTATTGGAGAGCCAGAAAATGTATTTTTCCGGTATTATCAAGACTTGCCTTGGATGTTTTTGCTGTTCCTGTCTCAATCATCTCATCCGAACAAACATTTAGTGCAAGTGGAAGAATTTTAAATGAAAGGAGGACTAAACTTACACCACAAATGATTGAAGTCCTCACATGTCTTCGAGATTGGGAACGGTCGCGCCATCAAGGTTAATACAAGGTTGTCGACGATACTTTAATAGAATCATTTCAATTTTGTAATATAGATGATACGGATGAGGGAGTTCCTAGTGAACCCTAATATTAGTTGTTTTGTAAATTGTAAATTGTAACTTGTAAATTAATTGTTAATTATTGCACTCTTTTTTTCTTACCAAGTTTTTGTCCTACTGGGTTTTTCTTGGTGAGGTTTTTAAAAAGGCAATAATTATTGTAATTTATTATTTTATTTTTTAATAAATGAATAAATTTAATTATTCTTATATTACAATTTTAATGTATTAAAATTGAATTAATATTTGGAATGTTAACAAAAAAAAAATTAATTTAATTTAATTATTGATATTTGAAAAGAAATTAACAATTAACTGAAAATAATTACATTTATAAATTGTTAATTATTCATTTGAAAAGTTAATTAAACATTTAAACTTAAATAAAATAAAACAAAACAAAATTAAAAAAAAAGTCAAAAAGCGGGTTAACCCGGCCCAACCCGCGCCTAACCCAGCGGGTTAGGGTAGGCGGTCCGGGTTGGGCCAGCCAATTCTCTAATGTTGGCGGGCCTAACCTGGCCCGCCAATGTCGCCGGGCGGGTCAGGACCGACCCGCCATTTGCAGCAACCCGCCGCGGGCCGGGCGGGTTGCTTTTCCACCTTTAGGTGTAACCATCCTTATGCCACTTTGCCTCCAATAAATAGGCTTTGCATAAATTTGCCCACTGAAACAATTTATAATGATATCAATCATAATGAATCTCATATAAATCTACAACATTAGAAAATTAAATTCATAATATATTATATATAAATAGACTGAATTAATTACCGATTTCTTTAGATAAAGAATAATGTCAATTGCATGTTCTTTGATAGCATTAAAACCCATTTCATTTACGAAATTGTAGAGAGCAAGAAAATATATCTTCATATAGTCTGGAAGTTGGTCAATTTTGTTGACATCCCATCTAAATAACGAGCAAGAAAATATATCTTCATATATAAAATTTTGGGTTGGGAATAGCTAACAGCAGAATTAAATAAATATGTGTATCGAACGAAACTTGCGTGGCTTGGCACCAACCTGTCAACGGCATGGTTAAGAGTTCAAGTTCATCCATAGTGCCATAAACATCATACACATCATCCATAGTCGTAATCAAAGCATTGACCACTCCAGAAATACTTCTACAATATCCATACTGAGGTTCGAAAATCATCCCCACAGCCCAAAAGAAACTCACCATCCAGCTATCCCGTGCAAAACTACTAAATAGATCTCCAAGACCCATTTCTTCCACTTCCTTTATATGAAAAAGAACATTATCATGTGTACAAAATATATAAGAAGTTCCAATGATATTTAGTTTATTAATTTCTTTTATATTTATGTTGTAGTTTCATACTTAGATATTAAATCAACAACTATGCCTACTATTAATTAGGTATAGCTAGCCTCTTACCTTGATGCAGACTTCATGTCCTCTTGGTGCGTTGCTTGAACCATGTTAAAATCAAGTTTACCAAGCTCTAGCACAATACTGTTCATGTCAGGTCGTGTCTCATATACATCTATGAACCACCTTGCCTCCAATCTTTGTAACCTCCAATACCGCAGAAGCTCCAATTCATGGCTTACTAGAGTGGAAAGATATTGATCTTTGTTTTCTTTCACATATTCCTTGAGGTAGGATGCTGTGAAATTTCTAAAATAATCAAAGATAGCAATCTCTCCTTCTTTCAAAAGAAATGCAGCTTCATACATAGATAAAATTCCTCTGCAATCATCTTTGAGGCATGGCCTGAAGTTTCCTTTCTCGTCCCTGAAATTTTCGAAAATTTCTGGAAAAAAGATGAAAGAATGAAAAGGGAAATTAATTACTTTTTCCATCACGTTGCACGGTAAAAGAATCTCATGAATCCAATAAATTTTATATTTGGTAGAAAAATTGTGCATAAATGAATGCAAATCGCAACTTTTTATGTATGTGATAGATATATATTATGTACCTGTAGGTATATCATAGCCATGTTGTCTTAAAAATCTGAATTCAAGAGCTACTACATGTAAACTTTCTTTTCTTTGCTTATAATTGCTGGAATTATTGTTGTGTATCTTATTTAGGATTCTCTTTATTTCATTCTGAAAGTGATAAGATACTCCAAGTCTTTCCAAGTCATCGATGAGCTCTAGTTGATGTAAAGGATCCATCGAATTAAGCATCAACCTAACTTCTTCTTAAGTTGTTCAACCCGTTTGGCAAACGGTTCTCCTCGGATATATCAAGATTAATTAATTTTAATAACTTATAAATACAAATGCGAACCATATGCTTCTATAAGTATAAGCAATAAAAGTTAATTGACAACAGAAATATACCACATGGTTACTGGTAAGTGATTGAACAGAGTCACGGGGCCAAATGGAAGGTGGGTAATTGGTTGATCGTCTAACAATGGTTTCATCGAACGTTTTGGTTGTAGCTATACATTTGAGTACTGATCTACTAGCTCGAGCAATGATGTTGCTATATGATCCAACTAAGGATCTGTTTAAAGGCGAAAATCTCTTAAAAGTTAACGAAGGCGGTGAAATAAGCTGACAATAAAGAGCCATTTCGATTTAGGAAGGTTTTTCAAGTCAAGTGTTGGATGGAATGACAATGACTTGTACGAGTTTGTAGTTGTACTCCAAAACCCCAATGGCTCTCTCCATTTATACACACCCTGCAATCATTATTAAAGAATAAAAAAAATTGGAAAATAATACAGTCACCGACGGTAGTACACCGAATTTATGTACCGAATGACGTGACAAAATCCTAATCATTGATCAATTTTAACTTAATATTAATCAACAGTCTGGATTTTGTCACGTCATTCGATGCACAAATTCGGTGCACTACCATCTGTGGCTGTAGCATTACTCAAAAAAATTATCAAAGTTCACGTTTACTAAATGTAGCATAAAAGATTCTTAATAATAATTAACACATTGATCAATTTGATTCCTTTTAACGCGGGTAAAATCCTAACACAAGTAGAAGTGTTAAATTCTCTAACAAACGGTTTCATGTAAATTAATAAGCTAAAAACTATTAAACCTTCGAAACTAATTATAATCAAAGTATTCAATATTATTCCATATAACCAATTCAATACCATTTCTTTAGTAAATTAATGAAGATTGGAAGTAGCATAGATTGGTAATCAAAAAGAGTTCTTGGAAGCTAAAACAATTATAAAGAATGAATATCCCTAAGTACATTTTGAGAATAGAAAATTTGGACAATTCATGGATGATGGAACATAAAGGCAGATTAATTTTTCAAATTTCAAAACCAAGGAAGGTCACTCTCACCAAACGTCAAATTAGTCTGTTAATCAATATCTTCTTCCCCAAATCATAACATTAATTAAATATAGAAGGAGCATAAAATTTTATAGCCAAAGCTATGTCATATTTACTGACGATCAAATTTAATGAAGCTATTCATAGTCCAATGCACATCTCGTCCGTTCAAAACCTGATGACCATTCAATTACACAAATAACACGTGTCAAAAAGTGGATTATTAAAGAACAATTAAATGCACATTAACAACAAGAATATTAAGATGAAGATAAATAAGATAAATAATTTAATAGTCCAAGGACTCTGTTTCTCAAGGACTGTGTTTTCCATGTAATTCATGCAATTAGGTTTAATTCTAAGAAAATCAAATGGACTCACCTTTGAAGGCAGCAAAATTCCAGTCAAGGCATCATAATGTGCCAGACCTAACCATTAATATTTATGAAATTTCCAACATGCAAAATCTTGATCAACCCCGACGCACAATCAAAATATGAAAAACAATAAACATTTTTATGTCTTTTTATTTACCTTCATGGAAAGTGTCATTGTTACCGCTACAAAATTCTAAATTAAGTAAATGAAAACAATTCAATTCATGCTAAATAAAGAGTGATCTAAACTCGTATTATTTTATCAAAATTGAGAAGCGATATCGATTTCCAGCTAACTAAATAAATTTTTAATATCACTAGTAACAATAAATTATGTATGAATAAGTTGTCAAGCAAATAGTTGAATTAGGAATCATTAAACTAGGAAAATTCAAAGTCCACTACTTCTGTCAAAATTCCAATCAAAATTCGACATGAAAGTTCTCAATCGAAATATGGAAAACAATACTTATTGTTGACATTAAATTATTACCGCCAAAGAAAGTCCAAAATTAAAAAAAAAAAAAAAAATTAGTAATTTAATCCTGTTCTATAATTAGAAGAGAACCACTCTCTAAGTAATAATTACTAATTATTCTTTAATTAGTAATTAGGAATTTCATGTCTAATTTTGAAATTCATTGTTAATGCGTGATTTTGACACCAACCAAACGCACGTGTGAAATGCTGAGTTGGCCCAGAAGACACACGTGAATGAGAGAATGAGAGTGAAAGGAATGGAAAACAATGTTTAAAGTGATTCAGATGCTCAAGGAAGCAAGTCCTACGTCCACTGGTATTATAGTAATAATAGTGGTCATGTCGTGCTCAGCAAGCCAATTTTACAAATGATTACAAGTGAGAGAGGGTGTATGCTCTTTTTGAGAGAGACCAGCTAATACTTTAAAAGGAGAGAGAAGTCCTCTATTTATAGTGGGATTGGTTAAGGTGATGATTACTAAATCTGTGATATGGTGAGATTATCCGTGCAAATCCTTCTTTATATCTCGTTGCCCACCTTCTGGAGCGATTTACGCGATTTGGAGCAGGGATTGGACACGTGGAATTTCTCTAGCTCCTGGCTAGTCTAACACGCACCTACTACATTGACAGAAGCATGCTGCTCATGTCCTCGCATGACGTGGCTGTGTCTTCACAGCTGCGGGTCTACCTAAGCTCTTACTTTTCATGCTGACTGGGCCTTACGTCAGCCCTACTTTTTTCAGGCATAACAGAAGTCCCCTAGTTTTTAAGATTTGAGAATCGAACTTTAGAAACTACATATTATGCAGTGATTTGATGCGCTTGTCGAGATTCTTGCCATCCCGACCTGGACGCATGGAGGTTGTGGAAACGCTCTTGTGCAAGCAACCTGAGATAGTCTTCACCTTAAGGGTCAGTAACCTGATCAGTGCCATAACGGTGACTGGCCTTCTTTTGAAATCGATGACCTGATTACACTTAGAACTCACCAAAGGCAAGGGATAGCGTTGCTTCAAAGTCTGGCATATTTTGAAGCCGAAGAGCCACGTCGCTACGCGACTTGCAAGATGAAGCGTTTTACATAATGACCTCTTTGTATGCTATCCGTTGCACATTTGCAGTAGATACATTTAATGAAGTGCTTTTTACTCTGACAGACGTGTCCTGTGCGCAATAAGTGTCAGCCATGCGCATTAAATACGAGTCATGCTGAAACGACATTCCCTATCAGAGCATTAAATGCGGATATGGTCGCATTAAATGTGGAGGGAAAACGTGCCGTCGCTTAAGTTTTTCAACAGAAGAGAACGACGATTTGGTTTCTTGAAGCATGACAGTCACTCTTCTCCGTTGATCTATGACACGTGGTCGCAATCAACGGGGATATGTTTTTCCACCCAAACGTCATTTGACTTCGGGAAACCAAAGCGCCATTCCTTCCACTATAAAAATCCAGGTTCATTTCAGGCACTGTTACGATTTTCACTTCCTTAGAGAGAACAAGAGATTTTCGTGAGCTCTGATTCTTAGCCTTTCAATACCAGTGTGTATTCGACACTTGAAGCAAGAGGACTCATTCTTCTCATTCCGAGAGGTAAGAATTATTTCCTCTGCACCTTTGCCTATTTTTTTTTTTTGTTTTCTGGTGTTTTTAAGCATTGATAGTCCGTCAGTAGCTTGTTGGAGACGAAATACTCTCCGTTGGGTCAGAGCCATTGATGGTGGCTCTCAAATATCTTGTTTAGGGTTTTTCTAGGGTTTGAGGGAGAAAATATTTTCTCCTCCACGTCATCGTATGGAACAGTGTACGAAGACTGAATGGTTCCTTGCTTGTCATTTTTGTAGACTGCAGAATGGACCCCCTAACGACCAGAGTTGAGGAAGGGACCAATTCATCCATGCAGGGTGCCCCTGTGGGTCCTTCTCGAGAGATCTACTCGATACTTATAGAAGAAGAGCTCGGTAGGGTAATAGACTAGTACGATCTCAACGAGGAGGTCTTCCTCGATAGGACATACACGGCTCGGTATCTGCCATAAGGGTTGGTCGTAATCTCCGAGGACATCTTCAAGGGTGGGGGGTTGATCCCTTTCCACCCCTTTGTCAGGTCGGTCCTCGATCATTTCAGGATCGTGCCAATACAGCTCACACCAAACGCGTATGTGATAGCCGTGGCCATGTACATCGCGTGTCGTGAAAGTGGGCTGGGCGAGCTAATAGCGGTAGAGCTCGGCTGATCTTATATCCTGAAAAAGAGTAAGGACAAGGACTCCTACTACCTGTCTAAGAGAACTACCATTGAAGCGGGGATACACAGTTACCCGAGTAATGCAAGACCGTACCAGATGAAATTCTTCTTTTTTCGTCACGACGACATTTGCAGTTTTCAAGACCCGAGTAGGTTTACTCCTAATTCAGTTTTGCATAGCTAACGTTCTTTGCTAACGAGCTGTTCTTTTTGCTTGCAATCAATAAGACGACCAGTTTGGAGCTGCTCGAGGATCCGGACAGGATCGCAACCTTTGATTTCCTGCCAAAAGAAAGTCGCGACGCGAGGTTACTCGTGACGACCACCAATTTGCAGAGGTACGGCTTCTTCAATTTGGACGCGGCCTTAGAAACCATACTGAGTAAGTTTTTCAATTTTTTTTTTTTTTGAACTATTTTACTAACGATGTTCGTATGTAGCGACCATGCCTCCCAAGGTACCCCAATTGTCGCGATTGAGGAAGTTCACATTCCCATGGATCAGCGGCACCAGGTCAGCTGGAGCTACTGCCAACGATCCCTCTACGGGGGCAACTTCGGCGAGTGCTTCGGAACGACTAGTTGGAGCTCCTCAGCCTTCAGCCGTTCGCCCGAAGCAAAAAACTGTGGCCCAAAAATCCAGGAAGCGTAAGAAACTTTGGACTGAGGATTCAGAGTCCAAACCAGAGGGACTAGGCGTCCAACTCGAGAGGTCGCAACCTTACCAGGCGTATAGCTTGGGAGGGCCACCTAAGGGTGCAGTCGACACTTCGATTCCCTCCGAGGGCCTGCAGACGTGACAATAGACGACTGCGCTCTCGGGGAAGAGGTCGGGCAAAAAGCCCATGGGGGAGACACTACCTGCTGGGGGTGCTGGCACACCTGTGCTGGACACGATGGGCTAACTCCCAAAGCACTTGCAGCCAGTAGTTCTAACCCTGCTGGAGTGCGACCTCGCAGCAGCGTTCGAGGAGTTCGTGGCTTCCAATTCTATGGACCTGTTGTTCACGTCCATTCAACACTTGAGCAAGGTAAAACAAACCGTTCCCAGTGAAGACTTTGTTTGCAGTTGAAGAAACTAACTTTATTTTTTTGATCACAGGCTTTGTTTTCCATGCAACTCTCCCTGCAAAAGGTTTAGCTCGGGGCTGCCGAGGGGTCGATCGAGCTGAGAGAAGAGAATGCACGATTCAAACAGGACTTGGCGGTCGTTGAAGCAGAGAAAGATCTGTCCACCACATCAGTGAACCAATACCTGAATGAGAGGAACATCGCTCTTCACATGGTGGACTTCCAAAAGGTCGAGCTGGAGAGGCAAAAAGAGGAGATAAAAGAGCTGCAGAGAACGGTGGCCAGACTCACCAGGGAGGCTGGAGAGAAAGACAAGGAGCTAGCATCGACCACCTAGCGAGCCTTGCAAGTAGAGCGAGGAAGGAGCGAGCTCTGGGAGGTTTCTGAAAAACAAAGGCAGACATCGAGGCCGAACTCCATGCTAGTCAGGGAAGGGTCACTTATCTGACCGAAGAGATGCAGCAGCAAGCATCGGAGGTCGAGAGTAAGGCTTTCGAATAGGCAATTCAGTCTATTTACGCCTTTAGTATGAAGAATCTCGGGATGGATATATCCGATCTTCCAGAGGAATACCAAGATTTCCTCGATAGAATGACGCATATTGACGATGAGGATGCAGCGGAGGCTGCTCGAGGATCCGAGCCAGGGAAGCATGTAGCTGACCAGGGGGTCAGCGAACAGCCTGGAGATGATGAGGTCACGCCTCCGGGAGAAGGCCAATGAATGTTTACTTTTGGAGCCTTTCCTGCTCGCTTTTGTACCCTTTTTTTAAAAAAAAAAATAAAAAAAAATAAAGATATTGCTTTCTTAATCTTTGCTTATAATTCTCATACCTTACATCCATGAGATTGCATTCTAACTATACAATTATATTGAAAAAAGTTTTCGCAAACACAATTATACACTTCATGCAAACAGAATTATATGTAAGTGATTACAAAAGGACTGAATTACACGTTATTTACAAAGGTTATGAAAAGCAATCTTTACAAGAGTAAATTGAGTTCGGAATTACTGGTAATATGGTCGGAGATATTTAGCATTCCAAGCTCGCAGTACTATGGAACCATTCAGCCTTTTGAGATGATAAGTCCCTGGTCTTATCACTTTGGCGATGCAGTATGGGCTTTCCCAGTTCAGTCCCAAAACTCCGGTACTTGGTTCCCTAGTACCGAGAAGAACTTCCTTCAAAACGAGGTCGCCAACTTGGAAGTCTCTTCTTCTGACCTTGGAGTCGAAGAACCTTTTCGCGTGTTGCTGATAAGCTGTGATTCTCAGTTGAGCCTTGCTGCGATGTTCTTCAACTAGATCAAGACTTGCGCGCATAAGCACCTCATTGTCGGCTTCGTTGAACAGATCCCTCCGAAGTGAACAGGTCCCTACCTCCACGGGGATCATTGCTTTGCAGCCATATGCTAGCGAAAAAAGGGGTTTCTAAGGTGGAGGTTCTTGGAGTTGTTCTGTATGCCCACAGGACTTCGGGGAGGTCATCGGCCCAATTTCCCTTGCCTGTGCCAAGTTTGGCCTTCAGTGTGTGCTTGATGGTTTTGTTGATGGCTTCAACTTGACCATTTGCTTGCGACCTTGTGACTAAGGCAAATTTTTCATGAATATCCAGCTCATCGCAAAACTGCTTGAATTCCTCGTTATCGAACTGTTTTTTGTTATCGGATATGAGGGTATGAGGAATCCCATAGCGGCACACGATATTCCTGAAGATGAAGTCCTTGAGTTTTTTGGTGGTGATCGCGGCTAATGGCTCTGTTTCAACCCATTTGGTGAAGTAGTCTATCGCGACCACCGCATACTTAACTCCCCCTTTACCAATTGGCATGGGACCGATGAGATCGATTCCCCACATGGAGAATGGCCAGGGGTTGGTCATGGTTATCAGTTGGTGGGAAGGAGCTTGCGGTATGTTCACGAACCGCTGACACTTGTCACACCTCTTAACAAAGTTGTAAGCGTCCTCTTGAATTAGGGGCTAGTAGTACCCTTGACAAACAACTTTGTTGGCGAGAGATCGTGCGGCGGTGTGATTATCGTAGATCCCTTCATGTATCTCTCTCATGATGTAGTCTGCCTCTTCATCTGTTACACATCGAAGGAGAGGGGTGCTGAACCCCTGCTTGTACAACTGGTCTCCAATGAGTGTGTAACGAGCAGACCTTGTTCGTAGGATCCTTGCTTAGACCTTATCATTGGGCAAGGTCCCATCTCGGAGATACTGAATGATAGGGGTCATCTAAGAGATTGATTCTGCCACATTCATGACCTGTTCGGTCGAGCCAACACTAGGGGTCTCAATGAACCGAACAGGAATGCTTTCTGGTGCATTTGAGTCTAACGATGAGGCTATCCTTGCCAAGGCATCTGCCACAGAGTTGCTATCCCTAGGAATCTGTGTGATTGTGAAGTGCTCGAACAGCTCGAGTGCGGCCTTAGCTTTCTTCAGATAGCTGATCATATTTTCTTCCTGGGCTTGGTACTCCCCCAAAATCTGGTTGACAACCAGCATGGAGTCGCTATGGATACTGATCGTGATTGCGCCCATTTCTCTGGCCAATTGCACTCCAGCAAGTAAAGCTTCATACTCAGCCTCATTGTTGGTTGCTTTGAAACTGAACCGGAGGATGCCATGAATGCGAGCCCCTTCGGAACTAACCAAGAGAAGACCTACCCTGGCCCTTTTTCTGTTCACTGATCCAACGACGTAGAGGCTCCAGGTCGATAGATTTTGAGCAATTTCCTAAATGACTTCGCTGGGCTGTTGCTCTGACTCATTCGTCAGATGATATGAGAATTCGGATATGAAATCGGCAACAGCCTGCCCTTTGATGCTTGCTTTCGGTCTGTACTTCAGATCGAACTGACTTAATTCCGTAGCCCATTTAAGCAATTTACCCGATGCCTTCTGTTTTTGGAGGACCTGTCTGAACGGGTAGTTGGTCATGACATGGATCATATGGGTGTGGAAGTAAGGTCGTAACTTTCTGGAAGCGATCAATAGGTTATAGGCTAATTGTTCCATTTTTTGATACCGCATCTCGGCATCCAGCAGATGCTTGCTCGTGTAATACACTAGCCATTGGACCATGTTCTCTTCCCGAACTAAGGCTACACTGATCGCGAACTGGGAGACGGACAGGTACAGGAGGAGGACCTCTTGCGAGAGAGGTTTGGATAGAAGAGGTGGCTTTTTGAGATGCTCTTTAATGCTCTAAAATGTCTGTTCGCATTCGGGAGTCCACTCAAACTTCTTGTTGGCCCTTAGTACATTGAAGAATGGTAAGCAGCGATTTATTCCTCTCGATATGAAGCGGCTGAGTGCCGCTATTCGCCCATTGAGGCTCATAACCTGTTTTTTGTTGGTCGGGCTTTTCATATCGAGGAGAGCTTGGATTTTCTCAGGGTTGATCTCTATTCCCTTCTGGTTAACCATGTATCCCAGGAATTTTCCTGAGGACACTCCGAATGAGTACTTGAGAGGGTTTAGCTTTATTCTGTACTTCTAGAGGATGTCGAACATCTCAACGAGATGTGCCATGTGATCTGAAGCAACATGCTACTTGACCAGCATGTCATCTACATAGACCTCCATCGATTTTCCGATCTGCTCGAAAAACATCCGATTAACCAACCGCTGGTAAGTTGCACCAACATTCTTTAGGCTGAAGGGCATAACTCGGTAGCAATACAGCCCCCGATCTGTAACAAAGGAAGTATGCTTTTCGTCCGGTGTATACATCGAAATTTGATTGTATCCCGAGTATGCATCCATAAAACTTAGCAGCTCGTGCTCGGAGGTGGCATCCACGAGCTGGTCGATTCTTGGCAGGAGAAAACTGTCTTTTAGTTATGCTTTGTTGAGGTCGGTGAAGTCGACATAGGTCCACCACTTACCGTTAGACTTTTTTACTAGAACCGGATTGGCAACCCAACTCTGATAGAGCACTTCCCGGATGGATCCATTCCGAAGGAGATTATCTATCTCAAGTTTCAAAGCAGCATATTGTTTTGGATCCCTCGCTCTTCTCTTTTGGCGAGCTTGTTTGGCTTCACTGTCGATGTTCAAGGCATGATAAATAATATCCGGACTGATCCCGATCATATCTGCATGCGTCCATGCAAACACATCAATATTTTCTCTTAGGAAGCTGGTCAGGTCGCTGGTGAGTTGGGGGTTGAAATTGCTTCCAATCCTTAACACTTTGCTCGGTTCTCTGGTCGATCGACACCTTAGATATGTCCTCAACTAGCCCACTGGAAGGGCATTCCTGAATACGAGGGTCCATGTTATCCTCAGCTGGGCCAAGCCGCAGTTCGATCTGACTAATCGCCATTGCCTGTTTGGGAATGTCGCGGGTGATGCCTTTCCCCTTGCACACCATCTGTACTGCTTTTACATAGCAGTCGCGAGATGTGCGTTACGATCCGCTTACTTCCCCTATCCCTGTCGGGGTGGGAAACTTCATCTTGAGATGGTAGATCGAGGTGACTGCTCAGAAGTGTCTCAATAGAGGTCGCCCGAGGATATCATTGAAAGCGGACAGACAGTCCACTACCAGGAATTCAGTTATCTTTGTTACCTCGTCAGAGTCACCCAGCGTGACTGGAAGCGAGATCGTTCCCTTGGGAATCAAGTGATCCCTTGTAAAGCCATAGAGAGGGATCAAAGCGGGCTTCAGGTTAGCCTCATCCAATTTCATTCTCTCGAAAGCTGGCTGGAACAGGATGTTCACAGCGTTTCTGTTATCCACCAACATTCTGTGGACATCGAAGCGCCCTATCTAAGGCGTAATGACGAGAGCATCATCATGGGGATGATGCAATCAGACTGCGTCTTTTTCGGAGAAGGTGATTTCTTCCTCTTTGAGAACATTTGGAGGTCACTGCGCCATGTTCATCACAGGGATAGGATCGTGATGAGCTGCGAGAGCATATCTTTCTTGGGCACCTTGGATGTTCCCCCCGAGGTGTGGTCCCCTGAAGATTACTCCCACGCTACAGATACCCTAGTGATCACGACGCTTCTTGCCTTGTTCCTCTCGATTTTTCTCCCTTACGGGAGCAGAGTCATCAATATACTCTTTGAAATGTCCCTGTTTGATAAGGTCTTCGATGGCCTATTTGAGAGCTCGGCACTCATCGATATGGTGGCCATTGTCCCTATGATAGTGACAATACTTCTTGTTATTTCTAGCTGAAGGGGGATTTTTCATGGGCTCGGGCTCTCCGAGCAAACTGGACTCTTCTGACTTGTCAAAAATTGCCGAGACAAAAGTGTTCAAAGGGGTATATTGATTCCTATCGCGATCACGATGAGGAATGGGAGCATAAAATTTCTTGGGCTCGAACCGTGGTTTCTTTCTTTTTTGCTGATCGTCATTAGCCCATCGACAATTAGCCTTCCTATTTTCCCCCCGACCACTGCACGAAGTGCCGGGGTCATGACAGCGGAGTGCTGCCACGGAATTCTAGATACGAAGGTATTTCTCCATGAGGTGGTAAAAACGGGTGAAAGAAACATCATCCTCTGATCGTAGCTCCTTTCACATATCTGTTTGTGGACAAACTCCCACTATGATTAGAGTTCGAACAGACTCTTCGGGAGTGTGAGCTACTTTGTGGAGCTCTATATGGAATCTGTCGATATAGGATTGGAGGGATTCATCCCTCTCTTGCCTTATGTTACTGAGATAACTCAAAGGCATCAAGAACTTCTGGTTCGCTTGGAAGTGTCTCAAGAATGTTGAGTTCATTTGATTCCACGAGTTGATTGATCTCGCCGGGAGCGACCTGAACCACCGCTTGGCGTGAGATGTAAGAGTTACCTCCAAGCATCAGCATTTTGCCAAATCAGAGACTTGATGAAGTTCCATCAGGTCATTGAATTCGTACAGGTGATCCTGCGGATCTGAATTCCCATCGAACACCCTCATATCGGGCATTCTGAATCTGGATGGGATAGGGGCGGCTAACACAGCCGCGAAAAAACGACCCTTCTACGACCTACCCTCGATCATTTTTCTGGGCCTTTAACTAATCGATAGCTCACTATAGCTTTTCAATCTGAGGCAGTGGAGCTACTGGGGATTGCTTTCCCCCATGCGGGTTCGACCCTCTCGAGTGCGGTTGAGGAAAATCTAGAGATCGGATTCCTTCTCGCTTCGGCTGGTAGTTTCGACCGCTCTTGACTCACGCTGGTTAGAGTCGTGCGATGGTGATTACTGGCCCGGGGAACTTTCCCGACCTCTGCAGTGGTGCGAACCAACCTGCTGACGGTAGGCACTTCCCACGTGACGTTGTTCAGGGTCGTTATTCTAGTGATGGGAATCTCCCGCGAGAGTGCTCGCGCAACATGGCATGGGACAGCTCGATCTGCGACCTGTCACTGAGTCTTTGCGCCACGGGTATTCTACCTAGGGTGCGGTCAGTGTTTGCTGGTCCCTTAAAGCCCCTAGGCCTATTGTTTGCCACCTGCTGTCCCTTCATTTGACACACTGTAGTGCACGTGGCACAAGCTATCACCTTTTTCCGCGCTTTCATGTGACTTGTAGGCGTTTTTGGCAATGGCATCGTCTCATTTGATACGGGTGGTGCAACCCAGTCCAAACAGTCCAACCTTCGGTTAACCGTTTGAAGAGTATTGTTGAACCTCTCTAGGTAGTTCACGATGGCTGGATCACGCCGGGAGCTTGAGGGAATGTCCCTTGCAAGATTTTGCGGAACTAGGGGCATTTCGGAAGAGGTGCCCTCTTGCACCTAAGGGATATCCTCCTCATCATTATGGGGTCGCTCAGATTCGAATCTGCGTGCCATTTGCTGTTGTAGGACTAGTTGGTTAGAGATTCTCCTGATGAAGGATGAATACTAAATCAGGGGGCCCTCCTTCTAACGCCAAATTGTTGATGCGTGATTTTGACACCAATCAAACGCACGTGTGAAATGCTGAGTTGGCCTAGAAGACACACGTGAATGGGAGAATGAGAGTGAAAGGAATGGAGAACAGTGTTTAAAGTGGTTCAAATACTCAAGGAAGCAAGTCCTACGTCCACTGGTATTATATTAATAATAATGGTCAGGTCGTGCTCAGCGAGCCGATTTTACAAATGATTACAAGTAAGAGAGCGTGTATGCTCTTTTTGAGAGAGACCAGCTAATACTCTAAAATGAGAGAGAAGTCCTCTATTTATAGTGGGATGGGTTAAGGTGATAATTACTAAATCTGTGATATGGTGAGATTATCTGTGCAAATCCTTCTTTATATCTCGTTGCCCACCTTCTGGAGCGATTTACGCGATTTGGAGCAGGGATTGGACACGTGGAATCTCTCTAGCTCCTAGTTAGTCCGACGCACACCCACTGCACTGACAGAAGCATGCTGCTCATGTCTTTGCACGACGTGGCTACGTCTGCACGGCTGCAGGTCTACCTAAGCTCTCACTTTTCATGCTGATTGGGCCTTGCGTCAGCCCTACTTTTTTCAGGCATAACATTCATGAAGATTTATCACTAGTGATTAACATTTCATTCCCTTCATGTATGCTATACATCTACAATCATTATTTCTAAAATAAAACTTTAGATAATTAAACTGAAAGTTCGAAAAAATTAAAACTAAAAAAAAAATCATTTCAAATAAACTCAAGATCATAATTTATCAAATAAACTGAAAGTTTGAATAAGGGATTGCACCCACATGACACCGTATAAATTGCAAGCTAGCTAGACCTACTGTAATTTCATTTTAGTTGGTATTATTACCATTAAACAATCCAAAATTATAAAATAATAATAGTACTATTAATAATAATCGAAGTGAAGTAAAGTAAAGTAACCAATCCTATTTTTTTAGGTAAGGAATGACATAAATTCGTGTACTTTGAGTTTCAAACTTAAAGTGAACATGATTTTTTTATTTTATTTTATTTTTTTTGTTGAGGGAGTAAGTAAACTTTTCATAGAAAGGGAGAAAGAATATACAAAAGACCTAAAAACTGGCCAACCTACCTCAAGACAAGCCTTGGTTAGGAGTAAAAGAATGATACTATCAAGACAACTCCTAATCTTCTCTTTTTTCCATTTCTCTTGTCAAAAATATAGAAGTAAGCAGAGATTAAAGAATACAAAGAAACCCACCTACCACAGAACATGCCCTAAGTTAGGTTCATTAGTATCCAAAAACCAAAGACCTTCCCAACTCTTCACAATACATTGCATACCAAAGGGTGGTAACTGGCAGCGTGCCGAATGTTCCAAATTAATAACCTTCCTAACCTAACTACTGAATTGTATATAAGGTAAGCAAGGGTCGATCCCACAGGAAATGGTTAGATTAATTTCTATATTCTAAAACAATGAAAACAACAAAAAAATAAAATAAAACCCTAAACAGTAAACATGACAATAGTAATGAAAGGGGGTTGTAGTCAAATCAAACTAAAGTAACACAAAGAAATCTCTAATGAAGGTATCATATTAAAAACCATCAGTTCTCAGTTCAAGATCCACCTAAACATGCATTGGATATGAACTAACCGTAACACTATTCTATCTCGTTATTATGGAACTATTGACCCTAGGAAACAACAAGCTCCGTTACCCAAATTCTCCCTTAGTTGTCACTACTAAAATAAGCTCTTCGAGTAGATACTAACCCTTGAACAACCTAGAACAAGCTCTCTAAATTCAATTCAATGGCAGCCTTAAGAATTAAGAAAATAGATCAATCTAAGCAACAATCATGCAAGCTCGGATTATTTAACTTAGGTTATGTTATTCAAGACAACAGATTGAAAACTTGTCCATAATCATCTATCATCATGTGTTACTCGTTGAATAGAAAAAGGACAATTACGTATCACAATTCCTAATTCTAACAAGTAAAATTCCGATTAAACAATTTAGCAGGCCAAAACTAAATCACTCAAACAAGAATCATAAACAATTAAAACAGAATAACATAAACAATTCTAATAAAAACGAGATTAAGAACAATGTTACTGAAGTTAAGTTACACCAATGACATGAATTTAGGCTTCAAAATCCCCTTGAACTGAAGAAGGAAGATCAGCCGCACATCTTGACTTAGAAGATAAAAAAACTAAGAAAAATACTCTACTGCTGTTCTCCCGTTTAACCTGATAACTCATGAATAAATAATATATCTTTTTTTCTTAATTCTTCCCTATGAAAAACAGAAATTACTTTCCTAGACGTTTCCTAAAAGATAGACTTCCAAAACTGTCAAAATCTTATCAGATATGGAAAACAGAATTCGTCTCCAGTTTGCACCAGGATTCTCGTAATGTAAAAGATCTTTTCTCGGCTTGATCACTTCATAAGAGTTGTAGTCCCGGATGTGTAGATGAATCTGGGCTTTTGAATCACCTGCTTTCGATATCTGACGCTCTAGTTAGGCCCATTCGAAGAATCAATACTCAGCCAGGAAATCTTTCCGCGACTAGGATTCTAGGTCCGGTTTTGCAACAACTACTGAGAACCCAAACAAACTCGGATTCTCGCCCATAATACCTTCCTGGAAAGCTTGATTCGTCTACTTTACGTTTTTTGAAGAACACTTTTACAATAGAGAAATCTGACTCCATGAAAAACCTGAAAAACACAGCACTGGTCAGAATAACGAAAAATCTGGAATTTCCTAAACTTTTCTCAATTATTTCCTAAAGTCTATCCAAATATGCCAAACTTACAAAATAAACTCTAATCAGCTCAACTAGGCATAAAACATAATATGGAAGGAATAAAAAATATATAAATTACACTCTTATCAGTAACCTCTGAGGCTATACAACCCATCCATCCCCTAAAAGCCAAACCAACAAGAACATTCCGATCAAAGCATCCACCCAAGGAAGAATGCAACCAGCCGGCGGCACCCCCACAGCCCCACAACAACACCCCACCAACCCCCCCCCCCCCCCCCCCCCCCCCCCCCCAAAAAAAAATGAATGAACGTGATTTTCTATCTAATCTATACTATATATTTCACCCATTTCATGAATAAAATTAATGTAATAGTTAGGTAATCAAGAAACTAATTGTTAAAATTATGGACTTGTAGATAGTGTGGAATGGTGTCCATTCAAATACAATAATGAGAAATCCTTTTCAAAATTATTTCCTCCATCATTTCTTAAAATATTAGAAAAATGAATCTTTTATATTTAGAATTATCCACTTAAGACTGAGAATCAATATATTCCTCTTAATAGAAAAAAAACTAAAAATTTTGGCTTTTAAATAAAGATTAAAACTTATTTGTTTGTCTTAAATGACTTCTCCAAAATATATCTATTCTAATTTTTAAATTCCGATCGTACTCCATATAACATAAATCTCTGTCAACCTATTTTATTTGCTTCTTATTTTACTTTCACTGTAGCAGACATAGTTGTAACAACTGCTGTAAACTAGTACAATGCATGCATAATAATATAGAAAATGGGCCCAAAACTTTTTTTTTTTTTTTTTTTTTTTATAAGTAATAGTCTTTTATACACAAAGAGCATTATTTACAAAATGCCATTTAAAAAGACAAAAACAGGGAAACAGTGTAGCTATTGCTCCTCGCTTGCCGACGCCCCTCCGACTACATCATCATCTAGATCCTGCATCCACAAAGGAAATAACGGGTGAGCAAAAATAATGCTCAGTAGTAAACCCTCTATCTGTCTATCCCCGTATGTATTTCTCTTAATTCTTTCCTCACACTTTCTTTCTATTGTTTTCTACTAAACGTCATGGTCTCATCTTACCGGAGGGAGGGCCGGATGGCGTTCACACAGCACCAACCCGCTCTTAGTGACTACCGAGTGGGGATCACGAAGCACCTACCCGTTTTTTGTAACTATCGGGTGGAGACCACAAAGCATCTACCCGTTCTCCTCATGACTTTTGGATGACGATCACAAAGCATCAACCCGTTTCTAATAACTGTCGGGTGATTATCACAAAGCATCAACCCATTCTCTAATAACTATAGGTTGATGATCACAAAGCATCAACCCATTTCTAATAACTGTCGAGTGATTATCACAAGCATCAACCCATTTCTAATGCTCTTTTCATTCACTCTACCCTTAAGTAACTGCATTCACAAAGTTCTCTCCTCATTAAGCAAGTGCATACCAAAGTTTTCTACTCTTTCTTAAATCACTTCTCGTGCACAATTAATGCCTACGGATGGTTCATCTCCACTAATGCACTTATGAAATGCCAGCATGCAATGTTGCATGAATTAAGGTTCACTACTCATACTCAAACCTCTATTAGGCATTTCATCAACAACTCAAGTGCATAACAAGACTCTACTATAACAATAATTCTATGTCTTTCTCTAACCATCCAAAAAGGGAGAAAACTCCCTCACATAGCCCATAATTCCTGCCAAAGAATAACACTTCCAAAAAGGATTTTCTCATATCCTTCAATTCCATCTCACACTACCTTTCCAACCCACATCTCACTTCTCATAATTGAAATGTATGAACACCACCAAAGCAATAATATCTCCATTTGAGACTCAATAACATAGCATATAACATACATCCTAATTGCTATTAAAACCCTGCTCTTAAAACCCTATCAGAAAATTCTCAAATCTCATTTGGGTTGGGATTTACTTACCTTTGTGATGGAGAGATCTCAATAGCACTTCATTTCTCTTGGTTTGCTTGACTTTTCTCTACCCTTAAACAATTCAACCAAAGGCCCTCAATATTCAAATACCTCAAATTTCACAAAACTCTACATCCAAAGCAAGAATCCTTACCTTAGATGCCTTAGATTGATTTCCTATCCCAATCACTCCAAAAGGCCTCTTAAAAAACTTGAACAAATGAAAGAAAATTGAGAGGAAGTAGAAAGGAGAGTGGCGATGGAGAAGAAGAAGAAGGGTTTGCATTGACTTAATTCCTTTTAATGAATTTATGCACAAGCATGCCCATTTTGCCCTTACTCTTCCTTGGGAATTCTATCTATATCCTTTGATTCATTAAAACACACCCCCATATTAACAAATGCTCCAGAAATTTCCTTACATTTTACTCCCCACTTTTCCTGCTAATTAGGGTAGAGTGGTCAAAATGCCCTTAGGGAAGAAAATATCTAAAATTAACAAACATTTTAGTCGGCCCGTCAACAGCTTCCCCATGGGCTTCACACCTATTCGCCGCGGCGAAGATTCTTCTTCGCCCGGCGAAGCCTAGAACACTAAACTTCTTCTATTTTCAACCAATTTCAAAGCAAGTGTTCAACATATCACTCAATCAAAGGTCAACCAAACACATACTATAAACCAACTCAAATAAGAGCAAAGGAAGAACATTAGCTACGTACCTCAAGTGGGGCGTTACAATTCTTCCCCCCTTAAAAGAATTTCGTCCCTGAAATTCATACAAATACTCTGGGAAGCGATTCTGTATGTCCCTTCTACTTCCCAAGTGGCCTCTTCCACTTTGTGATTCCTCCAAAGGATCTTCACTAGTGGAACACTTTTGTTCCGAAGCTCTTTAATCCTTCGATCTAAAATCTAGACTGACGTTCTTCATAAACTAGATTCTCTATAACTCAACGTCCTCTACACTTAGGATGTGGAAGGGATCACTTACATATTTCCGTAGCATCGAGACATGGAAGACATCATGCACCCTGTCTATGCTAAGTGATAGTGCCACTCTGTAGGCCACCTTTCCACTCGTTGCAGTACCTCAAATGGACCTACATATCTCGGTGCTAACTTCCATCTACTTCTGAAGCGCATTATTCGCTTGTAAGGGAAACTTTCAAAACACTTTTTCGCCCACTTGGAATTCCACCTCTTTCCTCTTCAAGTCAGCATAACTCTTCTGTCGATCTTGGTTTTGTTTCATCATTCTATTTCTGATTATACATCACTTCACATCTTCGCCCATTTTTCTGAGTCACCTCTGGCCCAAGAGCGGTACTCACTCATCTTTTTCCCCTACTTCATCCCAATGTAGCGAAGACCTACATCGTCTACCATATAAAGCCTCGTAAGGCGCCATTGTAATTGTAGACTGATAACTGTTGTTATAGGCAAATTCCGCTAAGGGTAACATCTCATGCCAAGATACTCTATAATCCATGCAACAGGCTCTCAACATATCTTCGAGTACCTGATTCGTTCTCTCCGGTTTGGTCATCCGTCTGAGGATGATAGGCATACTGAAAGCTAAACGGGTACCCAAACTCCTCTGTAACTCCATCCAGAAGGCTGAAACAAATCTGGAATCTCTATCTGATACTATAGTCTTGGGCACACCATGCAATCTGACTACCTCCTTGAGGAAATCTGAGTCAACTGATCTGTATGGTTGCTCTCCTTTACTGAAGGAAATAGGCTGATTTGGTTAATCTATCCACAATCACCCATATAGCATTACACCCTTTCTGTACTTTGGGGAGACCCATGATAAAATCCATCGAAATACTCTCCCATTCCCATTCTGGAATACTTAATGGTTGAAGCAACCCTGACAGCCGTTGGTGTTCTGCTTTCACTTGCTGACAAGTTAGGCATTTAGCTACAACTCTGCAATGTCTTTCTTCATACCTGACCACCAATAGCCTTTCTTTACATCTTGATACATCTTGTGTTGCTCCTGATGAGCGTTGTACGGTGTGTCATGAGCCTCCATAAGATTTTCTGTTTCAACTCCTCATTCGGAAGAATGCACAACCGATTCCTGAAATAGAGGACATCATCTCTCATAAGAATTTTGATGTCTTGCCCTCAGCACTTGCTGAACTGTTTTCTGACATCACTTATCGACCACTTGCTTTTCTCTGATTTCCCCCCAGTAAAGTAAACTGTACCTCTAGACTGGCAACTCTTCCCGGAACCACTTCAATCTGTTCTTTAGACAATTCTTCTATTAACTCTTTCTTCTTGCTTGGTAAGTCGGAATAAATAGGCTTTTCTACTCAGGCATCGGCTACTACATTGGCTTTTCCCCAGTTGATACTTGATCTCACATTCATAACCTTAACCACCTTCTCTGCCTCATATTCAACTCCTTTTGAGTGAAGAAATACTTTAAACTCTTATGATCGGTGTAGATATTACTCTTTACACCATAAGGTAATGCCTTCAAATCTTTAAGGCAAAGACCACGGCCGCCAACTCTAGGTCATGCGTAGGTATCTGGTCTCATACTCTACCTTTCAGTTGACGAGAACATAAGCTATAACCACCTAACTGCATCAGCACGCGCCAAGTCCCTGCAGAGACACATCTGTATAATGTCATAATCTACACCCTCCTATGGTAACACTAATACATGAGCTGTTGTTAACCTCTTCTTCCAACTCTTGGAAGCTTTCTTCACATGCTGCTGGCTAGACAAAAGGATTTTCTGTTTGGTAAGAGTTGTCAACGGTTTAGCCAACTGGGCGAATCCCGATACAATCGCCAGTAGTAACCTGCTAGGCCTAAAAAACTCCTAACTTCTTTCACGTTCTCGGCTTCTGCCATTCAGGATTGCCTGCACTTTACTCGGATCTACCGAAATCCTTTCCTTCGACGACAGTATGCCCAGAATCACTTGATCAAGCCAAAACTCACACTTAGAAAATTTAGCACACAACTTCTTTTCTCTCAGTCCGCTGCAATACTAATCGCAAGTGTTTCCTCATGTTCTCTCCTCGACGTAGAATAAATCAGATGCCGTTAATGAAAACATAATAAACTTATCCAAATACTCATGGAATACCCTGATCATCAAGTCCTAAAAACTGCTGGGGCATTAGTCAGCCAAAAGGCATTACTACAATTCATAATGCCCATATCTTGTACAAAGGCATTTTAGCCACATCTTGCTCAACTACTCTTACCTGATGATACCCGGACCTCAATCAATTTTGGAGAACACTGCCGCTCCTTTCAACTATTGAAAAGGTCATCTATCCGGGTAGTGGTACTTATTCTTCACTGTAACTTTATTCAGCTCCCTATAATCAATACACATCCTTAGTGATCCTCTTTCTTTTTCACAACAGGATTGGGCTCCCCAAGGAAATGACTCGATCGGATAAGCCTTTATCTAAAAGCTCTTGGAGTTGCTTGTTTAATTCTTGAAGTTCAGCTGGGGCCATTCGATAAGGGGCTTTAGATATTGGTGTTGTCCCTGGTGCTAGTTCGATACTAAATTCTACCTCCCTTTCTGGGACAAGCCCGATAACTCTTCCGGAAACACATCTAGAAGTCTCGAACTACTGGCACCCTCTGAATCTCTAGCTATGGAACATCACCACACTGCACTACATGGGCAATATATCCCAAACACCCCTTTCTCAACATCTTTCTAGCTTTCACACTACTAATCAGTACGCTCAACTGATGGCCCTCTCCAAAACTAACTATCTCCACTATCGAGGTTAAATCTCGCTTTCTTTTTCTCTGCCAGTCAATCTCCACTCCATATCTCCCTAGGAAATCCATGCCCAGAATCACATCAAAGTCGGGCATATCAAAAACTATTAAATCAATTGTTAACTCTCTACCCTGGATCACCATGGACTCTCCCGACAACATCTCTTGCGTCAGAACACTAACCCCATCGGGTAACTCCATCTTAATGGGTTGAGTCACTCTAATAGGTTTCAAACCTAATCTCTCAATCATCCCATATGATATAAATGAATGAGTGGCTCCTGAATCAATTAAAGCATATAAAGGAACTGAATGAAATAATAACTGACCAATAACGACTGATGGACGGGCCTCTGCTTCACCCTGTGCCATAGTAAACACTCTAGCATTCGCAGTACCTTCTGAACTCTGGGCGGGTGGTGGAAGAGGAGCTTTACAATCTCTCATCATATGCCCTGGCTGTCGGCACCTATAACACACTCTCTGGTCCCTCAGACATTCTCCGGGGTGATTCTTCTCGCATTTAGGGCAAAGAGGAAACCCTTCCATCCGAGGCCGCTTATTCTTCCACTCTCTTCTGTTCTGTCTATACTGAAACTTCTTCTTCTGATTCTTCATGTCTTTACCTTTTACACCCTCATGTTTCTCTCTCTGGAGGGCGGAGGGTGGCTTACTTGGTCCTCCTGTCGAGGAACCTACTGGGGAAATTTTATTCTCAAAAATCTCCGTCTTCATTGCCCGCCTCAAAGCCTCACTATAATTTGGAGGAGGATTGGAACTTGTCATTATATCCTGGGCTATCTCCGGCTTCAACCCGTACACAAACTTATCCCTTTTCAAAGCTGGAGTACTAACTATTCCGGGTGCAAACCTTGCAAGGGAATTGAATTTCACCGAGTACTCCTTCACGGCACTAGTCCCTTGCTGTAAGCTGATAAATTCTTGGACCTTCTCATGAACTTGGTCCTCTGTGCTATACTCGGCCTCAAACTCTTTCCTGAACTCTTCCCAAGTCATTGCTATCACATCATGAGTTTCTTCCATTAATTCCCACCAAATTCAGGCATCACCCCGAAACAAGAAACTCGCATACCGGATCTTCTCCCGGTTTGACATGGGAAATAAACCTGTGGCTCGTTCTACGGACCCAAACCACTCTTTTGTTANTGTCAACGGTTTAGCCAACTGGGCGAATCCCGATACAAATCGCCAGTAGTAACCTGCTAGGCCTAAAAAACTCCTAACTTCTTTCACTGTTCTCGGCTTCTGCCATTCAAGGATTGCCTGCACTTTACTCGGATCTACCGAAATCCTTTCCTTCGACGACAGTATGCCCAAGAATATCACTTGATCAAGCCAAAACTCACACTTAGAAAATTTAGCACACAACTTCTTTTCTCTCAGTCGCTGCAATACTAATCGCAAGTGTTCCTCATGTTCTTCCCTCGACGTAGAATAAATCAGGATGCCGTTAATGAAAACAATAATAAACTTATCCAAATACTCATGGAATACCCTGATCATCAAGTCCATAAAAACTGCTGGGGCATTAGTCAAGCCAAAAGGCATTACTACAAATTCATAATGCCCATATCTTGTACGAAAGGCAGTATTAGCCACATCTTGCTCAACTACTCTTACCTGATGATACCCGGACCTCAAATCAATTTTGGAGAACACTGCCGCTCCTTTCAACTAATTGAAAAGGTCATCTATCCGGGGTAGTGGGTACTTATTCTTCACTGTAACTTTATTCAGCTCCCTATAATCAATACACATCCTTAGTGATCCATCTTTCTTTTTCACAAACAGGATTGGGGCTCCCCAAGGAGAATGACTCGGTCNTAGTCCTTAGTTCCATATACAGATGATATGACTTTAGTTGGCAATAAGTGGGTTTTTAAGGTGAAACTGAATGTTGATGGCAGTGTCCAACGCTACAAGGCAAGACTTGTTGCCAAGGGATTCCATCAAACTCCGGGGGTTGACTACTTCAAAACCTATTCCCATGTAATCAAGGCCTCCATAATTTGTGTCATTCTATCTCTTGTGGTCAGTCACGTTTGGGATGTTCAATAGGTTGATGTCAATAACGTCCTCCTTAATGGTGATCTTACTGAGTCGGTCTACATGCCTCAACCTGAAGGGTTCATTGATCCTTCTAAACCTCAACATATTTGTAAATTGTACAAGGCGTTGTATGGTTTGAAACAGGCACCACGGGCCTAGTTTAACAAGCTTAAGACTACTCTACTATAGAAAAATTTCAAGAACTCCACCTCTGATTCCAATCTCTTCTATAATCATCAAGGCAGCAAATTTGTTTACATACTTGTCTACGTAGATGATAATTTGTTAACAAGGAATGACCCCTCATTGATTCGACAGGTGGCGACAAATTTGGACAATACTTTTAGTCTCAAAATTCTCGACTCTATTAACTGCTTTCTAGGCATTTCTGTGGTTCATACTAGTCAAGGATTGCAACTTAATCAAAGAAAGTATGCTCAGGAAATTCTACTCAAATATGGCATGACAAATTGCAATCCCTATGCCACTTTGATAATTCTTAGGTCCACTAAGTCTTGATGATAGTCCCCTTTTTGAACGACCTATTGTCTACATAAGTTTCATTGGGGCCTTACAGTATCTCACCATGACCAGGCCTAATCTCTCATTTGTGGTGAACAAATTGAGTCAATTTCTCAAGGCTCAAACTCTTAACCACTGGCAGGCATGCAACCATGTCCTTCGTTATATTAAAGGGACTCTAAGTCATGGTTTAACTTTCAGTAAAGGTTCTACATTACAGCATGAATGATATGTTGATGTTGATGTTGACTGGGCTAGTAGCACATATGATCAAAAATCACTAGTGGATATTATATCTTCCTTGGCTTCAATCTGATCCAATGGTGTTCCAAGAAACAACAGGTGGTAGCCTTATCCTCTACTGAGGCAGAGTACCGTGCCTTAGCCCAAGCTTCCAATGAAATAGCTTGACTTCGGAATTTATTCAAGAACTCCATATCTTTGTTCCAAACATTCTTGTCCTCTAGTGTGACAACACAAATGCAAGGGCTCTTACCTCTAATCCCATCTTCCAGGCTCCCACTAAACACATTGAAATTGATGTGCATTTTGTGAGGGAAATGGTTCAATCCAAATGTCTGGTTGTATAGTATTTTTCCTTCACTTTACAAATTGTCAATATTCTAACAAAGCCACTCTCCAGCTCTCGCTTTCGAACTCTTCATGACCAACTTCGTCTCTTTGCCTCCTCATCTCTAGAATTTGAGCTTGAGGGACGATTAGCCTAACCTGAGCAAGCTTCAAATTCCAGTTCAAAGTAGAAGTTAGTTGAAGCAGAAGAAAGTGAAACAAAAAGAGGTTGACAGTAAATAAGTTGAGCTGAGCTAAGCTTGAGCTTAAGGGATGATGTTGACAGTAACTTGAATGATTTTTTTTTTATCTAGTCTTTGCTGAGTTTAGCTTGAGGGACAATGTTGAATAAAATGTTCAAGCTTCAACTCAAGCAAAGCCTACAAGAATGGCAGTCCCTATCGTCGTTTTTGTATTCATAATATGGCCCTAATACGAAGTCGTTTTTAGAGCAGAAGAAAAACATTAGCTCTTTCACACGTTCTTCATGATTCTAGAGATGCAACTTTCTCTTGCAGTAGAGAAGTTGGCTCTTCTTATTGAGATCAAATGGTGAAGAAGATATAGTTTTGTGTTTGTTTATGTCAATATGAACGATGTAGATGCAATTTGACAAGGATCGATACAATTCTCTTGTATATAAATTGTAAAGCTGGTATTGCAGAACATTAAGAAAAATGAAATATTAACTTTCTAGAATTTTCTNAAAAAAAAAAATGAATTGAACGTGATTTCTATCTAATCCTATACTATATATTTCACCCATTTCATGAATAAAATTAATGTGAATAGTTAGGTAATCAAGAAACTAATTGTTAAAATTATGGACTTGTAGATAGTGTGGAATTGGTGTCCATTCAAATACAATAATGAGAAATCCTTTTCAAAAATTATTTCCTCCATCATTTCTTAAAATATTAGAAAAAATGAATCTTTTATATTTAGATATTTAATCACTTAAGACTGAGAATCAATAATATTCCTCTTAATAGAAAAAAACTAAAAATTTTGGCTTTTAAATAAAGATTAAAACTTATTTGTTTGTCTTAAATGACTTCTCCAAAAATATATCTATTCTAATTTTTAAATTCCGATCGTACTCCATATAACATAAATCTCTGTCAACCTATTTTATTTGCTTCTTATTTTACTTTCACTGTAGCAGACATAGTTGTAACAACTGCTGTAAACTAGTACAATGCATGCATAATAATAATAGAAAATGGGCCCAAAACTTTTTTTTTTTTAAGTAATAAGTCTTTTATACACAAAGAGCATTATTTACAAAATGCCATTTAAAAAGACAAAAACAGGGGAAACAGTGTAGCTATTGCTCCTCGCTTGCCGACGCCCCTCCGACTACATCATCATCTAGATCCTGCATCCACAAAGGAAAATAACGGGGTGAGCAAAAAATAATGCTCAGTAAGTAAACCCTCTATCTGTCTATCCCCGTATGTATTTCTCTTAATTCTTTCCTCACACTTTCTTTCTATTGTTTTCTACTAAACGTCATGGTCTCATCTTACCGGAGGGAGGGCCGGATGGCGTTCACACAGCACCAACCCGCTCTTAGTGACTACCGAGTGGGGATCACGAAGCACCTACCCGGTTTTTGTAACTATCGGGTGGAGACCACAAAGCATCTACCCGTTCCTCATGACTTTTGGATGACGATCACAAAGCATCAACCCGTTTCTAATAACTGTCGGGTGATTATCACAAAGCATCAACCCATTTCTAATAACTATAGGTTGATGATCACAAAGCATCAACCCATTTCTAATAACTGTCGAGTGATTATCACAAAGCATCAACCCATTTCTAATGCTCTTTTCATTCACTCTACCCTTAAAGTAACTGCATTCACAAAGTTCTCTACTCATTAAGCAAGTGCATACACAAAGTTTTCTACTCTTTCTTAAATCACTTCTCAGTGCACAATTAATGCCTACGGATGGTTCATCTCCACTAATGCACTTATGAAATGCCAGCATGCAATGTTGCATGAATTAAGGTTCACTACTCATACTCAAACCTCTATTAGGCATTTCATCAAACAACTCAAGTGCATAACAAGACTCTACTATAACAATAATTCTATGTCTTTCTCTAACCATCCAAAAAGGGAGAAAACTCCCTCACATAGCCATAATTCCTGCCAAAGAATAACACTTCCAAAAAGGATTTCTCAATATCCTTCAATTCCATCTCACACTACCTTTCCAACCCACATCTCACTTCTCATAATTGAAATGTATGAACAACCACAAAGCAATAATAATCTCCATTTGAGACTCAATAACATAGCATATAACATACATCCATAATTGCTATTAAAACCCTGCTCTTAAAACCCTAATCAAGAAAATTCTCAAATCTCATTTGGGTTGGGATTTACTTACCTTGTGATGGAGAGATCTCAANAAAGAAACTCACCATCCAGCTATCCCGTGCAAAACTACTAAGTTGATCTCCGAGACCCATCTTCTTCCACTTCCTTTATATGAATAAGAACATCATCATGTGAATAAGATATTTAAGAAGTTCCAATGATTTTTAGTTTATTAATTGCTTTTTATATTTATGTTGTAGTTTCATGTTTAGATATTAAATCAACAACTTTACCCGCTCTTAATTAGGTATAGCTAGAGTCTTACCTTGATGCCGACTTCATATCCTCTTGGTGCGTTGCTTGCACCATGTTAAAATCGAGTTTAGCAAGCTCAAGCACGATACTGTTCATGTCAGGTCTTGTCTCATATACATCTATGAACCACCTTGCCTCCAATCTTGGCATCCTCCAATACCGTGGAAGCTCTAACTCATGGCTCACTACAGTGGAAAGATATTGATCTTTGTTTTCTTTCACATATTCCTTGAGGTAGGAGGTTGTGAAATTTCTAAAATCATCAAAGATAGAATTCTCTCCTTCTTTCAAAAGAAATGCAGCTTCATACATAGATAAAATTCCTCTGCAATCATCTTTGAGGCATGGCCTGAAGTTTCCTTTCTCATCCCTGAAATTTTCAAAAATTTCTGGAAAAAGGATGCAAGAATGAAAGGGAAATTAATTACTTTTTCCATCACATTGCACTATAAAAGAATCTCACGAATCCAATAAATTTTATATTTGGTAGAAAAATTGTGTATAAATGACTATAGATCGCAACTTTTTGTGTATGTGATAGATATATATTATGTACCTGTAGGTATATCATAGCCATGTTGTCTTAAAAGTCTGAATTCAAGAGCTACTACATGTAAACTTTCTTTTCTTTTGTTATAATTGCTGGAATTATTGTTGTGTATCTTTTTAAGGATTCTCTTTATTTCCTCCTGAAAGTGATAAGATACTCCAAGTCTTTCCAAGTCATCGATAAGCTCTAGTTGATGTAATGGATCCACCGAATTAAGCATCAACCTAACTTCTTCCTTAAGCTTTTCAACCCGTTTGGCAAACGGTTCTCCCTGCATATATCAGAACTAATTAAGTTTAATAACTTCTAAACAATATTTTAAAACCCAGCTCGACCTAGCCAGTTTAACCGGTTCAACCGAGACCTGGAAGCTTTAACGAGCTGGGTTAATATTTTTCCTATTCACCCAAAACCCTAGGATTTGGGAGAATGATTGGCAAACAATTGACGGCAGGGATGTTGGGACTTTTGAAGAGGAAGTGCCGATGAATGTAATGGTGGTAATGGAGTTAATTTCCCGTGAGTAAATCGATCGAAAATCGAACAAAACTAGAAGCAGGAACAACTGCCTTTTGCCAGCAATTGGCAAGGCTAACGGGGGTGGGGTGAGGTGGGTTTTGGTCAGGAGGAAGAGGGAAGTAATTTTTGGGTGATAAGGAGGGTTGTCGACGCCCGCGTCGATGAGATCTGGCCGAAATCGAACCTATTTCGGCCAGATCTGGGGTATATTTTAAGGAGAATTGGCTCAAAGGACGATTGGACTTGCATCTGAGATGTTGTTGTTGCCAACTAGTCACCGGCAGATTTGTATTTGGGGTGTGTTTGCTAAATTTCAAACCTATAGGACTTAACTTAATTTTTAGGGGTATATTTGCTGAATTTTAGAAGTTTTTTTTCAACCGGTCAACCCGGAACCCGACAACTTTGCCGGGTTTCACCCCGGGTTGGGTTTTAAAACATTGCTTATAAATACATATACGAACCATATGCTTATATAAGTATAAGAAATAAAAGTTAAGTGACAACATAAATATACCACATAGTTACTGGCAAGTGATTGAGCAAAATCATGTGGCCAAATGGAAGGTGGGTAATTGGCTGATCGTCTAACAATGGTTTCGTCGGACGTTTTGGTTGCAGCTATACATTTGAGTACTGATCTACCAGCTCGACCAATGATGTTGCCGGATGATCCAACTAAGGAGCTGTTTAAAGGCGGCAATCTTTTACAAGTTAATGAAGGTGATGAAGTAACCTGACAATAAAGAGCCATTTTGGTTTAGGAAGGTTTTCAGGACAAGTGTTGGGTGGAATGACTTGTATGAGGTTGTAGTTGCACTCCCAATGCCTCTATTTATACACACCGTGTATGACTGTGAAGTATTAGTTAATCATTATTAAAAAAAAAAAAAAAAAAAAAAAAGATATGACTTTAATGAAGCTAACCATTACTTTCTAACCAAGCGATGTGACGTATTAAAAGCTCCCCATAACTGTAGGACTTAAGAAGTCATTGATTTTAGTATCATACAATGAGCAACAGAAGTAAATCTTAAACATCTCTCTAACTGGTAGCCGAAAAGAAATGTTTCTTAGAGATTCTTAACAATAATTCATTTACTTATTTAACATGCATCTGTTGGTTTGTTGACTTTTCAGCGACAACACATTGATCAATTTGAATCCTTTTAACGTGGGTAAAATCCTAACACAAGTAGTAGTGTTAAGTACGTTAAAGGGAGAATGACATTTTCCCACCCAAGATTTGGCGAAAATACACTTTTCCACCCATCAAGTTTTAAAATGACACTTTCTCACTCTTTGTCAAGTTTTGTTAGTGTTTTTTGTTAATATTTAATTGAAAAAACAAAACCACCCTTAAATAGTTTATTTCCTAACAGCTTTTTGGCAACTCTTTCATAATTTATTAAGATTTTTCATGTTAATTAGTAAAAATGAAAAATATTATATTATGAAAAATATTATAAATTTAGCAAATTATTGAATAATAGTGATGAGATACTAATGACATTATAAATAAATAAATATTAAGGTCATTTAACTTTAAACAATTTCATAACATTATTCTTAACTTTTTAATTAGGGTTAACTATTTTTTCTTTTTTGACTTTTTAATATCTAACTTTTTGGCTAATAAAAAAAATTTATAAAGTCAAATAATTAAGGGTATTTTCGTCTTTCCAATCAAATATTAACAGAAAACATAACAGAACTAGATGAAGGGTGGGAAAGTGTTATTTTGAAACTTGATGGGTGGGGAAGTGTCATTTTACTAAACCTTGGGTGGGAAAGTTGTTCTCCCTTCATTAAAGTAAAGTAAACAAAACGTCAAATTAGTCCGTTAATCAATATCTTATTCCCCAAATCTTAACACTAATTAAATATAGAAGGAGCATAACTTTTATAGCCACATCTGTATCATATTTACTGGCGATCAAATTTAATAAAGCTATTCATTTTCCATTCAAAACCTGATGACCATTTAATTACACAAATAACACATATGTCAAAAAGCGGATTATTAAAGAACAATTAATTACGTTTATGGAAAGTGTCACCGTTATGGCTACAGAAGTCTAAATAATATTAAGTAAATGAATAAGACATGATCTAAATTCTAAACTCGTATTATTTTATCAAAATTGAGAAGTGATGTCGATTTCTGTCTACCTAATACCGTTCCACCCATTTCACGATTAAAATGTGGTCAATTAAGTAATCAAGAAAACTGCTTTTAAAAAATATTCAATTATAGAGAGAAAAATCTTTGTAGGGTAACATTAAAGTAATTGCAGATTCATTTAACAATTAAATATCATTTTGTAGGATTACTCTTAATTGAAAGGAAATAATGCACTAACAAAATGTTTTCTATTTGAATGAATTTGTGAGAAGCAAAACCTTAAACAAATATGTTTGAACAAATAATCAAATTCACAAGAAACAAATAATTTTACGTGGAAAAACCTTTTCGATGTAAAGAGATTAAAAACCATGGGATCGAATGATCTATTTAAATCAACTATAATAAAAAAAAAATGTTTACAACAACCACAAATCACCAATAATATTCCATACAAAATTTAGAACTTTATCACAACTCTATTAAGGTGAAATATATAAAAGAACTATGAAAAGATAAGAGTAAAATCACTAACAAAGTACCCAAAATGTAAGATGTATAACTCCAAATTTGGCCATTAAAATCAAAAACCAACCATCCAGATTGAAAGCCAAACGTCCTTTGCATTTTGACCAAATATCAGGTTGATCAGACTAGAGATGACCTTTCGATCGTCAGGTTAAAGAATGACAAATGGACTGAAAATTCTACAACTCAACTCTTTGATTTGCTGTCTTTCTAGAGGCAAAACTCTACAAAAAAGATGGTTATCACAAAACTGACCATTGGATATGAGGGTCTTATTGTCAAAAACAGCGCTCTGAAATTTGAACAAAAACGAAGCAAGATTCACTGTTTGATCGTCGCCGGAATAACTTGGTGTAACTGTCTCTATGCAGATTTTTATTATGTTAACAGTACCCACTTTTCACTGTTCACCCGCTCAAAAATCAACTAAAACAAGCTGCATTTCTTTTTCCATTTTTTTTTTTTTTTTTTTTTGTTTTTTGGGGCTCTAGGATTTTGGCCCATCCTTCACACGAGAGAAACCCAAACCCAAGATTAATCAATCTAGTAGAGAACTGCATCGCTTTCAAATTGAGTTAATGAGAAGTATCCAAGCTGACATTGAAGAAGTGATTCTTAAGAATATTAATCGATTTAATTATTTACCATGTGTTCGCTTTGTTGACTTATGAGCAAACACATCGCTCGTTGAAATTCTCCATTCAATAGGTTGTCTTCGTGCCTTTCCTCTGTTCAAAAGGTGGAATGGTGGATTATAAAAAAAAATAAAAATAATTTATTCGTATATTAATTTTGAAATGGTGGATTATAAAAAAAATGATTCGTATATTAACAATAAATTATTTATTAATAAGCTGTCAAACAATTCCGTGAATTAGGAATGATTTTGTTTTTGTTTTTATTTTTTTTATGATCATTATTTAGATTAACTTACGTGCACCTCAATAAATCTTTTAAGACTCTAAAACTATTAGTCGAATAAAAGTTTCATTGGGTACCTCTATTTGTAATCGAAGAGAGATTCGAACTCAGGACCTCTTGAGTCCAATACACTCAAGAGTCTTTATTGAACTACCCGACCACCCAAAAATAGTTTGATTATGTTTTTGTCATGGTCATCCAAGTAGAAAACTTCATAGTTCCAATACTTATGTCAAAATTGCAATCAAAATTCGACATGAAAGTTCTCAATTGAAATATGGAAAACAATACTTATGTCCATTTCATTATTGGTGACATTAAATTATTACCACTAAAGAAAGTCCAAAATTAAAAATAATCATAATAATTAGTAATTTAATCATGTTCTTTAATTAGAAAAGAACCACTCTCTAAGTAATGATCTAAATTGATGTTATTTCATGTCTAATTTTGAAATTCATGAAGATTTATCTTTTGTTTTATTAAAAATATTTAAACCAATTTATATACGCCTTATCTAATTGCTCAAACCTAAGAATTTATCACTAAAGATTTGAACAGTTAGAAGGAAATCACTATTCTCGAAGCAGCCGCTTCTAACTTTCAATTTCCTTGTTGATAAACTGATACCGAGTTACCGGCACTTCTTTTAAAAAATTGAGCTTATTGATTTTGGCAGTGGACTGGATTATTTGGCCGACAGCAGATGAGTTGGCTTTAAAAATTAAAAATCTGAATTCTAGAGCTATGTCACATATATATACATAAAAATAAATAAATAAATAAGTGGAGCTATTAATATCTATAAATAAAATAAATAAACCTCATTTCTTAAGATACTACATTTTAAAGTTTTAAAACTAATTTTTTTTCTTAGGGCATCCCATAAAATCCATAAATACCCTCCATTCCATTCTCTTTTTCATATATCTTTTTAAAAAGTTAACATTTCATTTCCTTCACATATACAATCGTTATTTCTAAAATAAAACTTTAGATAATTAAATTGAAAGTTATAAAAAATTAAAATTAAAAAAATCCTTTCAAATAAACTCAAGATTATAATAATAAATTTATATGTAAAGCAATTAAAAATTTATAATTTTGTATTCCGTGTAACTTGATATATCACATTCCAAATTTTCTTCTTCCATTAAACTATTTTTTTGTTCTAAGAATGATTCTAATAGTGAAAAAAAAAAAAATAAGGGTTTATAAGATAATAGTGCATTGTCAAAACCATTTGTGAAAAATAGGAAATTAAAGTAAATTATAATAATTTAATATATGAATAAATTTATTTTATAAGTGGTGGTCTATTGCGCCTAATTGAGAACTTCTCTTTTTCATGATACTTGGAGTTTTCTTAATCATCGTTTCTTGTAGGTTTTGTTTTGAAAAGAAAACAAATATACATATTTTTCTCCATTTCTCAAGTTAGAGACAATTAACTTGACACTTAGCTCACTTAATAAAGTACTAATCCATGTCATTTCTGAAGCTGCTTGGGCAATGATCTATACTCACTCTTAATACTTGATTTGGCAACAGATTTTTGTTTCCTGGAACTCCAGGACACCAAATTACTGCCAAAGTAAGCACGACTCCCACTTAGTGACTTTCTATTTGTCGTATCACATGCCTAGTCTGTGTTTGAGTATCCCTCTAGCTCAAATATTCCTCCAAAGGGAACCTTAAGTCCATAATTGATGGTACCTTTAAGTTATCTCAATACTCATTCAATAGCATGCCAATGCAAGTTTGGAATTGTTTTGATAATTTTAAGAGTATAGGGTAATTTTCCCCCCTATACTCATATACACAATAATGTTGTAGTCAGAATGTTCTAATAGTAATTCAATCAACACCATATTTAAATATCGTTGAATTCACGTAATGGATTGAAATAATATTTTAAGGTAAAAATCAATCGATGATTAAACATGGTTAGGCACGTAGTTTGTGGGTTTAATTGAACCTATTGAATTTTTCAAAAATTTCAAAAAAGTATTAATAGTTTATAGATTTTATAATTTTAACCATACTTAACTTCATGTTGACCCCATAAAATAAATTATTAATTAATATTTTTTTAACTTTTCTCTTTTCTTTATTTCCTCTCTTTTGCTCTTATATTATATTTTTCCTTTGGTTAAATACTCCAGAAAGGCTACTCCTTTGAATTACTCACATTTTTAAATTTTACTAGTGGACCGGATTTGTTTCTTCTACCGGTTGGACCGTCGGTTTGCTACAGTAAAACGGTCCAACAACGGTTTGAAACGATCTAACTTAAAAACCCGGGTTTTTACTCTTTTTAAACCAGAAATCCCAGCAAAACCCTGTCAAACCGGTTTGACCGCCCGGTCCAGTCTGGGTTTCAGAACATTGTAAGAGAGTTATTGATTAATTATGCTAATTAAGTATTTCTCCGATGCTAATACAACATTAGGAAGTCTTGATTTTAACAAAAATATCAGGGTTTGTAGATCTATAGATATTCAGATGGTTATCAAAAAACTGACCATTGGATATGAGGGTCTTATTGTCAAAAACAGCGCTCGAAATTTGAACAAAACGAAGCAAGATTCACTGTTTGATCGTCGCCGGAATAACTTGGTGTAACTGTCTCTATGCGGATTTTTATTATGTTAACAGTACCCATTTTTCACTGTTCACCCCTCAAAAATCAACTAAAACAAGCTGCATTTCTTTTTCTTTCATTTTTTTTTTTTTTTTTTTTTTGTTTTTTTTGGGGGCTCTAGGATTTTGGCCCATCCTTCACACGAGAGAAACCCAAACCCAAGATTTCAATCTAGTGAGGAACTGCATCGCTTTCAAATTGAGTTAATGAGAAGTATCCAAGCTGACATTGAAGAAGTGATTCTTAAGAATATTAATCGTATTAATTATTTACCATGTGTTCGCTTTGTTGACTTATGAGCAAACACATCGCTCGTTGAAATTCTCCATTCAATAGGTTTGTCTTCGTGCCTTTCCTCTGTTCAAAGGGTGGAATGGTGGATTATAAAAAAATAAAAATATTTATTCGTATATTAATTTTGAAATGGTGGATTATAAAAAAAATGATTCTATATTAACAATAAATTATTTATTAATAAGCTGTCAAACAATTCCGTGAATAGGAATGATTTTGTTTTTGTTTATTTTTTTTATGATCATTATTTTAGATTAACCCCATTATTGAATAATAGTGATGAGATACTAATGACATTATAAATAAATAAATATTAAGGTCATTTAACTTTAAACAATTTCATAACATTATTCTTAACTTTTTAATTAGGGTTAACTATTTTTTCTTTTTTAACTTTTTAATATCTAACTTTTTGGCTAATAAAAAAAATTTATAAAGTCAAATAATTAAGGGTATTTTCGTCTTTTCAATCAAATATTAACAGAAAACATAACAGAACTAGATGAAGGGTGGGAAAGTGTTATTTTGAAACTTGATGGGTGGGGAAGTGTCATTTTACTAAACCTTGGGTGGGAAAGTTGTTCTCCCTTCATTAAAGTAAAGTAAACAAAACGTCAAATTAGTCCGTTAATCAATATCTTATTCCCCAAATCTTAACACTAATTAAATATAGAAGGAGCATAACTTTTATAGCCACATCTGTATCATATTTACTGGCGATCAAATTTAATAAAGCTATTCATTTTCCATTCAAAACCTGATGACCATTTAATTACACAAATAACACATATGTCAAAAAGCGGATTATTAAAGAACAATTAATTACGTTTATGGAAAGTGTCACCGTTATGGCTACAGAAGTCTAAATAATATTAAGTAAATGAATAAGACATGATCTAAATTCTAAACTCGTATTATTTTATCAAAATTGAGAAGTGATGTCGATTTCTGTCTAACTAATACCGTTCCACCCATTTCACGAATAAAATGTGGTCAATTAAGTAATCAAGAAAACTGCTTTTAAAAAATATGCAATTATAGAGAGAAAAATCTTTGTAGGGTAACATTAAAGTAATTGCAGATTCATTTAACAATTAAATATCATTTTGTAGGATTACTCTTAATTGAAAGGAAATAATGCACTAACAAAATGTTTTCTATTTGAATGAATTTGTGAGAAGCAAAACCTTAAACAAATATGTTTGAACAAATAATCAAATTCACAAGAAACAAATAATTTTACGTGGAAAAACCTTTTCGATGTAAAGAGATTAAAAACCATGGGATCGAATGATCTATTTAAATCAACTATAATAAAAAAAAAATGTTTACAACAACCACAAATCACCAATAATATTCCATACAAAATTTAGAACTTTATCACAACTCTAATAAGGTGAAATATATAAAAGAGCTATGAAAAGATAAGAGTAAAATCACTAACAAAGTACCCAAAATGTAAGTTGTATAACTCCAAATTTAGCCATTAAAATCAAAAACCAACCATCCAGATTGAAAGCCAAACATCCTTTGCATTTTGACCAAATATCAGGTTGATCAGACTAGAGATGACCTTTCGATCGTCATGTTGAAGAATGACAAACGGACTGAAAATTTTGCAACTCAACTCTTTGATTTGCTGTCTTTCTAGAGGCAAAACTCTACAAAAANGGGGTTTGGCTTTGTGGAAATATTGACAAGGTAGTAGGAATAGGTAAGTTTATGGGCGGCGGCCACCGGGGTTTGGCTTTGTGGAAATATTGACAAGGTAGTAGGAATAGGTAAGTGGAAGCAGAAGGGTGAGAGTGGAAGCCCGATGAGAAAGGAGAGTTGATATTAACTGTTTATCAATTACTTCTTCATTTTGGTCATTCACTTCGTATAGATTTCATTGAAGATTTTAAACTTCTTAATTTGTGTTGATAGATGAGCTAGTTAACTCCCCTGGCTGCGGGAATCTTTGGTCAGATGCAATTGTTGTATTATAATCAAATATTTGTATATAAACTAGGCAAAAAATGTACACATAAGTGGATAACGAAAGAGGAAGTTCAACCACATATATACATCCTATTAAATTACTAATAATAATGATTGGAAAATATGTAAGTGTAACTATAATTATTCGTATTACGATTATATGAAGACCGTATTGTCTTTGAGTTTAATTAAGCTTATTAAGGACATAAACAATATTTAATAATGTAATAGATATTTAATAAGAATGTTAAGCAAAAGTGTTTATGAGAATGTTAAAATATTAAACATATTCAATAAACATCAATCTAAATATACTATAATCTTAATTAACAAAAACTATAAAAAACCATTTCTATTACAAATTTAAAAAGACTTTCGTACCATTATTAATTAAACAAGATCCATGTCGAACCATATAAATGTTTTATAACCATATTGTCAAGCCACAATTAACTGCTTAACTAATATATTATGACATCATCATGACATCTTTGACCGGATATTTAACAAAATATTTATTATCTTTTCTTTTAAAATTGTAACAATAAGATTTTCTGCATGTTTGGCTTAATATTTTTATCCCTATTCTGGATCCTATTCTCCAAATAATGTTTGGCACACTATTCTAGAAATATTACCATATTTTTTTAATTACATTTTTACCCCATAAGGTTATTAATTTCACTAAATACCCCCTGAAAAAAGTTTAAAAATTAACAAAAACACCCCCATCAACCCAACTTGTCAGATTCCGGCAACCACCGTCGGTGATAGCCGGAATCTGTACAATACATTTTTGACCATTCTTCTCTCCTAACTCAAAATTACATAATTGAATTTTAATTTAAATTAAATAGAAAAAAAAAATCATAAATGATACATGATTGATAAATATTAATTTCTTAATTTTATTGTATTTCTCATTGTATAATCGTTTTTGGTATTTGAACTTCGAAAAAAATAGAATATAACAATATATAACTTAAAATTACCATATATCATAATATTATCAAACACATAATTAAACACGAATAAATGGTATTTTAGGAGATGTGAAACAAGAGAACAAGCAAATAGGGATGGGGTCAAGTGGTGAGATTTTCGTGAATGTCTGTATATGGTATAAATGAGCCCAATATGTTGCCACCCAATCTGGAAATGATTCAGCCAGGAAGAGGCTTCACGTTGCCAGTGGATCGACTTCAATTGGGTATTTCAGAAGGTGAGCTTCATTTCTGTTACTTCATCAACTTTATATCGTTCCCAATTAAGTTCACCCAAGATCTTACTCTTCTTACACATCCACACTCTCTGGTGAATTGAAACATTCCTCAATTTCTCCAATATGCTCTGCCCAAAGTGACATTCTATAGCCATACACCTGCACTCATTCACACCCATTCATTTAACACAAGTATAAAAATTATTATAATCAAAGCTGGTATCATTGTACTTACTTGACCATGTGGACCAGAGGGCTTGCTTGCCAAGTATGGCGAGGCTGATACGCACCCATGGCTATTTCAGATATCTGGTGCCATCCATAGAGCGTTGATTGATATTTGCAGATCCTAATATCACATATTCATCATCTACTATCATACCTTTAGAATGAACATATATTTGAAAGCGTCGGTTTTTCTGACAAAGTTCCTATATGACACATAGATGAATTAGATGAAAACATACTATTGTATTTGTACTTGGAAATTTTTACTGAGGGAAAGTACCTGTGGAGTGTTGGCTGCAGTGGCACTGTCTACTCCAGCTAATGGCTCACGACTGCCAAGGCAGAAAAAATTCAAATAGTCCTGGGCTCATATACATTCTCTAGTCTAGCCTCCACCAGAGCCTTGTAAATTGTTTTATACATCATTTGCATTGTTTTATGCTGCAGCAGTAACAACAAATATTACTGAAATGGCAATTCTTCTACATTGATACTTATGCAGTGCATTTTTTGAAAGCCTACCTGCCAATAGAGAATCCTTGAGCGATTCTATACCACCTTCTGGCCTCATTGGTATAGAATATATGCAGAAAACCTCTCATTTGCTCGTATTTTGTTGGCAATTTTAAGAGCAATCTCAATGGTATTAAATTATTTGCACCTGCAAATGAAAACCATGTCTTTAACTATTTGATCATTGATATCTATCCCTTTGGCAAGAGTTTAAGAAAAAGAAAAAAAAGTTTCGAATCAAATAATTACCACCCTAATTCTCTCTATATACATATACATATACATCTCCTTCTCTATATTTCTTCCAATAATAAAAAGGCATGCATAATACTGCTCATGTTCCTTAGCTCAAAGATTATAGTCCCTCACCTAATTGTTTGTGAGAATCCCAATTATTGAAGAACCAATAAAGTACTGATTTTCGATATAAATGAAGTGTTGGGCAGCACGGATCGCCTTGACATACGCTGTATGTATACTCATGTCTATTAGACATTCCTTCCCAATGCTGGTTCTGTTACAACGTAGTTACATGTTAGTTCACTTATGATCTCAGTCTCTTATAGATTCTCAAATGGAAGATGAAACACAATTTTTTTTTCTCACCATGTTTGTGCCATCTTTAGGGTCATCTGGAAATCCTTTTACAGAATTTGAATCAATTGATCTGAAAACCTGCAAATATTGTGAAATTTACTCTAATGTAACCCCAAAAAAAAAAAAAAAAAAAGACATTGACTAATGAGAATTGAAAATCAAGAGCTGGTTGCTATAATATACCTGAACATTCCAAGCCTCTATACCATTCTCATTCAGGTAAGAAATTTCTGCCCTCCCAAAAATTTCTGGAATTCTTTCAGCTTGAGTAAAGCATCTTCATTTGAAGTACTGCGGTGGCGAAGCCTGTGATGCTTAGAAGCCTTCAACCAACGCTCCTCAAAATTGGTGAGAAATCATATGCAGGACATCAATTCGACAGTGCAAGTCATGCCACGGTTGTCTTGGACCAGCAGAACTATTCTTCTGATTAGGTTAAAACAGATATTGGTCAAAAATAAAAGAAATTAAAAAATCTTAGCATACTGAATGTTAAATCGAGCAAAAGTATTGAATTTGATTTCTAACAAAGTATCCTTTCATAACATAGTAAAAATTGAGAAAATATTTATCAGATGTGGATTAAGTAGAAGAAACATGGTTAAATGTTTACCCCAAATAAAGATGTATGAAAGTCATCTTTGTGCACTGTTTTTGATGTACTAAAAAGAGGATGATTTGGAGTATCATATCGACCCTTGCATAAATCAAGACCTCCATAAAGGAGATTAATTTCCTTTTTAGTTGTCCAGCATCGGCATCCACGACCACAGTTTTCTGGTGATGTGTATAGACATAAGCTACCTGAAAGTAAAAAGTTCGGCCTTATTTTTTAATTTTTCCCTCAAAAAAGATTAAAGCAAATACTAATTTTGGATATTATATGTGTAGATCTATATAAATGTGAACTATGCACATATGAACTATATACTAACGCATTTCCTCTTTTCACAAGTTATAAAAGCAAGCAGCGATCAAATACAAACAAGTTTTAGCACTCCTTTTGGATTGAACTTTACAGGTTAAAATAGCTATATCCAATGATGTGCACAAATTGATTATGAAATTGGTAAGCTGGATTGCGACAAGCAAAAGCTTTGACGATATTATATCACAGATAGGTTATATCCAGTGCCTAAATGATATCCAACCTGCTTTCTGACCCCTGATGTCCTTTTCCAACAGATCGGGGGCAAAGTACAACTTGCACTGAAGAGTGCTTGAAAAAACGGCGAGTCTCCTCATCACTGGTATCCATATTACCTTCCTAAAAATCATATAAATCATCAGTACTTGGTGGAAGGAAACAAACATATGCAATAGCTATTCAACAGATAAGAAGTATGCAACTTCAATTGATCTTTCCCAATGGCATAACATGGGAAAAAAAAAAAAATTAATGCCTAGAGCTTGAAATAGAAAAGCAGCATCAATATGGAAAAATTAAAAGAATACTCAGTTTTTACCCTCTTATATCCCACAAAGGCTGAAAGAAGTGGGATCATCCCACACAAGTAGCAGCACTCTAACACCTTCCTGTGACTTTGTTTGAGAAGATCCCCCAAATTGCAATTGTTATTACCATCCCGAACAAGTCTAACGGTATGATCCAAGACCACCCTGCAATGTAAATCAAATGACGGGCCTCACTTATAGCATCATATATGTCCTGCCAACAACTTGCGTGATTAAACTCCACTCCACCATCAAGCTTCAAATTGGGAAGGCAACCATCTTGAATAGGGCATCTTGTAAAGTGTAACTTTACAACCTCTGTAGTGGAAAGTATGTACCAGGGACTCCATTGTCATCAGGACCTGAAACTACTCCGTTCCTGTAAAGACTCGATTCTGAATAGGAGTGTACTGAATTGATAAACTCAAAACAGCTCCTCATTGCAGGGCTGTCCATTTGAGTTAATGATAGGAAACTCTCCCTCAATTTTTGTACCTGAGCATAGTTGCTCCAGAGGTATCCCACAGCGCCCACAATTTCGGAGCAACAACATAACTATCTTTCAAAACAAAGTGAACTTCTGCACCGCAATGAGCAACAGGAACACTGAATGCTGCATCCAAACGGGCTTTTGGCTTTTACAAATGACGAAAGTCCTCCCAACTACAGCACCAGAAATGGGAGTGTGACATAAGGACACTTATTGTCTCCTCAGGCTTATGACCCTTAATTTTGCTGCTTACCTTGACATTAAGCTTGTCAAATGCTTTTCCAAGTCTCTTATGAACCATATCAATGTTGGGGAGGTTCTTAGCTTCATTCACCCAAACATCTAAATCCCATGTAAAAGCATAACTTGTAAGGTCATTGGTGGTCTTAAATGGCAAATCTTGTTGGCCCTGACCATGAGTGGAGCCTCCAAATGACATCATTTCACCATAAACCGGATGTTCCTCCATTTCAATAATAAGCTTCACTAGTTATACTATATAGGAGTTATTCAATCTTTATGCTTCTAAAAAGTATAACAAATGAGATTGTCTTTGTTGCTGATTGAACAAATATCAAACTAATGGACTCACAAGCACGAAAAAGAGACAGAAAAAGCAACAAAATTACAAGATGTAAATAAATATTTATTAGGCAATAAACTCATTCAGTCAGACACTGAATCAACAAGTTGGTTATCACCAGCGAAACAATAGCTCAAGAATGAAACTGGAAGGCTCTTATGAAACCAGGAGTACCAAGCTAGGATTTCACTAAACCTTGCGTGGGAACGTGTCGTTTTCTCTACAATATAATACCAAGTTGACTTGGAGTAGACTTTGGAAAAAAAAATATATGTAACCATCAACAGACCAGGTAAACCCTTTGGTATTGATGTAGAATAGTGTTCTTGATATTGATGGTCTTTGGTTTGGCGTGGAATAGTAATAGTGTAGGGACGCAGAAACTTCTTCCGGGAAATTTTCACTAAACTTGCGTGGGTACGTGTCGTTTTCTCTACAATTATAATACCAAGTTGACTTGGAGTAGATTTGGAAAAAAAAATATATGTAACCATCAACAGACCAAGTAAAACCCTTTGGTATAGATGTAGAATAGGTTCTATATTGATGGTCTTTGGTTTGGCGTGGAATAGAATAGTGTAGGGACGCAGAAACTTCTTCCGGGAAATTTTCATATTAATGATAATGAAATCCTGTATTTATATAATAATAAATTTTATTATCTGTTGTTGTTGATCAACTGCTCATTGATTATAGGCTAATTTAACCATTCAAATATAACCGAAGATAGGCATTGTATTTAGTATATAGGCGGCGGCCACCGGGGTTAATCAAAAGCCCTCCAAAAATCCTTGGAAAATTGAATGAAAGCTTGAGAGAATTGAGGGATGGAAGAGGCGGTGGAAAGGAAAGAATGAAAGGGTTTCTAAAGTTAAACCCTTAATATCTCATATTTTCTCCACTCTTTCCCATTCTACCCTTGCTCTTCCTTGGAAATTCCATCTATATCATTTGATTCATTACACTCACACCCCCACACTAACCTATTCTCCATGAAATTTCCTTACATTTCACTCCCCACTTTTCCTGTTAATTAGGGGTAGAAGGGTCATTTTGCCCCTATGGAGAATTCTCTAGAAACCTCAAGAAACTTTTCTGCCGTTCTGTCGCCGCGGCGAAGAAAGTTCCGTCACCCGGACAAAAAATTACAGAACCGACATCGCAACACAGAGCTGACGTCGCCCCGGCGAAGACTGTAAGACCAAGATTCCTTAAATCTCAACCAATTTCAAGGCAAACACTCAACCAACTCAACATACCATTTCAACCAAAGACCAACCAACCAAAAATAATAACATACAAACTCAATTGAAGCTGGATCAATGAACATTTAAGTAATACAACAAATCTTAACTACATTCCTCAAGTGGGGCGTTACAATCCTTATATACAAAATTTGTAGGACAAAAATACCCTTGAACTTGAAAAAAATTACCCAAGACTGGTGGCCGAATCTGGCCAGTCGTGCGCCGATCTGGTCGGAAACGACCAATTACATTGATTCTAGCCATTAGCAACAACTAGATCTCTAGTTGTTAACCCAGATCTGACCAGTCATGCGTCGTTCCGGCCATTATTGTTGCGGCCGATGGTAGTGGCCGACAGTGGCTTAAAATGGGAGGGGGTGACTTTGTTAGAAATTAAACTTTTATGTGGTTGGGGTATTTTAGCTAAATCTCAAATGTAGGGGGTTAAGAGAACTGATTCAAAAAATAATATTATATTAACATTTAAAAAGGAGGGCAATTTAGTAATCTATATAACATACTCACCCATTTATTCCTTCCAACCAAACATTTCAATATAACATCCCCACCAATTTATTCTAGCCTAACCAAACACATTTCTCTAAACATTCTCAATTCATCTAGAGGTGAGCATGGGTAAAGTGTAGAACCAGAATCAACCCCATTAGGGTCTGGTTCTGGTTTTAGAAAATTGGAACCAGGAATTCCCAGGTCCGATTCCAGTTCCAACACTGTAGGAATCGGGAATCAGAATCAGGATCGAAATAAAGGTCCGGGTACCTGAGTAGGACTAGGACTAAATTATAATTTTTGTAAACTGTTGGAATTTTCTAAAAAGTAGGGGTAATTAAAATTAAACTTATCCGAATCCAGATTTGGAACCTATGTTTCAGGTTCCGATTCCGGTTCCCTTTTTGGTTTCTTCAAAAAACGTAGGATACCCGGAACCGCTCACCCCTACCAGTAATCTTCGGTATTATTTTTTAATTTTAGCCAAAATAATAATAATAATAATAATAATAAAAACAAAACAGTAAAAATATTCACGAACGAAGCCTTAAAAAAAATTACAGTTTGACCATATTCTTTTCCTCCTAATCAAATTACATTAATTGAATTTAATTTAATTAAATAGAAAAAAAAAATCATAAATGACATGATTGATAAATATTAATTTCTTAATTTTATTGTATTTCTCATTTAAATCGTTTTTTGGTATTTGAACTTCGAAAAAAAAAGAATATAACAATAATATAACTAAAATTACCATATATCATAATATTATCAAACACATAAAACACGAATAAATGGTATTTTAGGAGATGTGAAACAAGAGAACAAGCAAATAGGGATGCGGGTCAAGTGGTGAGATTTTCGTGAATGTCTGTATATGGTATAATGAGCCCAATATGTTGCCACCCACATCTGGAAATGATTCAGAGCCAGGAAGAGGCTTCACGTTGCCAGTTGGATCGACTTCAATTGGGTATTTCAGAAGGTGAGCCTTCATTTCTGTTACTCAATACTTTATATCGTTCCCAATTAAGTTCACCCAAGGATCTTACCTTCTTACACATTCCACACTCTCTGGTGAATTGAAACATTCCTCTTTCTCCAATATGCTCTGCCCAAAGTGCATATTCTATAGCCATACACCTGCACTCATTTCACACCCATTCATTTAACACAATATAAAAATTATTATAATCAAAGCGGTATCATTGTCTTACTTGACCTGTGGACCAGAGGCTTGCTTGCCCAATATGGCGAGGCTGATACGCACCCATGCTATTTCAGTATCTCTGGTGCCATCCATAGAGCGTTGATTGATATTTGCAGATCCTAATATCACATATTCTCATCTACTATCATACCTTTAGAATGAACATATATTTGAAAGCGTCGGTTTTTCTGACAAAGTTCCTATAGAACAAATAGATGAATTAGATGAAAACATACTATTGTATTTGTACTTGGAAATTTTTACTGAGGGAAATACCTTGTGAGTGTGGCTGCAGGTGCCACTGTCTACTCCAGCTAATGGCTCCGACTGCCAAGGCAAAAAAAATTCAAATAGTCCTGTGGCTCATATACATTCTCGTTCTAGCCTCCACCAGAGCCTTGTAAATTGTTTTATACTCATTTGCATTGTTTTATGCTGCAGCAGTAACAACAATATTACTGAAATGGCAATTCTTCTACATTGAACTATGCAGTCGATTTTTGAAAGCCTACCTGCCAATAGAGAATCCTCTGAGCGATTCTATTACCACCTTCTGGCCTCATTGGTATAAGATATATGCAGAAAACCTCTCATTTGCTCGTATTTTGTTGGCAATTTAAGAGCAATCTCAATTGTATTAAATTATTTGCACCTCAAATGAAACCCATGTCTTTACCTATTTGATCATTGATATCTATCCCTTTGGCAAGTTTATAGAAAAAGAAAAAAAAGTTTCGAATCAATAATTACCACCCTAATTCTCTCTTATACATATACATATACATCTCCTTCTCTATTATTTCTTCCATATTAAAAAGGCATGCATATACTGCTCATGTTCCTTACTCAAAGATTATAGCCCCTCACCTAATTGTTTGTGAGAATCCCAATTATATGAAGAACCAATAAAGTACTGATTTTCGATATAAATGAAGTGTTGGGCACACGGATCGCCTTGACATACTGTATGTAACTCATGCTATTGAACATTCCTTCCCAATGCTAGGTCTGTTACAACGTAGTTAACATGTTAGTTCACTTTGATCTCAGTCTCTTATAGATTCATGCAAAATGGAAGGAAACACAATTTTTTTTTCTCACCATGTTTTTGCCACTTTAGGGTCATCTGGAAATCCTTTTACAGAATTTGAATCATGATCTGAAAACCTGCAAATATTGTGAAATTTACTCTAATGTAACCCCAAAAAAAAAAAAAAAAAAAGAACATTGACTAATGAGAATTGAAAATCAAGAGCTGGTTGCTATCTAATACCTGAACATTCCAAGCCTCTATACCATTCTCATTCAGGTAAGAAATTTCTGCCCTCCCAAAAATTTCTGGAATCTTTCAGCTTGAGTAAAGCATCTCATTTTGAAGTACGGCGGTGGCGAGCCTGTGATGCTAGAAGCCTTCAACCACCGCTCCTCAAAATGGTGAGAATATCATATGCACCTGGACCATCAATTCGACAGTGCAAGTCATGCCACGGTGTCTTGGACCAGCAGAACTATCTTCTGATAGGTTAAAACAGATATTGCAAAATAAAAAGAAATTAAAAAATCTTAGCATACTGAATTGTAAATCGAGCAAAGTATTGAATTTGATTTCTAACAAAAGTATCCTTTCATAACACATAAAAAAATTGGAAAATATTTATCAGATGTGGATTAAGTAGAAGAACATGGTTAAATGTTTACCCCAAATAAAGAGTTATGAAAGTCATCTTTGTGCACTGTTTTTGATGAACTAAAAAGAGTGATTTGGAGTATCATATCGACCCTTGCATAAATCAAGACCTCCAATAAAGGAGATAATTTTCCTTTTTAGTTGTCCAGCATCGGCATCCACGACCACAGTTTTCTGGTATGTGTATAGACAAGCTACCTGAAATATAAAATTCGGCCTTTATTTTTTAATTTTTCCCTCAAAAGATTAAAGCAAATACATTTTGGATATTATATTGTGTAGATCTATATAAATGTAACTATGCACTATATGAACTAATACTAACGCATTTCCTCTTTTCACAATTTATAAAGCAAGCAGCGATCAAATACAACAATTTTAGCACTCCTTTTGGATTGAACTTTACAGGTTAAAATAGCTATATCCAATGATGCTGCACAAATTGATTATAATTGTAATACTGGATTGCGACAAGCAAAGCTTTGACGATATTAATCACAGATAGGTTATACCCAGTGCCTAAATGATATCCAACCTGCTTTCTGACCCACTGATGTCCTTTTCCAACAGATCGGGGGCAAAGTACAACTTGCACATGAAGAGTGCTTGAAAAAAACGGCGAGTCTCCTCATCACTGGTATCCATATACCTTCCTAAAACATATAAATCATTCAGTACTTGGTTGGAAGGAAACAAACATATGCAATACGCTATTCCAACGATAGAAGTATGCAACTATTCAATTGATCTTTCCCAATGGCATAACATGGGAAAAAAAAAAAATTAAATGCCTAGAGCTTGAAAATAGAAAAGCAGCATCAAATATGGAAAAATTAAAAGAATACTCAGTTTTTTACCCTCTTAATCCCAAAAGGCTGAAAGAAGTGGGATCATCCCACCAAGTAGCAGCACTCTAACACCTTCCTGTGACTTTGTTTTGAGAAGATCCCCCAAATTGCAATTGTTTTATACCATCCCGAACAGTCTAACGGTATGATCCAGACCACCCTGCAATGTAAATCAAATGACGGGCCTCACTTATAGCATCATATATGTCCTCCCACAACTTGCGTGATTAAACTCCACTCCACCATCAAGCTTCAAATTGGAAGGCAACCACTTGAATATGGGCACTTGATAAGTGTACTTTACAACCTCTCGTAAGTGGAAAGTATCCAGGGCTCCATTGTCTCAGACCTAAAACTACTCCGTTCCGTGTAAAGACTCATATCTGAATAGGAGTGTACTGAATTGATAAACTCAAAACAGCTCCTTCTTGCAGGGCTGTCCATTTGATATGATAGGAAAACTCTCCCTCATTTTTGTACCTGAGCATAGTTGCTCCAGAGGTATCCCCACAGCGCCCCAATTTCGGAAGCAACAACATAACTATCTTTCAAAACAAAGTACTTCTGCACCGCAATGAGCAACAGGACACCTGAATGCTGCATCCAAACGGTCTTTGGCTTTTACAAATGACGAAAGTCCTCCCAACTACAGCACCAAAAATGGGAGAGTGTGACTAGGACCACTTATTGTCTCCCTGCATTATGACCCTTAATTTGCTGCTTACCTTGACATTAAGCTTGTCAATCTTTTCCAAGTCTCTTATGAACCATCATGTTGGGGAGGTTCTTAGCTTCATTCACCCAAACATCTAAATCCCATGTAAAAGCATAACTTGTAAGAGTCATGGTGGTCTTAATGGCAAATCTTGTTGGCCCTGACCATGAGGGCCTCCAATGACATCATTTCACCATAAACCGATTTCCTCCATTTCATAATAAGCTCACTAGTTATACTATTAGGAGTTATTCAATCTTTATGCTTCTAAAAAGTAATAACAAATGAGATTGTCTTTGTTGCGATTGACACATATCAACTAATGGACTCACAAGCACGAAAAAGAGACGAAAAAGCAACAAAATTACAAGATTAAATAAATATTTTATTAGGCAATAACTCATTCAGTCAGACACTGAATCACAAGTTGGTTATCACCAGCGAAACAAATAGCTCAGAATGAAACTGAAGGCTCTTTAGAACCAGGAGTAAAGCTAGATTTCACTAAACCTTGCGTGGGAACGTGTCGTTTTTCTACAATTATAATCCAAGTTGACTTGGAGTAGACTTTGGAAAAAAAAAATATATGTAACCCAACAGACCAGGTAAACCCTTTGGTATTGATGTAGAATAGTGTTCTTGATATTGATGGTCTTTGGTTTGGCGTGAATAGTATAGTGTAGGGACGCAAAAACTTCTTCCGGGAAATTTTCACTAAACCTTGCGTGGGTACGTGTCGTTTTCTCTACAATTATAATACCAAGTTGACTTGGATTAGACTTGGAAAAAAAAATATATGTAACCATCACAGACCAAGTAAAACCCTGGTAAGATGTAGAATAGTTTTTCTTGATATTGATGGTCTTTGGTTTGGCGTGGATAGTAATAGTGTAGGGACCAGAAACTTCTTCCGGAAATTTTCATATTAATGATATGAAATTCCTGTTATTATATAATATAATAATTTTATTATCTGTTGTTGTTATCACTGCTCATTGATTATAGGCTAATTTAACCATTCAAATATAACCGAAGATAGGCATTGTATTAGTATATAGGCGGCGGCCACCGGGTTTGGCTTTGTGGAAATATTGACAAGGTAGTAGGAATAGGTAGTGTTTATGGGCGCGGCCACCGGGTTTGCTTTGTGGAAATATTGACAAGGTAGTAGGAATAGGTAAGTGGAAGCAAAAGGGTGAGAGTGGAAGCCCAATGAGAAAGGAGAGTTGTATTAACTGTTATCAATTACTTCTTCTTTTGGTCATCACTTCGTATAGATTTCATTGAAGATTTTAAACTTCTTAATTTGTGTTGATAGATGAGCTAGTTAACTCCCCTGGCTGCGGAATCTTTGGTCAGATGCAATTGTTGTATTATAATCAAATATTTGTATATAAACTAGCAAAAATGTACCCATAAGTGGATAACGAAAGAGGAAGTTCAACCACATATATACATCCTATTAAATTCCTAATAATAAGATTGGAAATATGTATGTAACTATAATATTCGTATTACGATTAATGAAGACGTATTGTCTTTGGTTTAATTAAGCTTATTAAGGACATAACAATATTAATAATGATAGTTATTTTAGAATGTTACAAAAGTGTTTATGAGAATGTTAAAATATTAAACATTCATAAACATCATCTAATATACTATAATCTTATTAACAAAAACTATAAAAAAACCATTTCTATTACAAATTTAAAAAGACTTTCGTACCATTATTAATTAAACAGAGCCATGCGAACCATATAAATGTTTTATAACCATATTGTCAAGCCACAATTAACTGCTAACTAAATATTATGACATCATCATGACATCTTGACCGATATTTAACAAAATATTATTATCTTTTTCTTTTAAAATTGTACAATAAGATTTTCTGCATGTTTGGCTTAATATTTTTATCCCTATTCTGATCCTATTCTCCAAATAATGTTTGGCACATTATTCCAAAAATATTACCCATTTTTTAATTACATTTAACCCCTATAAGGTTATTAATTTCACAAATACCCCCTGAAAAATTTAAAAATTAACAAAAACACCCCCATCAACCCAACTTGTCAGATTCCGGCAACCACCGTCGTGTGATAGCCGGAATCTGTACAACGCCTAACTTCTGACCAGAAATGCCTGAAGTTCACCGCTGTGCCTTCCCGGCCAGATCCACCACGGATCTGGCCGGAAAAGGCCAGATCTGGCCGTCGTTGACCGAAAAACACACGGCCACATCTTTGGCCTCGCCATCTTCGTTTGGCCTTTTCCAGCCGTCGATGCCATAACACCGTAGATCTGCCTTTTCCGCCAGATCCAACATGATCTTGCTAAAAGGCTATACGACGTGTTACGGCACAGATCCGACCGGTTTGTTCCATAACAAATTTTCCGCGGTGGGGGGCCGGAATCTGACACTGCATGTGTGGTGGGGTGTTTTGTCATTTTATATGTTAGGGTCTTTAGTTAAATTAATAAACCTAAGGGCTTTTTCACAAATTTTTAAAATTTACCTCGTAATACCCCCTATCCAATAACCCAATACTATCCCTAAATCCTATCCAATACTAACCAAACGCACCCTTTTTATTATTAAATCACCGTATTTATTTATTATAATATCTCAATTCATTCCAACTGTTTTGTGTCCTATTCACATTTAAATAATACAAATCAATATATATTTTTATGTGAATTAACGAAATTTTAATTACAATGATCAATAAACCACAAACATATATATAGATATTTAATAGAATATTAGACAACAATAATTATGAGAATGTTAAAAGATAAACACGTTCAACAAACCTCAATATAGTATACCTAAATTCATTCCTATGACATATTTAAAAACTTTCATTCCATTTTAATTAAATCAAAGCACACGCTGAACCATACCACGTTTCTTAAACTATCTTATCGAACCATCTTAGCTACCTAACTATATATTTTATTATCATCATCACATTTCTGACTTGCATACTTAGCAAAATGTTTATAACGTTTTTCTTTAATATTAGTGAATAGTCTACTACTGTTCATATTGTCTTATCCAAAGATTATTAACACTTTTTCAATCGATATGTGTATTTATTATCATTGTCTATTCTTTCCACTCTTTGTATCTTATTCTCCTATATATTATTCGACATTAAACTCATTTAATTTCTTCAAAATATTATACACCTTCATTGTTCATTTCTTCTCCCCAAGTTAATTTGACAATGGTTGACAAAACATCACAACCAAAAGTCTACTATGAATATCAGCACCAACCTCAACAACGATAATTCTCCACCAAAGCAACTAGAAGGTTGGATGTTCCAACTTTTTGTATCCTATTCTCCAAAATATTACTACAATATTAATCACTCATTTAGATTGCTTCAAATAACTTCACAACAATAACTCTCCACAAAGGAACTAAAACGTATGAACACAAAATTACAAAATGTCAAATGAAACGTTATACTATTTGTAGGAATATAAAACCCATTAAAAAACCCTTTTTTGGTAGGCCGAAAGTTCCTTTCATCATTATATTTACAACTTCTGTTACAGTTTTATCATATATTTATAAAATTTGATTGTATTTTGTTTCCCCAATTGATTTAGCTATTGTTCAAGCAATGCTAGAATTGAAGGACATTCTCAAAAAAGTTTACGCTAATTTAGACGATGTACATGCTACTAGACATAAATTCAGAAGTCATTGACAAGATATTAAAAATCATACAATTTACCATGGACATTATCTATAATATAAACAGAAGGGACTATGCATTTGCAATAGAGGAAGTGAACAAATATAAGAGAAATAGGAAATAAACACCACCTACATCATCCAAACCGACTTCACAATGTCAAAAACCGATGTACATATTTCCTTTTTAATAAAAGTATTATTCTCTATGTTTGATTCTCAATGTTACTCATTGGTTGATTGACATTTGGTACTCATTTTGCGGGTTTACAATTGTTGCTTGAATTGACACCTTGGATTTAAGGTTTAATGGGACTACTAAAATTTCTCCATCTTGACATGTTGGTTTTGAATTAATTGCTTCACCTTCACACGTTGAATGAGTATTAATAATAATTATATAAGTACATTATATTGGCATTCCAAAAGTCTAACTATTTTGATAAGTTGGATGTGTATTAATGACAATTGTATAAGTGCATTCAAACCTTAGTTAGTAAATACGCGTTTTATACGTGAATTATACGGCTAACCGTATAATTCACGTATAAAATGCGTATATATGTATTTTGACAATGGTTGCCGAATTATTCGCGAATTGTTGGAATATCCGTATAATTCGCGAATAATTTGCGAATTATTCACGAATTATTGAAAAAAAAAAAAAAAACTGATCCAAACCGGTAACAGATCTATGATTGTTAAAACAAAAATCAATGACCCAAATTAAACTTCCCGTGTCAAAACACAAACCCCCACATTCAATAACAGATCCAAACCAGTAAAAAAAAAAAAAATGAAAAGAGAAAAAAAGAAACTCTCTTTACTGAGAAAGACAAAAAAACAAAACCAACCCATGAGTGTTTGAGTCACAACGGAGCTATAAAAAAACGCAAGAAAGAAAAAAGAAAAGAGTGAATGGATGGGAGAAGGAAGAAGGAAGGTGGAGGATGGANAAAATTCCTCTGCAATCATCTTTGAGGCATGGCCTGAAGTTTCCTTTCTCATCCCTGAAATTTTCAAAAATTTCTGGAAAAAGGATGCAAGAATGAAAGGGAAATTAATTACTTTTTCCATCACATTGCACTATAAAAGAATCTCACGAATCCAATAAATTTTATATTTGGTAGAAAAATTGTGTATAAATGACTATAGATCGCAACTTTTTGTGTATGTGATAGATATATATTATGTACCTGTAGGTATATCATAGCCATGTTGTCTTAAAAGTCTGAATTCAAGAGCTACTACATGTAAACTTTCTTTTCTTTTGTTATAATTGCTGGAATTATTGTTGTGTATCTTATTAAGGATTCTCTTTATTTCCTCCTGAAAGTGATAAGATACTCCAAGTCTTTCCAAGTCATCGATAAGCTCTAGTTGATGTAATGGATCCACCGAATTAAGCATCAACCTAACTTCTTCCTTAAGCTTTTCAACCCGTTTGGCAAACGGTTCTCCCTGCATATATCAGAACTAATTAAGTTTAATAACTTCTAAATAATATTTTAAAACCCAGCTCGACCTAGCCAGTTTAACCGGTTCAACCGAGACCTGGAAGCTTCAATGGGCTGGGTTAATATTTTTCCTATTCACCCAAAACCCTAGGACTTGGGAGGATGATTGGCAAACAATTGACGGCAGGGATGTTGGGGCTTTTGAAGAGGAAGTGCCGGTGAATGTAATGGTGGTAATAGAGTTAATTTCCCATGAGTAAATCGATCGAAAATCGAACAAAACTAGAAGCAGGAACAACTGCCTTTTGCCAGCAATTGGCGAGGCTAACGGGGGTGGGGTGAGGTGGGTTTTGGTCAGGAGGAAGAGGGAAGTAATTTTTGGGTGATGGGGAGGGTTGTCGACGCCCGCGTCGATAAGATCTGGCCGAAATCGAACCTATTTCGGTCAGATCTTGGGTATATTTTAAGGAGAATTGGCTAAGGGACGATTGGACTTGCATCTGAGGTGTCGTTGTTGCCAACTAGTCACCGGCTGATTTGTATTTGGGGTGTGTTTGCTAAAATTTAAACCTATAGAGACTTAACTTAATTTTTAGGGGTATATTTGCTGAATTTTAGAAGTTTTTGCCAACCGGTCAACCCGGGACCCGACAACTTTGCCGGGTTTCATCCCGGGTTGGGTTTTAAAACATTGCTTATAAATACATATGCTTCTATAAGTATAAGAAATAAAAGTTAAGTGACAACAGAAATATACCACATAGTTACTGGTAAGTGATTGAGCAAAATCATGTGGCCAAATGGAAGGTGGGTAATTGGCTGATCGTCTAACAGTGGTTTCGTCGGACGTTTTGGTTGCAGCTATACATTTGAGTACTGATCTACCAGCTCGACCAACGATGTTGCCGAATGATCCAACTAAGGAGCTGTTTAAAGGCGGCAATCTTTTAAAAGTTAATGAAGGCGATGAAGTAACCTGACAATAAAGAGCCATTTTGGTTTAGGAAGGTTTTTCAGGACAAGTGTTGGGTGGAATGACTTGTATGAGGTTGTAGTTGCACTCCCAATGCCTCTATTTATACACACCGTGTATGACTGTGAAGTATTAGTTAATCATTATTAAAAAAAAAAAAAAAAAAAAAGGATATGACTTTAATGAAGCTAACCATTACTTTCTAACCAAGCGATGTGACATATTAAAAGCTCCCCATAACTGTAGGACTTAAGAAGTCATCGATTTTACTATCATATAATGAGCAATAGAAGTAAATCTTAAACATCTCTCTAACTGGTAGCCGAAAAGAAATGTTTCTCAGAGATTCTTAACAATAATTCATTTAATTCATTTACTTACTTAACATGCGTCTGNCGAGTCACCTAGAAAGAACCAATCTTCATCTTCATCTTCACTCCTAAACCTCTCTAATGCTCATAACTTCTCCATTTCAGTCTTCACCAAGAAAATTTTCACCAAATCTATAAAATGAACCCCAACTTTCCCCTACCTTTTTATCCACAAGCCTCCACTAGGTTCCTTCTCCAATGGACTCTACTTTCATTTCTCCCACACTTCCCTCTCCATTCGTTGCTTTCAGTCTTCCCCATGAAAATTAATTGTTGCTTTTTTATTTTTATTTATTGATAAAACAGAAGCCACCAAATCTATAAAATGACCCCTAACTTTCCCCTAACCTTTTTATCCACACGCCTCCCCTTGCTTCCTTCTCCCATGGATACTAATTTCATTTCTTCCTCACTTCCCTCTCTTGTTAATTGCTTTTAGTCTTCCCTATGAAAATTAATTGCTACTATTTTACTTTTTTCTATTGATAAAAGAGGAGCTTGGATATTTGAAATTTAAAGGGGTTGGGGATATGTAATGAAAAGAAATTAATTAGTGAGGGAGAATAAGTGAAAATCTAGTTAATACTTGGTGCATGCAATTATATATATAAACTTGTTTCTCTAGAAAGGTGTAGGGTAAGAAAGTTGAACTTTTTCGTAGCGTTTGGCTCAGGAAATTTTTTATTATTGAAAAGATAGAATTACCACTGAAATAGAATGGGAAATGTTATACTAATATGCTTAGTTATATTGGTGAGTATAAATAATTAATATCTTTGGTTGAAATGAATAAAATATTATCGGAGGGGTTTTTACTGAATTGCCCTTTCTTTTTAATATTATTATTATTATTATTATTATTATTATTATTATTATTATTATTATTATTATTATTATTATTATTTAGAGTATTAATTTTAAAGTCCTACATTTGAGAATTTAGCTAAAATACCCCCAATAACAAAAGTTTAAAATTTAACAAAATACCCTCATCCATCCAAGATGATTGTCGGCCGCCAACCACCACTACCAGCCACCATCAACAGTCACAAAATAGTGGACAACTAGCTAGATCTGGCCGACCATACGTCGATCTGGCTGGAAACGGCTAAATTGAAGGCTGAAAACAACCAATTGGCCATGGATCTGGCCATTAACAGTTATATCTGTGGTCGTCAACAGCCCTAGATCTAGTCAAAAATGGCTATTAGTTCTAGCCGTTTCTTACCAAATCCATGGCCAACTAGTTGTTTCCCGTGTTCAATCTGGCCAAAAACAACCAGATGGCGCACAGTCGGCCAAATCCAACCGGTCGCGTGCCGTTCTAATAACTACAGACAACGGCCAACAGTCGTCTTTGGTGACTGGGGGTATTTGGGTATTATTCATGTAAATAGTAGGGTACTTTTGTCCAAAAAATTATTTTATAAGGTTAAAAATATCATTTCGCACATTTGGGCTAATTGTTATTTAATAGACATATAAGAGCCTTTGTATCCAAAATGTTTATTAATTAAGGGTAAAATTAGTATGAACAGTAGATTATCCCGATAACTAAAAAAATAACACCCTTTCAGACGATTGTCGAATTACCATCTATATTACCTATAGTAATCATTATTGGTATTGGTGGATTACTAGAATCTTTGATTACTTGACACCTAAACGTGGTAATTGTCAGATTAAAAGATAGATTACCAATATTATCTTTTATGACCTCGAACCAAACACTACGTCAAGGTAATATATTTTTTCAGTAATACAATATTCTATGAACGAAACGCATCCCAAGTGTTATTCTCGTTAAGGTACTCTGATTTTCAAAGCATTCTTAAATTTTGAACGTGTAGAAGTTGGAGAGAGATGAAGCCAATAGGAAGCAAAAGAAAAAAATACGAGGGACGTAGAGATGGAGAGAAGATGAAACTGAAACGAACCTCGTGAATCTTCAGAGGACGATCCATCTAACAATCATGTCCAGTAAAGATTTCGAAGAGGCGGGCCACAAACTCGACCCGGGTCAAGAGATGGAGATTTGCTGTATGATATTGGAGTGTTGCAGTCAAGAGTGAACTTATAATTCTAGGCATTATGCTATTTTGGGGCAGCGGTTTTGCATTATCAAAAAAATCTGTATACAAAACTTCGAGAAATGCTTCGTCCAACAATAGTCAATGGTTCATCGCCTGGAAATGAAGAAATTACTTAATGTTGCAATGGTTTTTTGCCGATTTACTGGGTGTAGATGCTCTGCCATGGCGGGTTATGGGGTATGTACTTTTGACTGAGGAGGATACAAATTCTTCTTCCAGGACATTTTTGAAGTTTCTGTTTCAGGAATTGTTGGGGGAGCTTGGGATTCGATTGCTGAAGGAGAGGATCACGGATCCCAGAGTGGAAGACTTGTATGAATCCCTTTTCCTCAAAGGATAATCCGAAGAACACATTATTTTGCATTAACTTCTTCACGTCCATTGGGCTTGGTGGTGTTCCAATTAATTTGCGAGAATACCTGAAAAAGATGCCGTGGCTTATCATGCAGCAGCAGAACCTGCTTCAGAATCAGAATCAGAGTCATCAAGTTCAGAGGCTGAACAGGACAGAAGGCAAAGAAGGAGAAGGCGTAGGATCCGAAGGAGAAGAGACTAAATACACTTTCAGTTGCTCTTGTAATTGAAAATCTTGCAATTGTTAAGCAGCTTTTTAGACACTTCTAATATCATGTTATATATGTATTGGTCGTAATACTAAATTTAGAGGTGTTCAAAAGAACCGATTAGAACCATAACCGGTGAGTACCTGGGGTTTGGCTCTGGTTCCTAGCTATAGGAATTAGAACTGAAACCAGGAACCGAGACTAATATAAAATAAAATTAAAGAATATGGGGGTTAATAAAAACTTTTGTAGAAAAAGTAATCTATTTATATTTCATAACATTTAAAGTAAGTTAGTTTGACTTTTGAGAATCTACCTTTACAAAGTAATGGAGTTTATAATTTTGAATTTATAATTTTATTTTTGTTAACAAGTGTCTGGTGGGGGGGTATTTTAAGTTTTTAAGGGTTTTTTACCATTTTAAAAACTTTTGGCGGGTAATGATAATTTTACAGGGTACCCAAAACCAGAACCAGAACCGTTATTATAGGTTCCAGATCTGGTTTCGGTTCTGGGCACCTAGAAATCGGAACCAGAACTGTCGATTTTGATTCCAATTTCAGTTCCTTAAAAAAATGCAGGGTACCCGGAACCAAACACCCCTAATACTGATGAGCTAGTACCTTATTTTTTACAACCATTTTTATTCATTTAAATCACTTCCAATTTCGTAATAGTTTCTTATTTTTATTGTTTCAGATGCTTACAATAAGGCTTGTGTTCATTAGTAGATCTATCTCCTTCCCCCATTAGTCAAAAGATAATTGTAATCGTAAAATAAGGAACAATAATTGTAAAGAGAGTTTTTATTTGATGAAAATATATAGATTAAACTCATCCTTGACTTGTTTTTGTCTACAAATTTTAATTGCTGATTTCAGCTATTCATTTGAGACGGTCAATTACATGGGACAACTTCGTTGACATGTAGTTTTAAAACCCGATCCATTGTAAAACCCAATAAGTTGATCGGTCACAGGCTGACCGATGATGTCAACAATAAAAATAGTGTTAAAAATTGTAAACTAGTCCCTAAATTTATTATATTACGAAAATACCGCTAAAATTGCCATTTAGGACTTAAAATTTTCATTTATTTCAAAAATGCCCCAAATAACGTTAGTCCCTAAATTTTGAAATATTGCAAAATACGTCACATTGTCCCCATAAGTTTGAAAATAACAAAAAACCCCTAAAACCTAAAGCGGACCGAAGAGACTGCCCAGTCTGATTTGAGCGGCCAGCCGGTCCAGGTTTTAAAACAGAGTTGACATGATGAAACCATCAAATAAATAAAAGACATGTAATATAATTTTCAGAACTACTATAGTGATGGTTATTGATGAATATTAATAAGTAATTTATTCACGGACCATGAAGATGAAAAAAATAAAAGGGAAAATTTAATAAATATGTGATTAACATATGTCATTGTATTTCTCATAAATTATATTATCTGCTGCATCACATGGAAGAATATTTATAGAAGAGTAAACCACTTTTTCCCACACAATAATGGTTTAATGACATTTTCCCACCCACTGACTTTTAAAATACCATTTTATTATCCAAATTTATATTCCGTTTCCAATTTCAGTATCGTTGCAACACCACCATTCTCAAATTTATATTCCGTTTCTAATTTGAGCATCGTTGCAACCCACAACACATCATTCTCTCCCGATCATCACTCACCAAAATCTTTCAAACCTCATTTCGCCAACGCCGCCAATCGTCGACAATTGAGTGATTAAAGTTTGTTCAACGGCCCCTCCTAAGTCAAAGTCCGATCAATACTAACACCGAAATCTAACATTCCACCCCCAAAAGACTCATAGTCTCTCTCTTCATAAAACCTAACAACCTGACGAGCATACTCTTTGATCGGCGTAGAATACAAATTTGGATAGTAAAATGATAATAAAAATCTACAGATGAAAAAGTACATTAACCTGTTATTTGGGTGGGAAAAATTTGTAACTCATCTATAGAACCCACTTCCTAAATTCAACAAGCTCAGTTTTCTTGGTAGGTACTGAAAAAATCACAAAAGAAATGAGATCTACAAGAGAAAGATGCATATATATCCTACTAGTTAACCACAAGGCCATAGAACTGTTTGATTCAGAAAAGATTACAAACCAAAAAAGCATCGATAGGTAATTTTTCGTCTGTTCATGCTTTTACAAGTCCGTTCGCTTCACTAGTAACTAAAATAGATATAAACAATCTATAGCAATACAATTCCGGCTTTCATTCATCAAATCCATTATATATATTTTTAGAAAATTTACATGTAAACGAGACAAGGCTGACTGCTACGCATTCCAGATCAGATGGTCGAAGAGAGGCCCGCCTCTTTTCAAGATCCTTAACATCAGAGATTCGGCTGCATATGGATATAAACTATTGTTAGAGAAAGTGGATTGCTTTGAAATTTTAATCTCTCTCTTTGCTACTACCATTACACAGATAAATGATTAAATAACCCAACAAAAAGAGTGACAAGGTTTTGTTGTAAAACAAAAAATATTTGGACTACCATTGAAATTTGTATTCTAAATCATAATTAATTATAAACTTCACAACAGCTTGGAACGAGGTAATACCTAGTAGTGGTAGTTTTAGGAGCAGCCGTCACAACATTAGAAGCATTCCTTGACGCAATCCGGCCTTTTGGAGCGAGGATAACTGTTTAATGAAAAAAAAACATTAAAATTATTGATACAGTACTGCAATTTATAAAACAATAATGGTGAGAGGGATAATGTGGCAGTTTGAAACATTCATGTTATTTGAACAAAATCTCAAACAAACCAACCTGAGATGCAATATCCACACCAATCTCATCAAGAACCTACAAATGAACAATGAACGATGAAAATTAAAAAAAAAGCATGGTAGAAAACTTCAAAGAGAAAGAACGATGATGTCAAATTCACCTGGTTAGTGAGCTCCTCCGTCTCCTCTTCAGCCATCTTTGTTAATGTCTCATCAATAGACTCAGACATCATCTCGATTGTAGGGACATTATGTGAATTACAAATTGGTAAATGACACATTATAGGCTAAAACAGTGTAGACTCTTCAAGAAGGACACTGGAACTGTAAATTTACACAAAAGAACACATCCTATCACATAAATGTCAAAACTTACATGATACTTTAGTTGGTTCGAGAACAGTGAAATAAGTAATCTCATTAGTATATTTCAAGTTTCACATCTAAAGAAGCAAATCAATGACAGAGTATATTATGTGATTTTAAGCTACAATACAACCCACGTCCAATCACAGGTTAGAATCTGTCCACACCCCAACCAAGCAGGAGCTGAAGATGCAACTAGCCGAGTTTTAAGTAATATCTAATTTGAAGATTTCCCAGTAAATTTTATCTAGTAATTACTAATTACTTTTATTTCTAACAGGAACTTGCACACAAATCATACAACTACATGGTGAAATTATGAACAAAAGAAAATACTCTAGGGAAACATAAATTATTACTGTCATGTCCATTTGTGCTGACTGCTTCTGGAATTCTTTGATCACTTTAGCTTGCTTTGTTGGTTCCATTCGGGGAAAAAGAAGATAAACATATTACTTCAGCCAGTCTCTAAATGGCAACACTGAAATGCTATCAGCTATGCCAGAGTTAAATGATACCTTGTTCATTGCCACCATAGCCTTAGTTGCACCTTTCATTCCAGTAGAAATTGAAGTACAGCATATAGAGCCTATGAATGAATAAACAAACACAACAATCTTAATATACCAGACAGAATTTTTTTTTTTTTTTTTTTTTTTTTTTTTTTTTTTGCTTTTTATTTAATAGATTTGGCTTGTGGTAATTACTGTGTATGAGTTGCTACTCCTCTGATTTGGGCACGGCTTCCCTGCAATTAGTTATTTGTTGACGTAGCCGAACAGTGACGAGCTAATATTCTTGTGGCAGCCTAGACAAGTACTTACAGGTAATAAGTAAAGTAAAAAGGAGCTACTTGATAATCAAGCAAGTTTCTAGAATGTAGCTAAGCAATTTAGTTAATGCACAGAGAGAGAACCCACTACTAAGATGCTCTTATGAGTAAGTCCACAATCAAAGTCACCGAGTCCAGAATACATGCAATGGCTAAGCCATCTCTAAGGGAGAGATCCTACGTTATTTTTTAAAAATTATCCTGAGTGATCAACGAAAAATTCAATAACAATATAATGTTTAAGTCTTACATTCATTTTTCATATGATATAGTTTTACTACCGGACACTACAAATACAACTAGCTCAGGTAGCTCTTATTTTCCAGCGATGAAGGTTTCTGGTATGTCTTTTGTCCACATCTCATTACGCCTGAAGCACAAGGCAGTTCAAAAAGTGTCAAGACTGTTCTATTTTAGTTCTTTCTATTTTCTTATTCCCAATTATTCATTTATCACATTTTGTGACAGAATTCTAACATTTTGAAGAAAGTTGAGAATTTTAACTTACACTTCTTAGCACTCATTTATTCAGTTCAAGTTTTGGTGGTTAATATAAAGATCATGATAACCTTGTTACAACTGAAATCAGAAATTCAATGGTAAGAGTAACATCATGAGCACAAATTGGAATTAAATAACATAATGTGACAAATAAACAGGGTAGGAGTCTTTGTCTTTACAACATGAAGAAGCATTAAACCAGATCCTCCCATTTGTGTAAATCGAGTTTCAAAACAAACAAGAATATGCTCTGTACAACAGACTGTTGTCTAGCTTCTGTGCAGTATTCTAGATGTGAATTACATGTCATGACATCATGATGCTTAGTGGAAAAATATTAACGATCCGACCTAAAAATAACTCACTATATACAACCATAAAAACCCAACTTAAGCAAACAAAAGCACCTCTCATAGGTAGGACAGTAAAGAAACAACTCATCCCGTGATCATATCTCTTTATTAGATAAATGCCAGCCTATGTTTATATGGAGAATAACATTTGACAACAATTGTACTGAAAACAACTTGCCTCATTTCCAGTCTTTGCCGTTTTCTTGATCTCCGCGACCAATTTTTTCTCCTGAAACAAATACCAAGTGAAAATTTGAAAAGAAATTAACTGGAAAATTCATTGAAATTCAAACTCTGTGTGGCAGTACCATACCTCCAACTGAAGAGAAGCAATCTCACGTTCATTCCTACAAAATGAAACATTATGTAACTATGGCAATCAAAGAATGTCTATGGCAAGAGAGAAGAAAGTGGTGAACTTCTGTGATTAGGATCTTTTCGGATATTAAAAATTCCAAACATTTTAATAAAAAAATTTCATATGATATTGCTGCTCTCTCGAAAGGGTTAGGCTATATTATTCCCCAGAAAGAGTTTCAATGTCATTAATCACACTTGTACATGGAACATCAATTTAAATCATTATATAATTTTATCAGTTCATCAACTTAACTATGGTGTTCCTCATTGCAAGTGTCATGTTGTATGCTGCCTTGCTTGGATATGTTGTGATTACAATTCCAAGGAGAGAAGCATAAGTATTCTTTATTTATGCAACAAAACCAAATTGAAACATCAATCAAAAAATTTAGAGCATGTGTCTAGACTTGTTTGATTAGGTATAGTCTATGTCAAACAAGTCATTAAGCATGTCAATCTAGTACTGTGACCCTTATGTGTTTATTGTTATAGACCTATAATAAGTGAGGCACATTGTTACTTACCACTAAAGGAGGTCCTTACACTCAAGATGGCTTGTTGATAATTCACTTGTCTCATACGGTTTGAGCACAGAGAGTAGTTCATTCCCGCAAACACACACACACTCTTTTTAATTGATCTCTCGTTTTTTTTTTTTTTTTTTTAATCAACGCATCCATTCCTTTTTGTTATGGAAATCATCAAGCACAGGTATGAGATTAGGTATCTTGATGCAATATGTTGGAATCGAAATGCTTAATTCTGTTATGTTCCATGTAAAATTTTAGCAAAAAACCAAATTCAATGTCTCAAATTTCAAAGTCAATTCTATCCAAAGTTTCTTCAGGACAAAGCAACATACAACACTAATCGAGATAATCAATTTTAAAAGACATGAAAATTGAAAAGCATACATACTCTCGTTGCAGTGGCCATGTCCCTCTGCTCTCCCTTAAAGCCTCTGCACAAATGCATCAACAAACAAGAAAATTTTCTAAGTAAAACCTCAATGGGCTGTAACCATTAGCTAGAAACTTTTGAGTGAAACCCCAGTAGCAAATAAGAAGAATGTCATTCCGGTAACGCTACGGGAACTGGGGAGTTTGAGTGAGAAATGTAGAAAATTTAAGAGTTAGACATTGTTAAATCAAAATAGAAAAAAAAGATCAGAGAGATCTCTCAATTACTAGGGAAACCCCCCAGTGCCCCCATCGGACGTGATCCAACTACGTTACTGGAGAGGAAACATAAACCCCACAGTGCAAAAACATTTAGGATTGAAAGAAAGCTTTGTTAATTTAACTAATTTAAATTTAAAGAAAAATGAGAGTGAGTGAGAAAAAGAAGAGAAGAGTGTACCTTGGGAGAGGTTTTCTTCCTGAAGATGTTGAGGGTTTCTTCAAGATTTCATCTTTCGAAAACCTAACTTCCCCCCTGCAAGAGTTGAGTGTATGAATGTGCGTGTGTGCAGAGTGTTTTGCGTATGGGTTTGGGTTTCCGTAGAACAAAGGAAGAAGGAAGTGTTCTCGGGGAGCGTGCTTTGGCTCGGCCACGTTTATTCAACGGTACTGGTCTAACTAGCCGTTGTTTATGTCGTATTTACCTCAATGCCTTCACTTTTATTTTTTTTACCTACATTCTGGCTCCCACCGCCCCCACCACTCATTGGATCCAATTAATTGATTTCCCATTATTTTTATGTTATATTTGTAAGACTAATAACATTAATCCCCCTAAGTTATGACACACTGACAAGTTATCTAAATTTTCCAAAATAGTAGAAACACCCCTTAATGAACTGTTTGTGAATTATTAAGGGTGTGTTTGTTTATTTTTTGGTAGAATTTTTGAAAAAGTTGAGTTGGAGTGGTATTAAGAGGTAGGATTTGAAAACTAACAAAAACACTTCCTAGATTTGTTAATTTACTAGACACCCCTACAATAAAACATTGGCTCCCACGCGCCCCACCACTCATTGGATCCAATTCTAATTGATTTCCCATTTATTTTATATTATATTTGTAGTTAAGAGCATTAATACCCTAAGTTATGACATACTAACAAAGTTATCTTAAATTTCCAAAATAGTAGAAACACCTTAATGAACTGTTTGTGAATCATTAGGGTGTGCTTGTTTTATTATTTTGGGTAGAATTTTTGAAAAAGTTGGTTGGATGGTTATTAAGGGTAGGATTTGAAAATTACCAAAAACACCCTAGGTTTGTTAATTTACTAAACCCCTACAATAAAACATTGACTATTAACAAAACAACTCACCACGCATTAAGTGCCAACAACATCCAATACTGTCGAAGAGTGGCCGTCAATCGTCGTAATGGCGCACGACTAACTGGATCTGGCCATTCATGCGCCAATATGGTCTTTTCCGGCCAAATCTACAAACAGAATCTGGCATTTGGTTTTCAACGACGGCCAAAGATCTGGCTGTCAACGGCTAGACTTTTGCTATAGATCTGGCCGAAAATGCTAGATTGACATACTACTAGCAAAATCCAACCGATAGTGCGTTATTACGTCGATTCCGACCACCTTCCAACGGTGATGGAAGGTGGCGGAATATATATATATTATATATATATAATATATATATATATATAAAATAAGGAAATATAATTACAAGTTTATAAAGATAGAAATATATCACAAAATTCTTACAAATTTAGGGAAATTTGTTTTAAAAAATAATACTAAATTCTTAAATACGATCGAAATCTCCTCAATAAAGTAAATAAGGATCATGTAAATGGATCCTTGGAGAAAACAATAAGAAATTAGGCTGTTTGATTTGTGCTTCAAAAATAATTTTCAAAAACTAAAATACGATTCAAATTTTTTAATTGTATTTTAATATTTTTAATATTTGAAAAAGTGTTGATATAAAAATTTAAAAATTGTTTTCAGATTAAAAGTTGTAGAAAACTGCTAAAACGACTTCTAATTGTTTTCTAATTTTATATTGTTTTTAGGATTATATTCAAAAACTGTTTTTTTTAAACAATTATACCCGTTTTTACCAAACGCTTTTTATAAGATCTGTTGTATTCTTTATTATCAAAAACCAAAAACTGATTTTAAATTCTTATCAAACGGATCTTATATATGGTTAATAGTAAAAGAAAACACATATTTAAAATTAAGCAAATTAATATTAAACTTAATATCAATATCATTAAATATTGAGAGACATTGATCATTGTTGATCCAACGGTGATAAGTAAGGATTAAGGTAGTTACAGTCAATGCCAACTTAGCATCTTGGATACTGTTAGATCAACAAAGATAAACAATTTACCAAGAGTGTCAAAAATTAAGTCAAAAGATTAAATCACGTAATCCCTTATCTAGATAATTAAATATAAACACCTTGTAATGCAAACACACTATAGTTTCTTGCATAAACAAAAACATACCTTATGATAAGAGTAAGTCAATTGATTACCAAAAAATAAGTAATTAGTCCATGTTTAGCCAAGATTAATATCTTGTTCTTATAATCTTCATGTTATGTAACAACCTTAAAACGCATAAATAATATAAAAGATCTACCTTCTTACCTCAATATATGATAAAAAAAACATTTAGTAAATATGATTTATTTAGAATATAGAAATTCTATTGACTCACTAACAGTTAACTAAAACTATTTTTGTCCTTAGGGGTCGTATCCTTTACTCTCAATAATATGAAAATTCCCATATTTAATAATCTTAATTCCCAAAATGTTAATGTTTTGTTTAAATGATAGATTAACCATAAAAACACATTACTTAACTAATTGTCATTAATAAAATAACAGAACAAAATAATTGAAATACACTCGACTACCAACTCAAACAATATATAATATGGTCTAATATGTTTAGTTGGACTATTAAACCATACACTTAAATATTAGACTCATAGTCTAGTGTTATATATTAAAAATATATAATTTGTTGTTCATTATAAGTAAATCATTAAATTTTATGACTAAATTTGTTCTTTAAATAAATTCTATACATTTTCGAAAATACAATTATTGAGTTGATTATATATATCCAAACCCTAATAATATCATAACAAAGCCAAGAGTTGCACCGTAATTAAAAGGAGTTTTAATCACTTTTTAAAAGCCAGACCGGACTGGCCAGTCCAACAGATCGATTGGGACCGGGTTCTGTGTCCGGTCCGAACTAATATAAAACTTGCTATTAGTTAAAAAACTGTTTAAACCCACTATTAAACAGATGAACATTGCGACCTTCCCGGTGAACGGACCGCTTGGTAAACTAGGTCAATGTTTTAAATGAAAAAAAAAAAAAAAACCATAAATCTAAGTTTTTTTCACGAGACTCCACTCCACCCCACTCTCTTCAATCTCTCAACTCTCTAAAATCGCAACTCCCTGCTCAAAGTAATTGCACTCGGTCTCAATTCAATCTCTCAACTCCACTCTCCCTTGGACCCTTGCTCAATGACGACAGCACCTCCCTCGGTGGATTTCGACAACAACGCACCTCCCTTCTTCCTTGCTCGACGACGCACCTCCCTTCTCCCTTGCTTGATGACGGTAGCACCTCCCTCACTTGATTTCGGTGACGACGCACCTCCATTCTCCCTTGCTCGATGACAGCAGCACCTCCCTCCCTAAATTTCGACGGCAAAGCACCTCCCTTCTCCTCTCTTGCTCGACGATGGCAGCACCTCCCTCGCTGGATTTTGGCAACGATGCACCTCCCTTCTCCTCCCTTCTCCCTTGCTCGATGACGGCAACACCTCCCTCGCTGAATTTCACAACGAAGCACCTCCCTTCTCCCTTGCTCGACGACAGAAACACCTCCCTTGCTGAATTTCGACAACGACGCACCTCCCTTCTCCCTTGCTCGACGACGACGGATGACGACGCCTTCCTCCTTTGCTGGAATCAACGAAGACAACACTTCTCTTATTCAAAATCGATAAAGACAACGCCTCTCTCTTTTGTAAAGATATTTCCACTATCTTTATTTGATGAATCTATTACTTTGATGCATAATTTATTCACTAAATTTGTATGTAAAAAACACTTACACCAAATGTTTTATTATTAATTATTATGTATTTTGTCATTTAATTTGTAATGGAAGAACACATCATGTTTGGATTGTTATTGAGTTTGAATTGGGTAGTAATTAAGTTGGTATTCTTATTGAAAATCTGAAATTTTTCAAAAAAAAATATATATTTTTTTTGCAGTGCTGACGTCACCGATCTAACCAATTAGACCAATGGACCCGTGACCCGGGCAATGAAGCGGGTTGCCCTCCAGTCCGAGTTTTAAAACAATGGTTTTAATCTCGACCCTCCTAATGTTTAATCAAATAAAAAAAAATTTAAAAAAAAAACTCTTGAAATTTCAAAAATGACATAAAATCATTTATCATTAGTGAGCAGTTGGAATTTATGAATTTATAATACGATAAAATAAAACATACTTATCTAATTACCCCTCTACCATTTATTTTAACACCAAACACTTAATATAGAATAATTATTTAATTACAACTAACCACAAAGGCGTTATTGTTATTTAATTATACCTAGGGAGATTATTGTTATTAACCCTAACTGAATTACTGAAATGAAAAAAATAAAGAAAGAATAAAGCACAAGAATAGCGGAGGAAAATTACTAGCTCTGAAATTTGAGTAACCTTGGCTGATGTAATAGTAATAACAGATAGTGATACAATTAACAATTAACAATTCCCCCCAAAATGATCAAATTTAACCATCAAACTATGCGTTTGTTTTTGTTCTTTTGATCGGGGAAAATAAAATGGTCCCATCTTCAACCCAAAAAAGAACTACACAAATAAGGGAACAAAACAGAAATGGTTCTATTTGTCACACACTTTGTATATATAGTGTGCCTCTACAAAACTTGTGGTTAAATACAATTCTTTTGCGAAACATATGAATGTGATATACCCTTCAGCCTGGGGGTAATCAGAACACCTGCCAAAAAAAAAAAAAAAAAAAAAAAAAAAAAAAAAAAAAAAAAAAAAAAAAAAAAAAAAAAAAAAAAAAAAAATTCAACCATTAGTAATCCATACTCAAATCTTGCTTCGTAATTTAGTTTCGGGTAGAAAGATGCTTCAGTAATTAGCTATGAAAGCAAAAAGATGACGAGAATCACAATATCGTTTCACACAGATGATAGTCAAATAGTTTGGGATCGGTGTACAACAAGTACTGTGTTGAAGATTATTTTCAGAATATGTGGATGAAAATTAGAGGGAAATAAAAAAGGAATGAACATGCCGTCAATCGTGACAATATCAATGAATTAGTCACCAAATTCTAATGTTCGATAGTTCTCAAACCCAAGCGATTGTTAAGACTTGAAATAACCAAAGATCATAGATGTGTACGTCGATACACAAGGGCATGGTTTAGTAACAGTGCTTTAGAAAAATGATTTCACAAAAGTGTGATACTATTGAATTGGAAAGCAGACCACTGAGTTTCAGAATATGAAAGCATCATAATAAGTTCCGCTTATTGAGAAAGATTCTCGTTTTGTGTATACTTCTGTTGTGAATTTGTGAAGGTATAAAAAGAAATGCAAGCAACAGATACATACTTTTGAACAATCAAAGAATAAATGTACCTCAAATTAACTCTACATGGAAAGTGCATAGGCAGAGAATTGGTTCTGACATCCCCTTTTGTTCCCTCCAAAATCTGGTTAGCCTTCATCAAAGAAGCAATCAATTTTCTACTCTACAACAAAATTTGTCAGCTAGCTTCAGCTCCAAATCTTTGCGCCAAGAATTCATCAAGTTGTCCCCAATTAGGGACACCAGAATCACTTGAAATATCAGAAGGCAATGATCGAATGCATCCTAGAATATGTTTGATATCGCGATGCAGCCTGGTACATGAATAAAAAAAAAAAAACATAAAATAAAAAATTGCTACCAACACAAATATCTAAAACTAATTCCCAATTCAGGAACAGAATATTTCTGATAGAAAACAGTGGGCATATTACCTTCCCTTTGCTTGTGGAGTGTTGATCTCTAAGCGCAAAAATGATTCTGAAATTTGTGAATGGAAGATTACAACTACTTGCCTGCAGAAAAGTATTCCATATAATTAAATATCAGAAATTATTTTCTCTCATTGATTATCTACAAAGAAGAAATAATCACAATGTACCAAAAGGAAAGGGAAGAAGAAAGAGGGTTCTCATCCAGTAGAATTCATCATAAATATTGCATGCATTACAAAAACTAATCACTTGGAAGCAATATAGACACTGATATTGCAAATACAATGACGACTTTGTCAAGTTATTATGTGAACACCACACCATTACTAATCAAAGATAGGATAATACCTCAAATTTTGTTTTTCATGAGAATTAAAACTCAATTTCTCTTAAAGTGAAAGCATCAGTCAAATAAAGAGAAATTCTGGAATTCTTAGGGCATGTTTGATATAGAATTTAAATGCAATTTTTAGTTTTTCAAAAAAGGGATACAACAAATCTTATGAAAATGCATTTGGTAGAACTGAGTCTGAACTATTTTCGAAAACAGTTTTTGGATACAATCCTTAAAACCAGTGTAAAATCAAAAAAAGATTAAGTCTGTTTTGGCGTGCTTAAGGTGTTTTTCCTGGCTGTTTTGCTTTGTTTAGGCATTGTCCCTTCCTGTTTTAGGGACGTGCTTCTCCGGGTCCGTCCCACTTAAGTTTTTATTCTTTATTCTTTATAAAATTACAATTACCTAAAAATAAAAGATTAAGCCTTTTTCACAGTTATCTACAGTTTTTAATCCGAATTTTTTTTTCAATGTTACATCAAACACATTTTCAAATATTAAAAATATTAAGATACAACTCAAAATTTTAATTGTATTTTAGTTTTCGAAAATTATTTTTAAAACGCAAATCAAACAGACCCTTTAAGTAAATTATAACCAACATGATAAGTACTTAAACTTCAAAAAGTTGTAAGCTAAGTCATTTGCGACATCTTCATAAATAAAACACAAAAAAGCAACAATTTATGGCAAATTCACTTTAGATTTTTTTGTCACTTACATATTACCTCCAACATTTAAAACTAAGCAAAGTCATTTGCGACATCTTCACAATAAAACACAAGAAAGCAACAATTCATTGCAACTTCACTTAGATTTTTCCATCACTTACATTTTACCTCCAATACTTTTAACCAATTAAATACTCTTAAGGAATTTGCAGAACATTAAGTGCTATTCTACTTCTACACCAAACCATCCAGTTGACTTTTGAATAAGAATTTTAATGTTTCTTATTTATTTATCAGTTCAAGATAACTCACCTGAAAATTGCTTGAACATCAACCTCATGTAAAGTTCGAGATAAGACACGTTGAAGGTAGCCCACTTCCTATTATATCCAATTGATGGAAAATAATAGTCAATATCCAGAACGTGTGATGGAAAAAAATAGTAAATGCAATGTGGTAAATGATTAATCACAATACTTACCTTTGTAAGTGATCTAGCAAATTGACTTGGTTGTGAATCAGCATCCTCAGGTCTGTTCCAGCTCTCAACAATCTGAGGCAATCCACGCAGGTGAACTAATAGCCTTTCTCTCATTATTTGAACCAGCTTTGTATGTATTTCATCCCGGTGAACCTTGTAATCCTGATTAGAGACCCAAAACAAAAGATAAGTTCATGGTCTGTAGACTGAAAAGTTACACTTGTATGTTTTCCCATTCATTAATACATAAGAACGAATGAAAAATGCAAGCATATCCTAGAAAAACATTGCAGCTCCCCAGAAAACAGTATGCATCTACAAAAGATAAATAAGCAAATTGGTACAAGATGACGATGATGTTGGAGCTCCATCCAGAGACAAGACATCAACCTTACTCACTAAACATGAAACTGCCAGATTAACATCAGCAGCAGATGCGACCCTTGGTAAATTGCAAATAGAAAAAGTATATATATTAGAAGAAAAAATATACACATCAGTGCATACAAATGGGATGTTCCTACTTATTGCAAGATCATATAAATTGTCATTTGAAATTGACAACAAAAACATTGAGCATCACAAGTGCACAGCCAATTAGTATAGCTGAAAACGTTACCCTAAATTGAAGTTAATAAGTTAGTTGGGACAAAGTTGTCTGAGTATTAGGGGAAGTGGTGTGGTACATACGCAGAGAACTACAGTGAAAGTAAGAGATTAAGTGACATAACTATACCTGAGCTACTCTGTCAATCTCTGATAAAAGCAATGCCTTCCGCGTCTCAGGTACTTTTAGGAAGAGAATTTGCCTGATAGCTTAGTACAAACACAAAGCCAAATGTCATAAACAGGAACTTCTACATATATATTCTAATGTTGCACAAAGAAAACATCAGATGCACACAAAGAAGGATAGATTTAAGCATCATAAAAAATTAAGACAAAATGCTAAAAGTGATTCTTGGTTATACCAAGATAAGCATGCAAAACAAGCCAGCAAATCTTCCAAAAGCATATGTCATGTAAACATGTACCATTAACTAGAAAAGAACAACAGAAGCTGTGCAAATTCACACTATTTCCATGTCAATACTAAACAAAGTCCATAAAAATGAGGCAACTTTACACTTTTATCTGTACTGATCCAAGCTTTTTCCAAATTGTGCCTAAAAGCTACATATTATCAAGTTTGTTCTAAAACTTTCCGCTAACAGACACTTCTATTGATCAAAGGAAGCTCCAACAACTTTGTGTACCTCAATATCTAAAAAAAAGAGGTACAAGATAGAGAAGCAGAATCAAACATACATGCAAGCATGGTGAAAAACAAAGCAAAATAACATTAACCTCACACACAAACTGCTTCATTAACAGTTTGCAAATGAAATATAACACAGATAATGCATCCACAATGTTATTAAAGAGGACCCTTACAATTTGAACAAGTAGCAGAATATTAAATTATCATCACCTACCAGGAATAATTGCATAAGTAAAACTGATAACTTGACTTGCTAGGGCCAGATGTTTAGAGGTAATAGACTTCAAACCAGACACCTGCAATTCCATATAAACCAATTAAAACTATTGAGATGATTAATCTACATATGATTAAGTTCGTATATAACGCAATATCAGTACAGAATGAATAAAAAAGATTACAAAAGTGTTTACCACCTATAAACATGAATTTATAAATCTTACAAAAAAAATAAATTAAATAAAAAGAAAAGGAGAGAAAAAGAATTTATAAAATTTCAATTATCAATTCAAAGACTTCCAGCTACACAAGATATCCAAAAGAAAAGTCCATAAACAACTCTAGATAGATCCGTAAATAGTTCTGACTCAACAAAATCAGTTAAACATTCCAGGACCTTCCTGAATTTTTATTACATTCAAAAAACAAGTTTCAACAAATCACAGACGAAATTTTACCTGCATAGCACCAGCACCAAGAACAAGCTGACAAGTCCTGGTATTGAAAAATTTTAAAATCTCCACAACACGATGAACAACTTCCGAAGAGAGTGCAGGCAAATAGTTATTCATATCAATGTACTCTGACAACATCTTCACCAATATTAAGCCACTGGAGAAAAGAATAATAAAAAATTTACATCAATACCCATTCATCATAAAAGCTTCTACTAGCTTATAGCAATAAAAATTATATCAGAAAGGAAACTAAACGTAGAAGATTAGCATCTCAATTGAAGAATCAGTCAACACAAGGATAAAAGGAAAACAAGCATCACAAAAAACACAGCAGATTCAAAACAGAAAATCTGTTTATGCTCAAGCAAAAGAAAAATTTTGTAGGGAAAAGAAACAAGGAAACAACAGAGAAAAAGAAAAGATGCAAAACAAGATAACTAACCAGTTTACCATGTGATAACCAACACCTCCATAGGTAAGGGTTTGAGATGCAGATTTTCCACGCTCCTTCAAGTTACTATTGTTACTCTGAACAGGGGGCGACCTGGAATCTGCTTTATTTCTTTCAATTGCCTCAGCTGAAGATTTAGATTTCAAATGGGGATTATTTGGTTGAGATATTTCACTTGAATCTGTCCGTCCAATTTGCTGATCATTTTGTGGTCCACTGTCATTGTTTGTGGCTACTTCACTGTAGTTTGTTGTTATATTACCTTGGACATCATCCATACTATCAGAAACCAATTCTTCAAAGCAAAATAATGAAGTTACAATGGCCTGAAATTCATCAGGAACATCTACTTCCGCCCATGTTTCTTGGTCAAGTACCGCCTTGATTTTTGTCATCTACAAGGACCAATAAACAATTACTTACTAACAAACATAGTTCTACAGAGTAAAGTCTATAAGAACTAAATCTATTTAATCAGGAATTCAAACTAACTCGAGATTCATGCTGGAAGTCAACATAGGCTTTGGCTTGTGACTGCAGTGTTCCTCGAATGCTATATCCCAACCTTCCACCAATCTGTTATGTTAGCACAGAATGGAATCAAAACCATAAACAAATAAATTGCATCCTCCAATTCAAATACCCAAAAAAAAAAAAAAAAAAAAAACGATACCTTCTCTGTAGCAGTTATAAACTCTTGGGTGATGTTGTATATGCTCAAGAATTCCTGCAATTTCAACCTAGGATGCAGAAGTACACGGACTCCAAGGAGCTTTGCCCATCTTCCATGAGCAGCATCACATGCAGCAAAGACAGCTTCCGTGTTTTCTCTCAATACGTCAGCTCTGTCAATGACAGGATGTAACATCCACATTTTTGATAGTAATATCAGTTAGAATCAAACGAAACCTTGGGAACTAGAAACCACTTCTAAATTGCAATCAAGTTAAACATAGATTCTATGAAGGTTGGAAGAAGTAAATAACAATAAAGAAAGATCGATCAAAAAATCCTTCTGTGTAATGTCCATCTCAAACAGGTGCTGCAGATACCACGCTACAGCACAAGGTAAGCACAATTGTACTTAGAAAGGAGCCAAACTGGCACCTTTTACAGCATAATAGCAGCTGATGCGCTACAGAGAAGTAAAAGCTGCTTATACGTTGGTCACAAGCATGAGATAATTGGAAATCATTAAAATGCACTCTTAAGAACTACGCGGGGACAATCTCAATGTTTGAAAGGCTTCCCATCAACAAATTCCCACAGTTCAGCTAAAAACTAAATCTAGCAAGAAAGAAGGAAAGAATTAGACCTTCATTTACTATACAGGTAAAGCTGGAAGGAAAGATTTACACCCTCTTTGTTCAAACCATAGGTAACAACTACCAACTGCCACGGGAACTTATCCAGCTTTCAACAAATATAATTTTTTTCATATGCTCACTAGAAAGAAAGGAGTTAGTATAATCTCTAATTTTTCCCTTTCTTTATTGGCAAAAATACTAAATTTACAACTAGAAAATTTTACATCCCAATATGGCCACAAACCATTAACAAGACATTTTCACTCTTTCTAACATAATTGACTGATGGAGAAAAAGAAATTATGGAGCCTCATACTTTAAACCCCTTTACATACAAACAACATGAGCAAATATCTAAAAATAATCAAAGATTAATATCATATACAAATGAAAAAGAGATCTGACATGAACTTAAATCATGTGAATAGCATTGTGAAACTAAAACAATGAAAAAGATTTTAACCTGAAATTTCTTGTCATATTTGTAGGGCTGGCTGCATCATTCGCTTTTCCCTGAAATGAAGGGATCTTGGCAGCATTTCTTAGAGGTGAATACGTAAGTGAGCCACCTTGAACAGAGGTATCTTGAGCTGTTTCTGCGGCTGCAGCACCGACTGCAATTGCAGCAGCAACTGAATCGGCAGCATAATGATCATCAATGTTGCACATAATCCACTCAATTGCCTTTTTCACTTCAGCAGCCCGCATCAAATGTGCCTGCATTCACTAAAAGAAAATAATTCATATTACATCTTTTTTAAATAATAATTAATCTGAAAAAAGAAAGTTCAAAGTTCAAATTACAAAAGAAAGACTCTGTTTATGACTATCCATTCATCATAATTGATGCTTAAAAGTTTAAACTAGTAAAACAATCAGACTGGCTTAAATTAAAAGAGGCTGATAAATTCTGGATATTTCCTTTTAAATTCAATGCATTCAAGATGATTTTTCATAATGTACTTCTGTATGGATTGAAAGTTACATGTTAACACAAACCCAACCCCCTCTCCCGAACACCATAAATAAATAAATAATACGAAAACAAAAGGAGAAAAAACGAGGAATCACAGCCATTGGGAGAGAGAGAGATACAGTTTCTTCATCCAGCAATTGGAGCTCATGGAACCCATCAATCTGGCAAGGTCCAACAATTTAGATATCACCACAGCTGGTTCTTTCAGAAGGAGGTTAAAGCACCTGCCATATCAGAGAAGCCCAACTTCTATCCCATGTTGGGCTTTAACTCAAGAAGTTGGACATGCTACCATGTCTCACAAGTAAACTATCCTATCTTGGGTCATCCAAGCAAGTACTGTATACTTGATATTCAAAAATTACATCCTGCCCAACAAAATGACCATGCCCATACCCATTGTTCACTACTGAATTTATCAAATCACAATGAGGTTCCAATCTTGAATTAGTCAATGGGCATTTGATAGTCTTAGGATTACACAGTTGTGTGTGGACAACTTATCCATTCTTGTATACGTTTTATTTTAATAGACTATCTTTGTTTCCTAGTAAAGAAAAAGGTGATTCAATTCAATAGTATTTTCTATTGCAAGAATAGCCAGATAGTAAAGTATACATTACCCGAACAATCAGGAAAATAGCACCCAAAAGTTGAACAAAGCTTTCAGATGTCAGACTCCTCAACTTGCTTGCAAGCGATGAGCCTCCACCTAAGTCACCAAATTAACGTTAAGAAATGGGAAAAGGCAAAGGAACAGAACAAGCACACACAAGGTTGAGTCTGAAAGGAAGTAATATCAGACATAATAAATATATTGTATGATTAAATTCTCACCATCTGCATCCACTGTACGATCTCCAGAAGAGAAATTCGAATCCAGAGGTTGAGCAACAAGAATGGGAAGCAGCTCTGCCACAGCAGTCTTAATAGCAGTTTTCATATCCGCAGTTAGCGTGTCACGATATATCCTCAAAACAGAGGGCAACTTAGCCTGAAAAGAACATTCTCTGTCAAACATTTAATTGCATTGAACCCAGAGGCTAACACCACTATTTTAAAGCAGTGAACGGGAGCGTTAGATGATTAACAGACCCAAGTAAATAAATTAAATATTTACAATAAAAAACAATGGAAAGGAATAACAAAGAAAGTAGTCATAAAAAATAACTCACTGTTCTGAGCAACCCAATGACAAGAGGGAGAAGCCTATCTCGAAAATTAGATGTTTCTTCCTCATCCAATGTAACCTTCTAAATAAATCAATCAAGTAATCAGTCAGACAAATTGCATCATCAAACTTAATCATGAAGTCTACTTTAAAAGAGTTAATCAAAAACAACACAGCTGTTTTTCTTTGCTAATAAACACATAGACACTCATTAATGCAAAAAAGAGAAAAAGAAAGACACAAAGGTGAACTAAAAGACTACCACAATTAAAACAAGGAAAACAAATCAATTCCTGACAAGCTTAAAACCTGATACCTTGACAGGATCCCAAACATGAACAAAAAAAAATCCCAATTTTTTTTTTAAATAAAAGAAAGAATAACCCTCGAAGAAACAAACACTTAAAAAGACTAAATGTCAACTTTATTTCACAATGAACCAACCTCATACTTTATGATCTCGTCAAAAAATCCTTCTATTTCTTTTGTCAAATGACACAGAAAATGGCTAACATATTACATCATCACCGAAATAAAGCTCCTTTGCCACATCAAATGCACAAAAGTCCATAAACAACAATAAATAAGATGCCAGAATAACCCACAGCGTGATATTTCAAAATATCAGATAAGACTAATCATATAAGTTGAACCACCTGACACCATAAGGGCTAATATTGCATGCCAAAGTCAGATGCACAACTAGAAAACTAAAAACGGCACATAAGAATACTGTGCTTCTGGCATCAAGTGAAAAGGAGATGTGAAAGCTTCTTACGAGACAAGAGATAAGAATAAGGCACAAATAAATTATTGATGCAGAACTTCTAACTCTCATATGGAACAAAAATGATTACAACACACAAGAATTTCACTGCTAATAAAGACACATCATTGGCCTTAAAACAACAAATCCAGGTTTATGAAGCAAAACTTCTTCACATCATCAAATAGCCAACCGAAACCGAACCCCAAAGATTGCTCATAAACCAAATTTGCTTAATTATAACAAATAATTGTGTATTTTCATATTTGGGATCTAGTGAAGACATGATATGAAACTGCTATTTCCTGCTGGAAGTGTTAGACATCCATCTTAGGAGTGATGCCTAGGTTCTTTCTTTCGCCAATGAAGAAATGAGTACTTATGACGAACCCCTAAGGTTTGTAGAAGTATCAATTAGGCCCAAAAGTTTTTGAATTATAAGGAGACCTCCACGCATGCATGGCCATTGATGAACATAAAATTCTCATCTTGAATTATATTAAGACCCCTATAATTAGTCTTTGCTTGTTAACTAATAGCCTTAATGGAAAGTCTCTTTATAATTTAAAAAACTTTGGGTTTTTTGAGTCTAACTGACACTTTCTTAAGGTTATGTAACCTCTGATGCCAGTTGGATGAGTGATACATCTATATCAGGTGCAAAACACCTAGGTTTCTTTCTTTATCTTTTTTCTCTATTATCTCCCTTATCATCCATCTTATCCTTTCCCAGCCTTCCTTTATCTACTTGACCTGCTATAGTCTCTCCTAAAACCTTAAAGCTTACAAGGCAACAGATAAACACATTACAACTTGATTTCAAACTTGTGCAAGACTAAATTTAGCAAGTCCATGTGTGTTCTTGGGACATTAAAAAGGTTGCTCTAATATGATGGTTGAGATTTGAAGGTGCTAAAAAACCAATGTCTATGCAGAAAACTCCCAGAACCTACCACACTAAATCAAATTCTAAAGCATGACCAACAAAAGTGAAACATCATCTACAAAGAATCACTAATTATTGTAATAGAGAAATTATTTGTAGATACTAAGCTGGTATGTCATGTAATGATAAATATAGTTCCGCTTTGTCTATAACTCCACAATTTACTGCAGAACAACACTCCATAGCAGCAATGATTAAGAAATTGCTTCTGCAGACAAATATCACAAAACTGTACAAAAGTGAAAACCTAAGAGTTCAGTTTCAACTTTAAAAAGCCATAATTAAGCTTACTTCATCATCCTTCCCATTTGAGGAAATAGATGCTCTAGCTTTTGCTTTGGATAAAATAGCCACATCAGTATCTCGAGCATCGTCTATTGCAGCATGCATAAACTCTGCCGAAAGAATGCTACAAAAATAAATTTAATAATTAAAAGAAATTACTTTTTGTTAAAAATGAGAAAAAACAGAATAGCGTGCACATACGATGTGACAACTGAAATCTCATTGCCAATTGGAATCATAATTACCACAAAACCATCATTAACACCATTGCTAGTGGCATAGAAGAGTACTCATCATCACATTCTCATTGCAAAATCTTAGTTGATTAAAATTCTCATTGCCAAATCTTAGTTGATGATTAAAATATAAGTTGAGTGGTGGATATAGCATTATTGCAATCACACAAGGACACACTGAACATATGATGATTGTGTTGCTTCCCTTCCACATGGCTGGGATTGAGTTGCAGTAAGGGAGAGCTCCATGGAAACCCAAAAACACCCATTGGAGTTACTTTTAGATTTCTTAAGTTGTCAACTCAGGAGCAACTTATCCTAACATAGAATCTGTGCATGTCAATTTTATTGGTTGAAAAGATGTTATAAAATCAACATTAACCAAGGTATCAACACCAAAAGACTAGTTATAAAAGCCTTCAAAAGATTATCCCTCATCACAAACCAGCTCACAACTTCAAGCAAGTTTCAAAAAGAAATCTCAGTAATCTTCTAATTTGCCGGAACCCAGAGGGCAGTGTAGAACAAGAAAAGGGTGACACAAATCAGAACACACACAGATAATGTCACAGTTTAATATCACCTAAAAAATTTAAAATGTACCTGTTAATTGAATCTATTGAATTTGCTACATGATCCCGAAGATGACGAAAACAATGCAAACCAGTAAGCTCATCCCCATCCTATCAAAGACAGAAACAATAAGACAAGTGGAAATTAAAACTTCAAAAGATTGAAAATGTAATAATTCTTTGATCAGTGAAAGAAAAAAGACATTACAATTTTAAATCTTATACTCAATACTACATAGCCCATGCAAATTTCAATAAATAAGGATAACAGAAGTACAAACGATGCTTGATACTATAATGGAAAAAATAGAAGTTCTCCGAAATCAAACTCAACAAAAACTTTGGAACAATAAAGTAAAACAAAATTAAAGCATGTTTCATCGCTCGAATATAACACACCAGCAAAGTCTGCAAATCATCAGTGACATCCAGAGCTCCAGCACAATCTGCGGATGCAACAAGCTGTGTGACAGAAACATAAAAGCAATTCATTTTCCAACATCAACAAAAAGCAATAGCAAGATATCCAGACCATAAAACTTTTACCAGAGCCCTAAGCATAAATGAAAATGGACTAACAATAACAATTTTTGGATAAAATATAGTAATTTGATGTCTAATAGAATATATTTTGTATATCAGTTAATAAATCTATAATTTCTACTCAAACTTCATATTGGGTTTAGAAATTCAAGAACAAACAAAAAAATGCAATGAATCAGCAAATTCCATCAGACTTAACAGCCTTAAAACAAACATTTTCCAAAAATACCACATTACTGCTGCTTATACCACAATATGTTAGATTCTAAAAAATCTCAACAGAAAATTGAATCTAATTATCTATACAGCCACACTCATTCTACAATATCACAACAGTAAATCACAGGACAATCATTAATTTAAACATATCCAATGATCTACAATACCCAGTATCCATAGTTCTTTTCAGATAGCATTACTATATGTGGTTGTAAGGAATAAAACAAGCAGACAACAAAATAAGCATATAACAACCAAAAAAAAATCTAGACACCAATACAAGAATAATTACGAAATAACTAACAGAACAAACAGCAAACAGTATTAAAAGAAAATAATAACATTTTAAGAATTGTATCTAATTATCCAGGAAGGCACGTTCATTCTACAATACCTCGACCTTAGATCACTAGATGATGATTAATTTATCCATATCCAACCATCTAAAAGACCAACTATCCATAATATCATTTCAGATATTATTACCATCCGCAGTTATAAGAAATAATACAATAATACAATGTAAAGAGCACAATAACTAAAATAACTAACAAAACAAACAGTAAACAGAATTACAAGAATAACATTTAATAATGTACCAGTTTAAGTGTAGATACAGCCTGGTTAACATCCAAGATAAGTCTCAATTTCTGCTGCAAAGCCAACAAATTACTCCTTGTACCATTCAACTCCTGAATCTGCCTCGCAGACTCCACCAAATCGGTATCCAAAAGCCGAATCGTCTCCTTCAATGCTCGAATTCTACTACACCCCTCCACAATCTTCACGTTCAAATCCTGTAACTGCCCCTGCGCCTCGAAGAACGAATTCGAACGCAACGAAATCTCCTTCACCAAATGCAACTCCACAACATCCAAATATTGCGAAAGCTTCTCTTGCAAGACAATGTTCTCCGTCACGTTAGAAAACGGACACGCTGCTCGAAAGGTCGCTCCCTCCGACAACGCGAAATCCTCTTTAAAATACAGCGCCGGAACTTCCCGTAAACACGCCACCAACGCCTCACCTTGCCCGCCGATACTCTCCAAATCGATGCTCTCCTTGCTCGCGTGGTTACGAATGTCTTCGAATCGGTGATACGATTCGGAAATTGTCGACAAATAAGGTTGGAAATCCGATCGCGTCAGGTCAGAGGAGATTTTCGTGTTAGGAGCTAACGGCGCGAATTCGGGAGGAGAAATGAACGTGGAAGAGGACCACCACCCGCCCCAGGAAGGATCCGACCCGACGTTAGGGTTGTTGAGAATCGACGAGAGGCTTTGGATTGTGGCATCGGAGATAGATTTGTTGAATTTCGACAAGGAGGACGACGTTCTAGAATGAGTGGCGGATTCAATCCGAGACAAGGACCTTCCCGAGAGGGAAGGCTGTGGATCCATGGAGCTACTCAATGTGTTAACAAAGCATGAAAGAATTGAGCGGAATTCAGGTGACGAAAGCGAAACACTAGATCTGGGATTGAGGCTGAATGGACGGCTGAGATCGAGAGTTGAGGTGTGATATGAAGTTCGAGATCTCAGTGCTTCATTTCGTTTACGTTTGCTCTGGTTTGATTTGGATCTGACAAGAAGGAGACTGGAGGGAGAGGAGGAACACATTTTGGGGTAGTAAGCCTAAATTTCAAATAACCCCCACTATTTCTTAAATTATCAAAAATTCTCTTTTAGTTACTTTCTCCCCCAAATATAGATTTTTTTTTTTTTTATATAACTAAGGTATCCAGGTCAGTTTGCGCACATCTCAACTAATCCCAAAGTCCATAGAACACGCCATAAGCTTAATAGGCCAAGTAAGTTACAAATGTAGTCGATGACCATTTTATAAGACTCAAATACAAGACATTTAGGTAACCCACTCAAATGGCTAAAGTCTTGTCGTCTGGCCACAAGACTAATAGTTAATATCTTTTTAGTTATCTTTTCTAGCCAGTTTGAAGGGGTTAATTTATTTTTCCTTGAGAAAAAGCTAAATATCAAGGGCCCTACAATTGTTGAAAAGTATCAGATACCTCCTTATATTCCCAAAAACCCTAGGGGGTGCGTTTGGTTTAGGGTCATATAAGATTACTCCGGTAATCTTCATTTAATTTTCAAGATTCTCTTGTTTGGTTTGTAAGTAATAAAATATTACAGTAATCTTTTGTTGCAAATAATGTTTACTATTGGTAATATAGGAGATAATCACATTACCTTGTTAGGGGGTGTTATTAAAAGATTACCGAGGTAATCTAATCTTAAATTATTTTGCCCTTAATTAAATACCATTTCAACCACAATTGCCCTCGAATGTTTACTAAAAAACCATTACCCAGACCCCCTACATTCGAGAATTTAGCTAAAACACCATAGTCACAAAAAAGTTTGAAAGTTAACAAAATACCCCTAGCCACCCAAGACCACCGTCAACTGCCGATGGCAATTGCCACATTAGCGCACGACCAACAGGATCTGGCCAGTTGTGTACCGACCTGCTTGTTTCCAGCTTTCGATCTAGTCGAAAACAACCAAATCACGGCCAAGATCTGGCCTTTTATGGCAAGATTTGTGGCCATTTCACGGCCACATCTTTGGCCATAAAACGGCCTTACTAGCACACGTCCGGTGGTGATAGCTGGCTATCGGTAGTCGCTTGGGGGTGGGTGGGGGTGATTTTGCTACAAATTAAAGTTTCATATGGTTGTGGTGTTTTAGCAAAATTTCAAATACAGGGGTTTAAAAGAAATGATTCAAAAAATAATATTATATCAATATTTTAAAAGGAGAGCAATTTAGTAATCTATATAACATACCCACCCTTTTACCTCCCAACCAAACATATTAGTATAACATACCCATCAATTTATTCTAGCCTAATCAAATACATTTCCCTAAACATTTCCAGTAATCTTCAAGGTGATATATCTTTCCATTAATATAATATTCCCAATAATACAACATTCTCTTGACTAAATGCACCCTATAACATATCATAAAACCCCCCAATAAAATATTAAATATAATAAAAAGCTCTAATTAAGGGTGCTTTTAATAGTTTTTGAAAATCATTGTTGCACTCGCACTTAGCTATCTCTCGAGGGTCGAATAAATAAACTCCTGCTTGAGGTAGGATTGAACAGAAATCCCCAAGACGGGGTGGGTCAATTTAGGTACCAGTTTCGCCTTTTTAGGAATCGACCCAAGAACCGAGGGCAACATAATTTTAGCAAAAATTGGGGGTTATTTGTAATTTTACGGTTCATATAAATTATGAATTCGAGTTCCATTTCTAATTCTTTCGTTCTTCGTAATCCTGTTACTTCTCTTCTCCCTAGTTAGTTAATACGGGTACGGCAAAAAAACGGTACGGGAATTATACGGGTATAATACGGTAAATGGTGAAAAATACGTTTATAAAAATTCGGCCATAAAATTCGGATACGGAAAAAATACGGTACGGATATATACGGGTTTAATTCGGTGCATTGTCAATAATACGTTTTGAAAAATACGGCAATATCAATCTTAGTTTTAACACTTTTATGGACTACCTGGTTAAAATCAACATAACATTTCCCATACTTGGTCAAATGCAATTTGAATGTATTTACAAGAACATAAAAGAGAAGTAGAGAACATCATCAAATACCTGGTCAAATGCAAAGTATTTAATTAACCAATAACACAAATACACAATATATAACTGATATTCAAATTATAGTCTCCAGACTCAAACAATTCCCAAATTCTCCCATACTTGCTTGCCTCACTTGTACAGGTTCGTGAAGAGGGCTGGACGAGTGGAATGATGGAGAAGACTCTATTTACTTGGTATCAATTTTAATTTTTTGTTTTTTCAAGTTCTTATTTTTAATTAAACGGATATTTGTAATCAAATATTAATTGAATATTCCCACCCAATTGAACTACTAAATAGACTAAACTTTGTCCTAAAAATAGTTCATCACCCCTTTAACACAATCAAATAATATTATAATTTATAACAACATGAATTCTTCCTTTAAAATATCAATTACTAAAAGAACGGTAATATATTATTAAATGAATAATGAAATAATATGAAATACAATGGTACAGATAATATAAATAAACGAATAAATAAAGAGATCCTAACTTCACACTGCACTCATTTCACATCATCACTCTACTGTCTCTACATAATCAAAACGGCAGCAAACAACCCAACTGCCAAAGATCCAGTACCAGCAAATCTGTTAAAAATGGCAGCGTTCTCTGCTGGAGCAGGAGCTTGAGACGGTGGGAAGGCGATCGACGAGGGAGAAGTCGTTGGAGCCGTAGAAGAAATCGACGGAAGAGGGGACAGCGGTGAGGTGACGACGACAGGAGAAGGAGCAGCCGCCGGTGTAATCTTCGAAGGAGACGGCGCAGCCACTGGTCGAGTTTTGGAAGCGGAAGGAGGCAAAGATGTCGGAGCCAGAACAGGAGCTGGAGACTGAGCCATTGTGGAGGCAAAGAGGAGTGAGATTAGAAGGAAAGAGATGAGAGGTGTTCTTGAGAAAGCCATTACAGTTGCAGAAGATGATGAATTTTGAGGAGAGTTTGTGTTTGTTTGTTTGTACATAGCGAAGTGAACCAGATCTGTTTCTGTTATAATTTTTTGTATAAACCCACCAAAACGACGTCGTTTTGGGGTGTGAGGTTTTGTTTTTTTTTTTCAAAAAATCGCGAATAATTCGCGAATAATTCGCGAATTATACGCGAATTATACGGTATACCTTATTATACGCGAATTATACGGCAGATTTTATAAAATTCGGATACGCACGTATTATACGCGAATTATACGGCTGTCCGTATAATTCGCGTATAATACGCGAATTAACTAACTAGGCTCTTCTCACGTTCACAAATCGCAAGTTGTGAAGTTGATTTCTCTCTCGGCTTCATGCCATTCTTGTTTGTTCTCGTTCCCATTCGGCTATATCTATACAAAGGGGAGGGAGAAAAAAAAAATCTCTCAACTTTGAGGCTTCTGTCAACGCCACCGCTGATCGTTCTCACCATCTTTCGGTGCCAATCCCAAGCTTTCCTATCATCTTGGCTGCCCTCATCTGCTTGGTTGCTAAACCATCAGGCTTCGAAGTCGCGCAATTGCGCTTGCACCAGCCAACCGCTCGCGTGACCCACTCTATGCACAATTGGTTTTGCGCGTGACAGTCGATTTGTGCGAATCAACGTGCCTAGTTCCTCACAATCACATTGCCCCAACGCGCGATTATGTGTTGCTTACTGGGCTTCAAGATCGACCTAGTCTGTGACACCATAAGCCAGTGTGCCTGCCTTCCTTGCGCGTTGTTTGCTTTTGTTTGTCACCTCCATACTGAAAATTGTGTTTTGTGGAGTTGATTGATTGTTGTTGAGTTAAGTTGTGGAATCGATTGTGTTTGTGGAGTTATTGTGGTTTGTTTTTTGGAGTGATTCGTTTGTTTGGGTTGGTTGAGGTTGGGTTTGTTTTCAACTGCCCTCCACTTGCTTGATGAAAGTCCTTACCCAATTGCACAAGGTATATTATTTTTAATTTATGTGAACAATATAGGGTATATTTGTAATTTATGTGAACAGTACAGGGTCTCGAAACCTAAACCAAAACCTACAGGTTTCGGTTCCAGTTCCAGTTCCAATATTTAGGAACCGCACAGTAACAATTTCGACTCCAATTCCTAAAACTTAGGAATTTGTATTATGCGGTTCCGTTTTCGGTTCCAATTCCTTAGTGTTAGGCAGGTACTCGACCTACTCAACCCCAGCAAGTTTTGAGGGGATAATTGTTAGTCCCTATAGTTTTAGTTTCTAAACCTGGGACAACTTTATTTTTTACTTTTAAAATCATCCTGCAAACACGGACGTTACTGTGAAATTAACAGATGAAGGACATATCTGACTTTCAATACTAAATAAAACTTTTTAAATGTAAAAAGTTATTTAAAGGAGGTTGAGTTTTTATTTTTATTTTAAATATACAAATATTTTTTTATAAAAAATATATTAAGTATTAATATAAGATACATGTTTTACTAAATCAACTCTTTTTCACCATATATTTCCTTGTCGTAAGTCGTACGGTCGTACCCCACCGCCACACTGCGCCCTCTCCGCAACCCACCCACATCTCACCTATGCACGATGAGGCAAAACCAGCCCCTCCCATGTGACGAACCGCACGGCGCCTCCGAACCAGCCTCAGCTGTAAGCCGTCGCCGCCTTTTAACCACCCTTGCGATGAGCGGTGCGCCGCCTCTTAATCACTCCAAACGAGATGCACCACCCAATTCGACATCTGCCCCATCCCATCTGCAAATTTGTGGTTCTGTGGGCTTCTTTCGTGTTATGGATTTTCTTTGGTGTAGTTTGTATTGTTTGGTTTCTGTGTACATGGTTCTGTTGTCGTCGAAAGAAACGTTGACGAGATTGTTTGGGTCATGAGGCATGTTTGGGTGGTTCAGATTGTGGTGCAATTTGGTTTTTGATTAGAATGGTTTATGGGTTTATGTTTTAATGGTGGCCCCGGTGATTTTAGAGGTTGTAATGGAGTGGGAAATGGTCATGGTAGAGATTTTCTTTTCTTCCTAATTTTGGAGTTGAATTGGTGGATTATGTTCGTTTATTTTTAAACTTTAATTTTTCTTTAATATGGGTTAAATTAAATTCTACCTCTATAGGTTTTTAAAAAAAAATTATTCAGAAGGGCATTTTTGTCTTTTAATTCTATTCATGTGTCAGTCAACCTAATTCAATAACGGTGGTTAGTTTCACTGTTTCAGACTTTCAGGGACTATTTTGTTTGTAAAAAATTATTAAGTCCTGAATAGGAAAGCGATAAGTCAGGGACGGCTAACTTTTTTCCCAATTTTTGACGGAGTTGTAAGGCTTCTTTTGAATTTTAGTATTTTACCAAAGGTTAGGGAAGGCCATAAAATTTGCCCATCTCTCAAGGGGGCGAAAATAATCAATCTCTTGCTTGAGAGGAACTTAGCGTAATTAATCATATTTTGCGGAGTTAAAGGGTTTTTTTGAATTTAACCAAAGGTTGGGGGAGGTGGCGAAAATTTTCCCTAGTGGTAATAGCACTATGAAAAGTTGAAAACATCCGAGTAGGCCGAACTTGGCACTTGCCGTCGGTCCCGCCATAAGTCCGAATGCGCCGTTCATTCCAGATGGTGACGTTGGGAACGTCACTGCTAAAATGGTATGATCAAATTAAATTAAATTATTTAATAATTATTAGTATGAGTATAGTTTTACCAATATTTATTTTATAATTATTAAGCATGATTATAATTACATCAACTTTAGGCCTAAATGCTATAATATTGTTTAAATACATAACCAAAAAGAAGTAATATTACATAAATTATTTACAAAGTTGATGGGTTACTCCCATGTATTAAATCCAATCTCCTATGTATGATAAATGAACTTTCTAGTTTCTAGCATTCTTTGTCATACAAATAAAGAATTTAGTCGAATAGTAGAAAAACAACCCAAAAAATTGATAGAATACTTGCAGAAGTGCTTTTTTATGAATCATATCTGGTTGAGATCAAGGTTTTAAAACCCGCCTTGGGGTGAAACCTGGGAAAGTAGTTGGGTCCCAAGTTGACTAGTTTAATCGGATTGATCAGTGTTGATGTCAATATGATGATGTCATCATGCTAACGTCCACATGAAAGAAATTTCAATTTTTTTTTACGACGCACGTTAGTGTGCGTTATTATTTCAGGAGCAAGTTAGCATGCGTCGCCACCAACCTTTTTTCCCCTTTTTCTAGCTGTTTTCTCATCCAAAATACCGTTGTCACCACCACTAGAACCCCACCCTCTCCTCTTCAAAACCATGCACTTTATCCCCTCTCATCACTTAACGATCGCAGGCAACAGCAACTGCATCGATTGACTATCCTTTGCTGGTTTCTGGCTGTTTTGAGCGACGACAACCCCAACCACCACCACACTTAGACTCACTGGCTACTCCCCTATAAAGTCCCCAAAGTTCCCAAGCCATTGCACCCACCGATCGCCGACAATCACAAGTTAGGGTTTTGCCATTTCTTGGCCAAAATCCGATGATCAAAACTCAATCTGACATCACATCCTGACTCACTGTGATCCGCCATTTAAAACCCCTAACCTCGATTCTTGTTTGCCCGCTAAACGCCATCTGATAGCCACCTCTTGAGTAACCCGATTTTGGCAAAAAAACTAGTTGGACCGATGGTTCGCTACAGTAACATCGGCTCAAATGTGAGTCAAACCAGGTTACTCTTATTACTGGATTTTTACCCTAACCAGTTCGAGTTAGCCTTCGATTCCTGGTTAAACCAGTTGGGTCGAGTTTTAAAACCTTGGTTGGGATTACATATGAGAATGTTCATAATTGCCATAAATTATAGTGTAACATTTACGTTTATTAATTAGAAAAGACGTAACCTTTGAAACTTGAATGGATTTTCCCTGATGTCTAGCATTGTGCATTGAATGAACTTGAACAGCTATAAGATGTCTTGAAAATCAAAATCATTAACAAAAACTTCGATTAAATATTCTACTTTACGACAAGAATATATGTTAGCTCAAGAAGGGATACTTATTAGTTCACCTTTATATGGATTTTCAAGAATCTAAATGATTTGCCTCATATCTCAAGAAAGTCAATGTCTTGGGTATCACTTTGCCGCACATCAAAATTTGTATTATTTAAGGTGTAAGTTAATGACATTTTCATCCCTGATATTTGAAGAAAATATTTTGGTTCAACAAACAAGAAGGTTTGCTCTATTCATTGACTTTATGGGTTTGAACCATCTTAGGGTCATCTATCACATTTGTGTCTTACTTTAGAATATAAGACTTGTAGGGTATGCTTGTCATTTGAGACTTTTTAAGAATAATAAAATAAAATTAAAAAAATAAACCTTTTAATTTAAAAATCATAAAAAAATAAATTTAATAATAAAAGAAAAAAATAAAGGACAATAAATTATAAAATAAATTTTTATATGAGAATTTTTTTTAGTTTTGTTTTTGAAGGTAGGGATTTGTATTTTAAATCTTTAATTTTAGTTGTGAAAATGTTTTTAATTTTTTATTTCATTTTAATTTTATTATATTAATCTCCAAAGTCCTAATTTTTTATTCTATGTTTATTCTTCCTAATAAGACAAATTGGGTATAATAGACATTTAAGTTTCAAAACATTAGTACAATAGTCTTACAGGGCTTATAATGCCTTTTTCAGATTTTACTGGACCAGAGTAATACTTTCTTCAAACCTTAGGGATGAAAATGTCGTTAACTGTTCGAGGTGTGGACGTCTGCATCTTCTTTATTATTATTATTTTTTTAAATTTAGATTCGTATAAGGTAGCGATGATAAACATAAAATTCTACGATTTTCAATGCATAATGAATAAGTTTGTTATGCCAGAAAAAGTAGGGCTGACGTAGAGCTTCGTCAGTAAAGGATGGTCAGAGTTCAAAAGGGTCCTGCGCCGTCCAGGTGCGGCCACGTCGTGCCTAGCGCAAGTGGCATGGCTCTTGTCAGTGCAGCAGGTGAGTGCTAGGCCAGCAAGCGGCTAGAGATCGCCCACGTGTCAAAGCCTTACTTTAATCGAGGAAATCCCTCGGGCAGGTGATCAATGGGACGCAAAAAAAAAAAAAAAAGATTTGCATGACACCTACCCACTTGCAGCGTTCATTATCATTACCTTGAGCTTTCCCACTATAAATAGAGAACTTCCCTCTCATTTGAAGGGGTTAGCTGATTTTATGCTGAAATAGCTCTCTCTCTCTCTCTAAACTGTAACTCAGCTCGCTGAATGTGACCTGATCACACTCTCTTATTAATACAATAGCAGTGGACGTAGGATTCGCTTTAGAGCATCCGAACCACTTTAAATATTGCTCTTCACCTTTTATTTGATTCAATCCCCTCATATTACGTGTGACTTCCAAGTCATTTTAGCATTTTACACACGCGAGTAGTTGGTGTCAAAATCAAGCATCAACAGTTTGGCACTAGAAGGAGGGCCTGATTTAGTACCTACTCTTCATTAGAAAAATCTCTGACTAATCGGTCCCACAACAGCAAATGGCTCGCTGTTTCAAATCTAAGTGAACCAATCATGGTAATGAAGAAATCCCCCAGATCTAGGAGGACACTTCTCCCGAAATGCGGCCAGTCCAGCAGAATATCACGGGGGATATTCCTTCAAGCTAGCGGCTCGACCAAACCATCATGAGTTACCTGGACAGGTTCAATAATACTTTTTAAACAGTCCGCCAAAGGCTAAACTGATTGGATCGGGTCATGCCACCCGAATCCAATGAGGTGGTGCCACTGCCAAAAACGCCTGCAGGTGGCGTGAAAGCACGAAAAAGGGTGAAAGCCCATACCACGCGCACTGCAACACGTCAGAGAAAGGGAAAACAAGTGGCGCACAGCAGACCTAAGGGCTCCGAGGGACTAGCAAACATCGATCGCGCCCCGGGTAGATTACCCATGGCATTGCGACTCGACAATATGTCGCAGCATTAGTTGTCCTATGCCACGACGCATGGGCACTCCCATAAAGGTGCAAAGCAGAGAGATTCCCAATATCGTCAGAATGATGACTTCGATCGTCATCGTGCAGGGGATTCCCATTCTCCGCAGGTCGGTTCGTACCACCGCAGAGGTTGGGAAGACTCCTCAAATCACACGATGCAATCACACAGCTCTAGCTAGCGTGTGTTGAGATTGGCCAGAGCTTCAGATCGAGGTGAGAAAGAGTCTAATTTGCGGTCTTTCCTTAACTGCAACCATGAGGGTCGAACCCACGTTGCAGAAAGTGATCCCCAGGTAGCTCCGCTGCCTCAGATTGAGAAAACTACAGCGAGCTCTGGATCATTTAAAGCTCAGCAGAATAAGCAAAGGTAGGTCCAGAGGCGTCTCCCTTTTCTCCGACAGTGTTAGCTGCCCCTCTCCCATCAAGATTCAGAGTGCCCAACATGCGAGCATTCGATGGGAATTCTGATCCGCAAGATCATTTATACGAGTTCAACGACCTCATGGAACTCCACTAAGTCTCTGACTTGGTAAAATGTCGTTGCTTGGCACTAACCCTTACCGCCCATGCCAAGCGCTAGTCCAGGTCACTTCTAATAGGATCGGTCGGCTCATGGCCTCAAATGAGCTCGACATTTCTGAGGCACTTCTAGGCGAACAAGAAGTTCTCAATGCCGCTAAGCTACTTGAGCAATATACGACATGAGAGGGACGAACCCCTCTAATCTTATATAGACAGGTTCCACAGGGAGCTCCACAAAGTGGCTTATACTCCCGAAGAGTCTATTTAGACTCTCATCGTTGCGGGAGTTTGCCTGCAGACAGACTTATGGAAGGAACTACAATCTGAGGATGATGTTTCCCTCACTCACTTCTACAACCTTACTGAAAAGTACCTTCGGATCGAAAGTTCCGTGGCAGCTCTTAGTTGCCATGACCTCGGTCTGTCGGGCAGTGCTTCCAACCAAGGGGAGAGTATGAGGGTTGATCGCAGATGGGCTAATAATGATCACCAAACAGAAAAGAAGCAGCGATACAAGCCCAAGAAATCTTATGCCCCAATTCCTCTTCGCGATTGCAACAAGAGTCAATACACTCCTCTGAATGCCTCGGCATCAGCTATTCTGGATAAATCAAAGGAGGACGGTTTGCTCGGAGAGCCCGAGCCTATGAAGAATCCCCTCTCAGCCAGAAACAATAAAAAGTACTATCGTTATCATAAGGATAATAGGCACCACACCGATGAGTATCGGGCCCTCAAGCAAGCAATTAAGGACCTCATTAAACAAGGGCACTTCAAAGAGTATGTTGATGACTTAACTCTCGTAGGGAGAAAAATCAAGAGGAACCAGGGAAGAGGCGTCGTGGTCGCAAAGGTCTCTCAGTGTAGGGATCATCTTTGGAGGACCACATCCCGTAGGGAACTCTCGAGGTGCCTAGGAAAGGTATGCTCGGGAAGCCCGTCATGACCTTATAAGTGTCATGAGCACAATGCTGCGACCCGCCAAGGTTTGTAGAGTGGAGAAAATCACCTTCTCCGAGAAAGACGCAATGCGATTGCATTATCCCCATGAGGATGTTCTCGTTATCATGCCTGAAATAGGTCGGTGCGAAGTCCACAGGATACTAGTGGACAATGGAAGCGTTGTGAATATCTTATTTCAGCGAGCCTTCGAGAAGATGAAACTGGACGAGGCAGATCTGAAGCTTACCTCTATCCCTTTGTATGGTTTCACTGGCGATCATTTGATTCCCAAGGGGATGATCTCGCTCCAGGTCACGTCGGGAGAAACCAACGAGCTGACCAAAATGATTGAGTTTTTAGTAGTAGACTGTCCTTCTGCTTTCAATGGCATCTTGGGACGACCTCTACTACGAAACTTCAAGGCAGTCACCTCAATATACCATCTAAAGATGAAGTTTCCCACCCTGATGGGGATAAGGGAAGTAAGTGGATCTCAACGCGTATCTCGCGACTGCTATGTAAGGGCAGTGCAGATGGCGTGCAAGGTACAGGGAGTACCAGTTGGCGTCCCTGAATAGGCAATGCCAATCAGCAGGATCGAGCCACAGCTTGGCTTGGTTGAGGATGACATGGATCCTCGCATGCAGGAATGCTCTCACAGTGAGCCGGCTGAGGACCTATCTGAGGTATTGGTCGATCAAAGCGAGCCGACTCGAGTGTTGAGGATCGAGAGTAATCTCAACCCTCAGCTCGTTAATGACCTGACAAGCTTCCTTAGGGAAAATGTCGACGTATTCTCATGAACTCATGTTGACATGGTCGGGATTAGCTAGAATGTTATATGCCATGCCTTGAATATTGATAGTGCAGTTAGACCGGTTTGCTAAAAGAGGAGAGCAATGGACCCCAAACGGTATGCCGCCTTAAAAATCGAGATAGATAACCTCCTCTTGAATGGGTCCATTCGGGAGACGCTTTACTCGAGATGGGTTGCCAACCCGGTCTTAGTAAAGAAGTCTACTAACAAATGGCAGACCTGCGTTGACTTCACCGACCTCAATAAGGCCTGTTCGAAAGACAACTTTCCCTTACTGAGAATTGACCAGCTCGTCGATGCCACCTCTAGACATGAGCTATTGAGTTTTATACACGCCTACTCGGGATACAATCAGATTCTGATGTACGTGTCGGACGAAAAGCATACCTCATTTGTTACAGATCAAGGGCTGTATTGCTAAAAGGTTATGCCCTTCAGCTTAAAAAATGCTGGGGTGACTTACCAACGGTTGGTTAATCGAATGTTTTTAGAGCAGATCAGAAAATTAGTGGAAGTCTATGTTGATGACATGCTAGTAAAATCGCATGTCGCTTTAGATCACATAGCATATCTCGCTAAGATGTTCGGTATACTCTGAAGGTACCAAATGAAGCTCAATCCCCTGAAGTGTTCGTTCGGAGTATCCTCGGGAAAATTCTTGGGGTATATGGTTAACCAGAAGGGAATAGAAATTAACCCCGAAAAGATTCAAGCTCTCTTTAATATGAGGAGCCCGACCAACTGAAAACAGGTTTAGAGTCTTAATGGGCAAATAGTGGCTCTTAGTCGCTTCATATCAAGAACAACAGATCGCTACTTGCCATTTTTCAATATACTCAAGGCCAACAAGAAGTTCGAGTGGACTCCGGATTGAGAACAGACTTTTCAGAGCATAAAAAAGCTTCTCGGAAAGCCACCTCCCCTGTCGAAGCCGCTCCCTCAAGAAATTCTTCTCCTGTATCTATCCGTCTCTCAGCATGTGGTCAATGCAGCTATGATTCAGGAAGAAAACAGAGTCCAATGGCCAGTATATTACACGAACAGGCGTCTACTGAATGCCGAAATACGGTATCTAGAAATGGAGCGATTAGCTTATTTCCTGCTGGTCACCTCCAGAAAGTTGCAACCTTATTTCCATGCTCACACTATCCATGTATTGACCAATTACCCGCTCAGACAAGTCCTCTAAAAGCTAGAGGCTTCAGGTAAGTTGCTTAAGTGGGTGATGGAACTAAGTCAGTTCGATTTGCAGTACATACTGAAAGCAACCATTAAAGAGCATGCTGTTGATGATTTCATTTTGGAGTTTTCACACCAACCGATTTAGGAATCCGAGCAACAGTCCAGTGAAGTCACCCAGAAAACTATTCAGAATCTATTGACCTAGAGCCTCTATGTCGATGGATCCTCGAACAGGAAAAGGGTCGGGGCAGGTCTTCTCTTCTTTAGTCCCGAGGGGACTCACATCTACGGTATTCTTCGGTTTGGGTTCAAAGCTACCAACAACGAGGCCGAGTATGAAGCACTACTTGCTAGTCTACGGTTGGCAAAAGAAATGGGGTCAACCGTGATCAGTATTCACAGCGACTCCATGCTAGTTGTTAATCAGATTTTGGGAGAGTATCAAGCCAAGGAAGAAAACATGATCAGTTATCTGAAGAATGCTAAGGCCGCACTCGAGTCTTTCAAGCACTTCGCGATCGCACAGATTCCTAGAGACAGTAATTCTATCGCGGATGCCCTGGCAAGAATAGCCTCATTGCCGGACTCAAACGCCCTAGAAAGTATTCTTGTTTGGTACATAGAGATCCCTTGTATCAGCTCGCTCGAATAGGCCATGGTTACGACATAATCAGTTTCTTGGATGACCCCAGTTATTCAGTATCTCTGCGATGGGACCTTGCCCAATGACAAGGTTGAGGCAAGAACCTTGTGAACCAGAGGTGTTCGTTGCACACTCATAGGAGATAAGTTGTACAGGCGAGGATTTAGCGTCTCCCTTCTCCGATGTATAACCGACGAAGAAGCAGACTATATCATGAGGGAGATACATGAAGGGATCTGCGGTAATCACACTGTCGCGTGATCCCTCGCTAACAAAGTTGTTCGTCAAGGGTACTACTGGCCCCTACTTCAAGAGGATACCTTCAATTTTGTAAAAAAGTGTGACAAGTGCCAGCGGCTCACGAACGTATCGTGGACTTCTTCCCACCAACTGATAACTATGACCAGCCCCTAGCCATTCTCTATGTGGGGAATTGATCTCATTGGACCCATGCCAGTCGAAAAAGGAGGGGTCAAGTATATTGTGGTCCTGGTGGATTATTTCACCAAGTGGGCCGAAGTTGAACCTTTTGCCGCGATCACTACCAAGAAGCTCAAGGACTTCGTCTTAAAAAATATAGTGTGCCACTACGGAATTCCTCACACACTCATCTCTAATAATGGGAAGCAGTTTGACAATGAGGAATTCAAGTAGTTTTGCCATGAGCTAGGGATCCATAAAAGTTCACCTCAGTAGCAAGATCGCAAGCCAATAGCCAGGTTAAAGCTATCAACAAGACCATCAAGCATACTCTGAAAGCTAAGCTTGGTGCTGCCAAGGGAAATTGGGTCGACGACCTCCCAGAAGTCCTATGGGCATATAGGACAACTCCGAGAACCTCTACTTCAGAAAAACCTTTCTCGCTAGCATATGGCTGCGAGGCTATGATCCTAGTGGAAATGTGGGCTGACTTACTTCGGAGGGACCTGTTCAATGAAACAGACAATGAAGCACTTTTGCGTGCAAGTTTGGACTTAGTTGAAGAACACCGTAGCAAAGCTTGATTAAGGATAGCAGCCTACCAACAGCGTGCGAAAAGATTCTTTGACTCTAAAGTCAAGAGAAGAGACTTTCAGGTCGGCTACCTGGTTCTGAAAGAAGTCTTTCTTGGTACAAGGGAACCAAGCGCGGGAGTATTAAGACCAAACTGGGAGGGCCCATACCGCATCACTAAGGTGATAAGACCAGAGACTTATCACCTCAAAAGGCTCAACGGTTCCGAAGTACAGTGAGCTTGGAATGCTGAGCATCTTCGCCCCTATTATCAGTAATTTCGAACTCACTCTTTTAATTTCCTCATAAAAATTCCCTTGAAAGCTTTGTAATTAAGATCGCCTTTAAGCTAAATTCATCTTATATAAATGTATGATTTTGTTCCTCGCATTGTTTTTATCTTTCTGTTCGCATATGTAATGTTTGTGAATTCTGAAAAATTATAAGTGCTCACAAATAATTTAATATCGCAAATAGCTAGAAGACTTCCTCATGTTCGCATATGTAATGTTTGTGAAGTACGAAAGATTGTAAGTGCTCACAAATAATTTAGAAAATGATCATTTTATTCATAAATTTCTAAGTACAAGAGAATATGCAAGGGCAGTCAAAAACAAGGTTGTGGGAAAAATAATGGTAGAAGCAATCACTGGTCTTTGTCCCTAGGCCTTGAAGGTGCGACCTCGGTATCGTCAGGTTGGTCGTCGACCACCTGGTCAGTTGTCAGGTCCTCCGAGACGTACTCCTCTAGTTGATCCTCTTCCAGGTGAGGTTCTAGAGCTTCCTCCTCATCATTGGCTCCCATTGTGGAGGCAAGGATCCTCTGGTAATCATCTGGAAGATCAGTGAGGTCCATGGTCGGGTTCTTTGGCCAAAGGGCATAAATGGACTGAATCAACCAGTCAACATCTTTCCTCTCAATTTCTAATTCTTGTCTCTTCATCTCTTCGGTTAATGAAGCGACCCACTTATGGGATAATTTGAGGTCCGCCTCGAGTGCCCTCTTCTGCTTCTTGGAAGTTTCCCACAACTGAGCTTTCTCTTCCTCCGCCCGCAAGGCCTGCTTGGAGTTCGCTCGCAGCTCAGCTCTTTCTCGCTAGCCTCTTTGGTGAGCCTAGCCATTGTCCTTTGAAGCTGTTTAAGCTCCTCTCCCCTCTTCTCCAACTCGGCCTTCTAGAAGTCTACCGTGTGAAGAGCAGAGTTCCTCTCCGACATGTACTGGTTCATCTGAATGATGTTCAGGCCCAGCTCTTCTTTCGCAGTTGCTAACTCGTGCCTCAGCTACGTGTTCTCTTCCTTCAGCTTGAAGATCCCCCGACAACTTCTAATTGGATCTTTTGTTGGGCCAGGTGCATGGCGAGCAAAGACTTCATAGTGAAATAAGCAAGTACTAGATTGTCTCCTTGAAAAGAGTAAAGTATTGGAAAGTCCTCGACGAGGACAAACCGTCTTACCTAGCTTTGCATTTGAACCGCCCTAATCATCAAGTCCGCAGGGTTGGAGGCCACGAGCTCTTCAAAGACTTTGGCAAGTTGGCACTCCAAAAGGGTGAACACCACTGGCTGTAGGTGCTCTGGAAGTTGATCCATAGAGTCCAACACTAGTGTGTTAGCTCCTAAACGAGAGGGCACCTTGCCAGAGTCTGACCTCCCTTTGTCCCCTATGCGGACTGACCAGTGTAACCCTAGTCGTGCGCCTTAAGCTCCCTCCCGAGCGAAAAGCCTAATTGGACTGCGACCTCCCAGGCTGCACCCCCAAGCCCTCCGGCTCAGACTCTGATTCCTCGGGTTGCAGCACCCTTCTTTTCTTAGACTTTTGGCCCATGGACTTCTGCTTTGGGCGTGCAATGCGCTCCTTTGGCAGGGGTGTCGCTAGAGCCCACCTCAGCTGGTTCCGTGGCGTCGATCTGGGGGAAAATGAAGCCCCTCTCTCTCAACGAGCTTGGCACTTTGGGCGGCATATTCGCTGCATACAGGTACTGTTAGTAAAAGAGTTCGCTACATGCAAAAGCAAAAATTTGAAAAGACTGTGGATACTTACAAAGTAAGAGTTCCAAAGTCGCTTCAGAATTGAAGAAGTCGTACTTCCTCAAATTGGCGGTTGTCACGAACAGTTTTACGTCGCGACAGTGATCTGACAGGTTACCAAATGAAACAATTCAGTTGAAGTCAGAGAGATTTGTCAACCTGGTCGACTTGTTTCCTACTAAGAGACAAGAAAGATCGTTAGAAAGTAAATCCCAAAAAGAAAAGAAAAAATTCACTAAGTACAAAAAGGGAAGACCTACTCGACTTCCTAAAATGGTAGATGCCATCGTAATGGAAAAAGAAAAACTTGGTCTTGTATGCCTCGACATTACTAGGGTAATTGAATATGCCTCCCTCAATCTTGGATCGCTTTGAGAGGTAGTAAGAATCTTTGTCCTTGCTCTTTTTTAAATAGTACGAGCAATCGAGCTCCAGCGCAGTCAGCTAGCCAAGGCCATACTCGGCGCATGCGATATACATAACCATGGCTATCATACTGAGCTAGACGTCAGTTGTAAAGGTGCGATCCTGAAGTGATCGAGGATTTACCTAATAAAGGGATGGAAGGGAATTAGTGCTCCACATTTGAATATAGCTTCAACCATCGCAACCATTCCCCCTGGCGGATTTCGAACTGTATGCAACCTGTACCGGTAAACGTCTACGCTAAGTGCGTATTAGTCTATTGCCTTCTGTATTTCCTCTCTGGTAGCCACTGATAGAATCTCTTGCACAGGACCCACTGGGGCGTCTTGTGCTTGCAAGCTCGTCCTCTCATTTGTTCTGGTCACTGTAGGGTCCATCTCTTCTAAGGTCTGAAAAAGGGGAACACGTACAGATTACTCAGTCTCCCTACAAAATTTTGTACGATGACGTGGAAGAACAAAACCCTAATGTATTTTCCAAAAATTCTAAAAAACCTTTGGGGACCACCCCCAACGGTTCGTATCCTGAAAACCTATTCCTTACAAAAGTCTAGCCATAAACACCCACCATTATCGCCTGGTTAAGTTGTCCACGAAACAGAAAAAGGAAAGCAATGGAAGTATCTTCCTTACCTTTTTGGCTGTGGGGGTCAAACTTCTTATTGTTAATGAAAAGTGCGCACCAACTTGAAGGATTGAAAATCTGGTCTCGCGAGTGCTTTTTGCTTTTTCTGAAAGTATGAGTGTTGTGACATTGCTTAAGGTGAGCCTAGGGTTTTATAGTGGAGAAAACGACGATTGGTCTTCCCAAAGCCAAGCGAGGTTTAAGTGGAATGCGTCTCTTGTCATTGATCGCGATCACGTGTCATCAATCGAGAAGGAGTAACCGCCACGCTTCTAGAAATTCGATCGTCGTGTCTCTCTGTTGAAATAATCGAGTGACGACTCGATTCTCTCCTCCACATTAAATACCCTCTCATCCGCATTTAATGCCCTGATAAGGAATGTCGTTTCAGCATGTCTTGCATTTAATGCGTATGGCTGGCACTTATTACGCATAGGACACGTTTGTCAGAATAAAGGATACTTCATTAATGGATTAGCTGTCAAGCGCAACAGATAACATTTGAAGAGGTCATTGGAAAAGAACACTCTTCGTCGCATGTCGGTTGCAAAGCGATGTGATTCCTTGCCTCTAACAAAAATATGCCAAGTGTAAACAGGTCGCAGACCTCAGCTAAGATAAAAGGTGCATCAATACGGCATTGAGTAGGGTCTAATCCAGGTCGTCGACTTCGCGAAAGAATACCATCTCAGGTCGCTCGTAGAAAAATGTTATGCGACCTCCTGTAGCCAGGTCGGCTCGACCAGGCATCATTTGGTTATGTCAAATCATAGCATAATTATGAAGTTCTCAAGGTTCGATTCTTAATCCTTAAAAACTGGGGGACTTCTGTTATGCCGGAAAAAGTAGGACTGACGTGGAGCCTCGTCAGTGAAGGATGGTTAGAGTTCATAAGGGTTCTGCACCGTCCAGGTGCGGCCACATCGCGCCTAGCGCAAGTGGCATGGCTCCTGTCAGTGCAGCAGGTGAGTGCCAAACCAGCAAGCAACTGGAGATCGCCCACGTGTCAAAGCTTGCTTTAATCGAAGAAATCCCTTGGGTAGGTGATCAATGGGATGCAAAGAAAGGATTTGCACGACACCTACCCACTTGCAGCTTTCATAATCATTACCTTGAACTTTCTCACTATAAAGAGAGGACTTCCCTCTCATTTGAAGGGGTTAGTTGATTTTACGCTTAAATAGATCTCTCTCTCTCTCTCTCTAAACTATAACTCAGCTTGCTGAACGCGACTTAATCACACTCTCTTATTAATACAATATTAGTAGACGTAGGATTCGCTTTAGAGCATTCGAACTACTTTAAATATTGCTCTTCACCTTTTATTTGATTCAATGCCCTCATCACGTGTGACTTCTAAGTCATTTTAGCATTTTACACGTGCGAGTAGTTGGTATCAAAATCAAGCATCAACAAAGTTAAACCACTAATAGAGACCACGCCTGTGAGAAGATTGAAAACAAACATTAAACCAAGTCAAAATGTTAGTTTGAATAAGAAGAATAGTCTATTTGGTATATTATTTGAAATATGATATTTAGAAAAATTATTCTAAATAGCATATGATATGATTAAATGAAATAGGATATGATTCTAAGAATGTGTTTGATACATTTTTAGAAAACATTTTCTTAAAATATTATTTTTTAACTTCCCATATTTTTTAATTTAGCAAAACACCCCCCACACAATAAAAATTTATAAGTTAACAAAAACACCCCACCCACCAACTGATTGTCGGCCACCACTGTCGAACGGTGGCTGGCAACCACTGGAATAGAGCACGACTAGCAGGATCTGGCCGGTCTTGCATTGATTTGGCATTTTCTAACCAGATCTACAACCAGAATTTGGTCGTTGTTAACAGGCAAAATTTGGATCTGGTCGTTGACGATGACCATATCCTAGTCGTCGTTTACAACCATATTTTTGGTTGTCATTTTGAGCCAAAATCTTGCCATCAACGACGACCAAGAAATGGTCGTCGTAGCAGCAAAATCTGACCAGATCTGGAGTCAACGACCATATCCGACCGATCGTGAGTCGTTTCGACGCCGGTGGTTAGCGATGACAATAGCAATGACTAGTGGTCGGCGGTGGTTGCTGGCGGACAATAGTGACTTGGGTGGGTGGGCGGTGTTTTTTTTAATTTATAAACTTTTATTGTGAAATGTAATTGTATATTTTGAGTTGAATAGAATATGATTGGATTTTGAATTGAATTTCGTCAATATTAAAACAAATATGTTTTTTACTATTCACAATATGATAAGATAATAGAATAGAGATTTGAAAAGTTAAACAAACAGAGGGAAAGTTTTTGTCTTTTTTTTTTTTAACAAAAAATAAAATAAAATAAAAGACAAACACTTTATTCTTCTTATTCAAACTAACATGGTTAACCAAATAAATTTAACATACGATAAACGAATTTTGTTATAGTATATTGCCCTAATAATACGTCAAGGTGAAGTTTACCAACTCATAATATAAAACTTATAAATCAAACACTTAAAATTTGTAAAATACATTCTTTTTTTTATGACTAGGGTGTTTGGGCCAACTTGCGCACACTTAAACTAATACTGGGACCCATTGAGAGCTTGTTTGGCTGAGCTTATGAAAATTAGCTTATAAGTACCTAGTGCTTATAAGATAATTTGAGCTTATAAGCATTTGAATTTTAAACAATTACGGGTGCGTTTGGTTTAGTATTTTGGATAGGATTTTAGGGGTAGTATTGGGTTATTGGATATGGGAGTATTACGAGGTAAATTTTAAAAATTTATAAAAAAGCCCTTAGGTTTACTAATTTAACTAAAGACCCTAACATGTAAAATGACAAAAACACCCCCACCACCTGCACTGTCAGATTCCGGCCACCACCGCCGGAATCTGGCCGGAAAATTTCGTTACGGCACAGACTTGTCGGATCTGTGCCGTAACACGTCGTTATGGCCTTTTCCGGCTAGATCCATGGTGGAACTGGCCGGAAAAGGCCAGATCTACGGTTTGTTTTGGCCGTCGACCGCCGGAAAAGGCCAAACGACGGACATCTTTGGCCGTCGTTTTCGGTCAACGACGGCCAAGATTTGGCCGTCGCTGACGGCCAGATCTGGCCTTTTCCGGCCAGATCCGTGGTGGATCTGGCCGGAAAAGGCCACAGCGGTGAACTTTCGGCCATTGCTGGTCGAAAGTTTGGCCGTTGTACAGATTCCGGCTATCACCGACGGTGGTTGCCGGAATCTGACAAGTTGGGTTGATGGGGGTGTTTTTGTTAATTTTTAAACTTTTTTTTTAGGGGGTATTTAGTGAAATTAATAACCTTATGGGGTTAAAATATAATTAAAAAAATAGGGTAATATTTTGAGAATATTGTACCAAACGCTATTTGAAAAATAGGATCCAGAATAGGAATAAAAATATTAAACCAAACGCATACATACATGCTGGTAACACCGACAATTCCACCAATGTACTCCTCGCTCCACGTAACAGTTATTATTTTCTCAAACGTAAAATCGTGGACACTTTTGAAAATTAAAATTAATTATGCATAATTTTCTACTTTGAACAATATTCATCTTCTCTTAACCTTTTATAATTCAGGATGATTAATTCGAGGCCTTACAAAATAGACAGGAATCAGCAAACAGCTATACAAGAATTAAATCTCCACACAGCTGAAATGCCTGAATAATCTTAACCGAGACAATCAAAAGCGTAAATCTTTAAGCTGATTTAGTAACTGCTGGTAAAGAATATAACACTCTGCGATGGGTATGAAATTGTTCCCTGTAGCTGTAAATGCAATCATTTCTATTTGATATAATCTTAAACTATTAAACTAGCACGTATATTACATAACGACTCTTTATTTATAGAGTATAGATGTACAGTTAACTATCTTTTTTTCATTTTCGGTTCAATATTTGTATACTCACAAAACACTTCATGGAAAAGCTTGAAAATTCACTCCATCGAAGTTCATTCATGTGATCATAGCAAATAAAACCATACGGAAAGTTACGACACATTAAAACTATTACTAAAAATTCCCATCAATCCTTTAACACTTATAGTACAGACGATAAAACACAGTACTTCAATTAATTACAGTGGTAAACTTAACCAATGTTTCCACTTCACCCCAGATTCCATTTCCGCTAATCACCAAAACTTATCCGGGGAGACAATGAAAACATGAGCCATTAAGTTAAAAATACAAACACACTAAGCACAACTATTCCGACCTAAACCTAAACATAGCAAATCTATCTGACAATGGATAAAACACAACCAGCTCCAACATCCAAGACAACACAACTATGTAGTTTGAGTTTGCTAGTAAAGGCAAGAGGAAACAAAAAGCCAAGATAAACATTTAGTTAATCAGAACGTTCTTTTTTCGCCATCCTTAACAAAAAATTTCTACGATTGACAGGTGGCGGTGCTGCAACACCTGTACGCCTCCCAACAAGGGTTGGCCTGCTACGATTTGAACCGTCACGTGGAGGTGACAGGACAACAGGCAAGTAACCATTGGTGTGACACGGGAACTTGGAGCGCTCGAAATGATTCTTCAAAGCTCCTTTCCCCTGCATCACGAAGAATCCATTTTGAAATAACCATCAGTTAAATAATAATCTAAAAGGTTCAAAGGTATGCCAAAATCTTCAAAGTAATGATAAGAAATATATGGCCACCTGGATGAAAGCACAGGTTATTTCACATATTTTCTTCCTTGAAACACCAGGAACCTGACCCAGCCATTCATGTTGGTGGAAGGCTGTAGAGAACCTTACTGCAGCAACAGGAGTCGTAAAATTGACGAAAGCATATCCGAGATTGGCGCGAAACCTGAACCCGAGTGAAAACAACATTGAAATTATTTCACAATTCAGAGATACAAAAAGATCCAAGTAAAATTACAAGAAACAAAGCATTCGAAACGAAGATATTGATTAACCTCAATATTTAAGAAAAAATTATAAAAGAGAAGTTGAGAAGGTTTTACCCGAAATCCATTGGTAAATAAACGAAATCGTACTCGGACCTACATGGGTCTGAACGCAACTTAGCCTGCGAATTTTCTTCCCGGCAATGCAGGTCCAATATCCGCAGCAAGTCATGCCTCCTACTCACATCGACCACAACAAGGTAATCAAATAAGACCATGAGAATATCAACACATACTACACAAAATGTAACGAGTTTATGCAGATGAAAAACCCAGAAATAAAATAATAAGCGTGTTCATGTCTTCAAGACCTAATTCATGCCACTGGTTAAAGCTATTGTACGGAGGATGAGTCATTTCCCAAAAAGGAGAACAGTGATCATCACAGCCAGGCTTTGCAAAACACTAAGCAGGTTCGAAGTTCGAACCTAAATCTGAGCCCCAACAAAGTCCTCACCGTGGCTAGTAATGTAATGCAAAGGTTCAGACCAAACAATCACACAAAGGAATTGCTGAATCTAAAACCATAAAAGATAAAATATAAAGAAGAAAATTTTCGGCCCGTATGGAAGCAGAGGAATGTCCACATCAAAAGCTAAAGACAAACACACTGGGAACAGAAACAAAAAATATATAAGCTCAACAAATAAAACATGATAAAAAGAGAAAAACAGAACCCACTGAAACTGGTTAGGAATGTTTTTTATCATCAAAGACGTTTTCCCACCAAGCCGCAAATCGTGGTCACTCGGTGGAGATCGAACACTATGTAGATCACAATCATCACTCCTCAGACCAAGCTTAGGTGCCCACTTCCTCGAAGTACCCTTTTTTGGTCCCCTCCACCATCGGGAGATGAACCTTTTTTTTATTCGAGCAGTGTTTCTGTTCTCGTTACACTCCAGAAAACCATATTCGTTTGCAGAAACATTCACCTCCGGCGGCCCCGTTTTACACCTAACATTTTCGTCTACACCAGTCATGAAATACGGTGTAAAGTCGCGTTGCAGAAACGAGTATGCATCATAACTCTCAACTTTATAATGATAAGATGACCAAACTGGTGTAGGATGATAAGTCACCACAGGAAGGTGTAGAAACCGACGCGTCATCGCTTGTTCTACCGGAGTCTGCAGGGGCTGTTGAAAGGTCTCATTGGGTAAGACGAAGAAATTTGGAAGCAAGTTGGGTTGAGTTTCAGGTATTTTTGGCGGTTCGAAGGGAGGTGCAAGTGGGTTCAGTGGTTTAGGGTTTGTCGATTGTGGGGGAGTAGCCATTGCTGGTATTTGGCACATGTTTGAGTGGAAATAGAGAAGAAGTTTAAATAGACGATGTCCTACTCTGAGTCTGAGGAAGTGAAAAAAATCTGTGAAAACTACCTGTAAGATAAAGAAAACACCTGTATATATGCAGTGCTTGCACAGAAGCAGAAGGACAGAAGAAAGCCTGGGCTAAAACACTGACGTTTTGTGTGTATGAGATACAGTGCGTATAATAGTATTAGAGAGAGAACAAATTAACATACACTTAGAAAGTAAGTATGCTGAAAACGAAGAATTATGAAAATTGGGGTGTTGCTAAGGAAATTAATCAACTAAAACAACAAATGCGTTCAGTTTGTGAAATTAACATTGTAAGTGTTAGTAATACATAGGAATTATGTAATTAAATAGATATTTACTTTCTACTTCATACTTGTATTTGTGTTAAATTTAATAGTATAATATTTTATTAATCACCCTAGAAATATGAATCGGCAGTGGGGCTGAGGATGGAGATTCACTTTGAGATAAGCAACAGATTTGATGAGAAGCTTTTACTTTTCTGGAAATAAAATCAGAATAATGATGAAAACTAGAATTGGGGATTACTAAAACAATCTTTACATTAAATGCACCGTCCATTAAAGGACAAAGCAAAGCCAGCCTTGGCGGCTGACAAGAGATAGAGAATGACTGACACGGAGTTGAGATGAGCCTTGCTCTCCCGGTCTTCTCCGGGACTTTTATTCATTTATTGGCGGGTAATGCTACGGTACTGATGGATTTTATAAATCGATGTACTAATTTAAAATATAGTACAGATATTATGTATATAATATAAGTACTATGTCTGATTTTAACAAAGTTTAATATATTAATTAGTAAAATCTGTTAGTAAACATAATATTATTTTTTATTGACATATAAGTTTTATAAAAATTATTTAATAAAGAATAGAATTATAAATGAGAATAGAGTTATAAATTCTATTATTAGAAATATAATATCTCGTATGCTATCAATAAGGTCACGACTGATGAGTTATCACTTGTGAGAGAATATCATGATATAAGATATTTGATATAATAGTTGTTAAAAAATATGATTTCTTTAAAGTGTTGAGTCGAGTATAGTTAAAAATTTGTATTATTTTTGCTCCATTAATTATCTACTAAGTTGATAGTATTGTGTATTTTTATATATCATGTTTATCAAACTAAAATAAATTTATCTCATCCGTATATATAAGTGAGTTAGGCCGAACCACCTGAATATGGTGTTTTTTTTTTTTTTTAATGTTATAATTTTATTAATATGTTGTTAATCTTAAAAGTATGTTTTTCGTTACGCAATCTTCTGCCAAGTGGTATCGGAGTTATAAGTTACAACTTGGAAGATAAGTTCTTTTGAAATGATAAATACACAAAAGAGATTGGCTACAGAGGGTTCAAGTTGTAGGTGGAGTGATATTGGTTGGCAAAATTCGATATGGCTACTCTGCAACTTGAATGTCGGTAATGGAAAACTTGTCAAATTGGAGATTGTTAGGATATTGTGACTCGCATTTCTATTTATTCTCGTGTGAAAACTATTTAATAAATAATATAATTCTAAATATGAATAGAATTATGGTAGTCTAATTAGAAATTTAAATTTAAATTCTAATAGGAGTAGAATGTGAATGTCTCCCGCATATATACTACAAACCATCAGTAGAGTATCTTAAAAATTATGATTGTTTTTGCTTTAGTACTGTATTAGGTTGAGCCTAATTGAAAACTATTATTATTTTAATTATATATCGAATTTGATAGTGTTGTGTAATTTTATATATTGTGATCATAATCTATAATAAATTTCTCCTAGATGTAAAAGAATTATACCAAAACATATAAATATAATACCTCTGTGTGATTTTATCCGTATACTATTAATGTCGAAAATATATTTTTTTAATGTGCGGTCTCCTAAGAATTTATTGTCCTCATCATTTTAACTTTTAATCCATTAATTACAACATAGAAATATAAAAATATAATTTGCTTCAGCTTCTTATTCTCAATTTTCTTTATTTATTACCACGTACTTCCAGATACAATCATATTCACTGTTATTTTCTCATCTTCCGACAAATTCTTTTCAATAAATTTTAAATTTGAAGGTAACGCATCGGCTAATCAATAATACTTGCCTTTCTGAGAGCATGCCAGATTGAACTTTCTCTGTGAAACGGTTTCTCTTATCATCTTTACGAGAGAGAGAGAGAGAGAAAAAAAAAAAAAAAAACAAAGAACAAATGCAGTAACATTCCTGCATTAATTTGAACACCTGATATGTCACTGGCACGGATAGTAATGTTTACTTATACAGTTATACCAGAGGTGAGAATGCAAATCTGATTTGCACTTAGAAATTATTCATTGTAGTTTCTTGATTTAGAAATTATCCGTTGCTTTACCTTTTCTCTATATATTTAATTAAGAATTTAACTATATACGTTCTTGAATGATAGATTTCACTTTTGATAATTGAAATCTCTCGCGCAGTCAAATGCCATGGCAGATTCGTTCAAATGAGGGTTAGTAAATAAAAATTGTAAATCAGGTAATGCTGTAGTATGAATTTAATGTTACCCTCAATTCAATTACTAATTAGTATCTTTCAATGAGTTTTTGATTATTAACAACACGTTTTCAGATGAAATGTCCGTTACGTCCCAACAACAAAATTAAACTCTTACGCAAGGTTTTAAGGTCTATGTCATAATATTACACTCACAAACTCTTTTCATTAACTTTTTCTTACAAACGCGACGTGTCAGTTCATAATTAGTCAGCTCGCAATGGGTCTCACTTGATTGAATACGAACTGACCAATTACAAACAACCACATCAATGTTTGTGAGAGAAAGTTGTGAAAAGTATTTATCAACCTATCTTTATTCTATAACATGAGTTACTTAAATTTATAAACAGTATTGTAAATAGATATATATTATATAGTTCGATTAAGATAAGTTACTACAAATTCTTTTCTTTTTTTGATCACCGGAAGTGTTTGGGTCAACTTGTATGCATTTTAACTAATCTTTCAAGATTTTAGAACTGGTGACTTGGTAAGAGCCTCAATGGCCACCTTCTCAACTAATCTCTCGAGGCTTTGGAATTGTCAATCGGATAAAAATCCCAATGATCAACCCTATTAGGGTTTGGGAGATTCTAACTTTAAAATTTATAGAATCTCAATTTGATCGTTCACTGTCAGATAATCAAATGGTAGTTAGCTATCATAAGTTCTTATATTTGTAGATGCTCATGTTAATTTAATTAAATAATAAGAGTTCACACACAAATTTCTATGTTTAAAAAGTTAAACAACACAGCGAAAAGTCTATGTCGAATTAGTATATCTATTATTAGAGACGTGAGAGGCCAGGCCAACGGCTAACAACAATCAAAGAATCTGTAAGCTACGAAAATTAAATTGAGCATAATAAATGGAGATGAGTCTATTTACTCTTTTTCTTTTCTCGCGGCAAACGCAAGTCGATGATGTCCAAACCATCATTCACGGCTGAGTAATGCAATGCAGTTCACTACAAGATAGTTCTCCACTTCAAAGAAAAGAAATGTGAAAGACTTATGACTTATCCATTAGTAATTTCTATTCAATAAAATAATAATTCTCTTTGTTTTTATTTTTAGCATATATATACCGTCACTAACCTACAGTATAACACAAGCATCAAGTATAAAATGTACGAAGGAGGCTTTTGAGTTCCAAAATTGGTAGCCAAAAGATCTTTGAAGTGACTGCACACTTTCTCTTAGGGTGTTATTAGGGTTTTCTTGAGCCATGCAATATCCAGAGTCTGCAAATTAGAACTCCGCCATTATCGATTGAACTTTCTCTCTCTTTCATTCTCAAGATTTTGTCAAACCCTAACGTGTTTTTGGTTAACAATCATAGAAGAAGGAAGCTAACCAGATCTGGGTAGGATTTGGGATTTTGATTTTTTGACTATGCTATATAAAGATGGGGCTGATTGGCCTGTCACTTCATGCCATTCTTGAGCTGAAATAGAAATCTTGCTGATTCTGAAAGCTAGAAAGTCAGGGTTATAATTACTCTTCTCACCGAATATAGGGTTACTTACTCCGTGAAAGCAACTGTCTTTTCATCTTTTAAGATCCATATCCAAAAAGCATGGTTTTGGAAATTTCACAGTTCTCTTGTCGGCCCATTTCCGTCAAAAGCAAAAACAAAAACAAACAAAGCTTGGCTTACGCTGGTGTTTTGAAAATAACAAATAGATGACGAAAGAAAGAAGATAAATTAATGTTAAATGCAATGCCGCGTGCCCAATTTTCATCTTACATTTTTTCAGAATATATCGGCGAAATCTGGTGCCTGCCACCGTGGTAAAACTTGGCTAAATTCGTAAAATTGGGTCAGAACAATCAAATTTTTTTTTAATTAATACATGAATTGAAGTAGGATGAAATATAGCAGCTTATAGTGTGAACTGTGAATTGAAGTGAACTTGATTACTAAAGTGTGAAACTAGAAGTTCATAATTAAGATGATGATAGCACATAATTACTCCATGTGTATTATGAGAGAGAGACATAAGACGGAAATGATGATAGTTGAGAATTGAGACCTGAGAGAAGAGGGTCTTATCTGAATCTGATGACAAATAATTACCCAGCGTGTATAAGCCTGCTGCAGCAGCTTAAAAAGCTGCAACACATCAGTATCAGGTTGCTATCTATCTAATCTGTATTTGTTTAATAGTTTTGTATGTTTAGGGCCTTTAGGCAAAGTGCGAGATACGATGTTTCACTAATTTTGCTAACACTATGATTCCAAGCCTGCTGCAACCGCTCCTTCTGCACCCTTTCTTTTGTTAAGAGAATCATGTGGAATTTGGAAAAAAACATCCCTTCGATTTTTGCATATGCCGAAGGAAGAGTTGGAACTCAAGCTCAATATAGAAATTTCAGTATTAGACCTATGTTTTGGTCAGGCCTACCAATTTTTTCTATCTTTGAAGGGTGTTATGCCTTAAAAAATATAAGGGCTGATATAAGGTCCAATCAGTATATAAAAATCAGATCATAGGAACGTTTGCAGCCTGTTTTTGTCAGAATAGTGGACGCGAGTCAGGCCAACCAAGAGCTGTGATGATCCCACGTGTCCAATCCCTGTTCTAAATCGTACAAATCACTCTGAAAGGTAGGCAATGTGACATAAATAAGGATTTGCACAAATAATCCTACTAACTTGCAGATTCAATAATCATTAACTTTAGGCATCTCACTATAAATAGAGAGCTTCTCTCTCATTAAATAGAGAGCTTCTCTCTCATTAAAGGGATTGTCATTTTTTACATTTGATTAGCTACTCCCTTTCTCTCTCTCTCTAATTTTCAGCATTTGATACCCTGTATTACAATCTTAAAGTCAGTCAGCTAAAGCGATCTGACCCTTTATCATCAATATAAGCATCAGTGGACGTAGGACTTGCTACCTTAGCATTCGAACTATTTTAAAAACTGTCTCTGTTGTATTTACTGTTATTTTTTTTATATTCACGTATGACTTTTCGATCAACTTAATATTTGACACGTGTAATTTATTGGTGTAAAAATCACGATAAGGAAAATTTGTATTTGACCGATGCTGTGGATCGAAATCCACTTTCTCACATAATGGTAGAAGGTCAAACGTTAGCCAATATCCGAAAGATTAATTTTAACTAATCAATAAATTCATTTCATATAATCCAGTCTTAGAAAATCAATAGTTAATGGAAAACAATGGGTGTTAACTATAAATCTAAACGCATTGATGTGAGTTTAATTTCATCTCATCACATAAGTTCTAACACCTAAACGTAATTTGTGCATATTCTGGCGTGATGTGTATTGTTTTCTTTTAATTTATCTAAATAATCAATATAACTAATCAATTTTAAATTAATTTTTTATAAGTGTATTGATTCATTTTGTTGTTATATGATACTCGGTTTTATGGAACCATTTAGGCATTTGCAGATTTTTTTTTTTTTAATGACCGGTGTTTAAGTTAATTTACGTATACCTCGATTAATCTTTATGGTTTATTAAATACCGTACAAACATAATATTTAAAGATTAGTTATATATATGGTCAATCTTTTTAAGGTTCGAACCTGTAAAGCCCTTACGAGGATTTAGTCTCATTTACACATATTTTTACACTCATTTTCTCCGACTTTGAAGTTGTTTTCATTCCATTTGGAAAATGGCCATTTTGAGTCGGCCCAACCCAACAACCGGAATATTTGAGAACACAACAAAAATAGGCCTAAAACCCACTTCTTGGTTTATTATAGTCTTTCTCACCTTATTTATTTTTCTTATTTTTGAGTTAACTGCAGTTATATATACACTTACGTAACTGATCTAAGCTAATAGGAAATATTACATTACTCACAAACTCAGATCAAATCAACTTTTAGAATCCTATATTTAAAAAATCTCTTATTCAGAAGAGAATGGTTTTAACAAACCAAAATGGGCGATTACCCAAAGCTAAAGCATTTTACGTTTTTTACATTAGAGCTTAGTATCTCTAATGCAATGGTGGTCTTGAAAGCACAATTCAGTAAACTTAAACATGTCTTTCTAGTTGACATTATTTTGATAAATGATAGCAGTATCCAAAACACGTACACCAAATGCAAGTTTAAATATAAATTCTCTCTTGTATTATATCCAATCATATCTTCGAAACTACAATCATTCTTAATATTTTCTGTCTATCAACAAGACTTCACATCCCAATCATGATGAGTGATGACAATAATGCATTAACAGCTAATCGTAGCAATAGCTACGTTAGATCAGATCATGAACATAAGACAACAATCACAATTTTGTAATCTAAATGTTTGATCCTTAATTTTTACACCAACTAAATGCACGTGTAAAATACTAAGCTGACTGAGAAGACACACGTGAATATAAAGGAAAATGAGAGTAAATGCAATGGAGACAGCTTTTAAAGTGTTCGGATGCTAAGGTAGCAAGTCCTACGTCCACTGATGTTTGTATTAATGATAAGGGTCAGGTCGCGTTAGTGGACTGACTTACAAATGACTCACAAAGTGATAGTATAAGAGAGAGAATGCTATATATTCTTGAGAGAGAATAGCTAATCAAGAGTAAAAAATGAGCGAATCCCCTGAATGAGAGAGAACCTCTCAATTTATAGTGGGATTGATTGAGGTAATGATTACTGAATCTGTGAGCTGGTGGGATTATCCGTGTAAATCATTTTTTATGTCACATTGACACCTTCTAGAGTGACTTGCACGATTTAGAGCAGGGATTAGGCACGTGGGATCATCATAGCTTCTGGCTGGTCTGGCGCGCACCTATTATTCTGACGGAAGCAGGCTGCGGGTGTACCCATGATTTGACTCTTGCATGCTGACTGGACCTTATGTCAGCCCATATATTTTTTAGGTATAACAACAAGTAACAAAGAGAAGAAGAAGAAGAACGGTTTAACCCTTCTCTGAATGTCACAGCTGATGAATTATTGAGATAAAAATCCAGAATTATGAATGGTCCAATTTTCCGAAATTCGTATCAAGAATGGGCCAAAGAGGTCCCCTAACCTAGAAATGAAAGTTCATATGAGATTTTTAATTTAATTTAGAGAGAGGAACAGGAAATTGTTGCAGGTTGGGTAGACAGAACTTTATCTAGCACATGTGTCACCCAAGCCTAATCACATATTTTTGCAGATTGATTCTCATTCTATCTTCCCCACTAAATTATGTGGCAAGCAACAATCTGCTGTTTCAGGAAACGACTTTCAGGACTTTGTCAAATTTTTATCATAAAATCATTCTGCCCCAGGCCAGATGCCAAAATCATTGTCATAAAATTGACAAGACCTATTAAATTATGGACAATTGGTGGTAAGCTTAAGATCATCTTCCTTTCATAACACTTTCACGGTTTACCCACTAATTCTGGCAAATTATAGAAGCCATTGTCATTGCGGTTAATGAAATAAGAGGATTAGATATTTATTAGGGGCTCTTAGATCAGCTACTTATTCAGCTGTTAAACTTATAAGGCCCATTGGACTAGACACTCATCATGGGCCGCTGGGTCCAATCTGGGGGTGGCTTTGTTTCGGCCCTTAGAAGAATTTGCGATTTCCTGAACTGTTGAAGTTTGTCCCCAGGCTGTAGTTGGAAACACATTTAATGAACTTAGGCCATCATTTAAGGTGAGAAAAAACAGCATCCACCACACACCCCTTTGTCCAAAGATCAACTTGCCTTATCCCAATACTTTACAATATTTAAAAAATTATTACAAACCACACAATAACTTGTCCATCTTATTCTTCAGTTGTCTCTTACTGTTTATAACACTCTTATCTTCCACTTGTTTTTATTTTCTTAGAAGCTACAATTTGATTTGATTTCCATATCATCATCAATTCATCATATTGGAGCCTCTACTTCTACTGCTACTACTGCTTCTTCTAGATGTTACTATAGCTAAGTTGTACTATAAATTTTTTTTGGACGACATGGTTTGATCATTTAATTTAATAATTTATCTCAAGGATTTCAAAGCTTTTAGGAAGTTGAGACAACATAATTGAGATACGTGGTGAGTGTCTAATCTTAAGTCTTAAGGTTCTTTGGGTGGTTTTGAATTAAATCATATATATATATATATATATATATATATAACAATTAATTAATTAATGGATACACAATGGAAGGGGAAGAATAAGGAAATTAAATAGTTGGGCAGTTGTCCCCTTTGAGTGGAACCTGATGTTGGGCATGAAATAGACCAATTGTTCCATCTTCTATTATTCAAATATCGACAGCTTAGCCAAAGAGGGACACACTAATTCCCCTTTCAATTTTCAGTTGTAAAAACTTTGTTATTTACTCTTCATCATTTCCCATGCATCTCTTTGTTTTTATGTTTCGGTTGGAGACATGACTTTTCTTTTTTATTTGTATTACATATATAGCAACCAATTAAATTTGATTCAGACGTTACACATGTATTAAAAAAAAAAAAAATTAATAATTCTGTTACTCAACATCCATCTAACATAAACATTTCATATTCTTGAATTTAAATGTTTAATATTATATGTTTCACATTTGATTTTCGTATTCATTCATTAGTCCACTTAACATTTCTTTAATTTATTTTATTTATAAGTGATCTCTAAGTGGAACTCACGTCTTACTATAACATCCCAATATCCATGTACATTTACAATTTTTAATAATCTGATAGTGCCACAAGTCTACTCAGCCTAATTATACAAAGTAAACTATATATTATATGTACATATGGTAATAATATACGAGTCGTTTCCAAAGCGAGAGAGAGAGAGAGAGAGAGAGAGACAACATAATTAGGGTTTCAAACTACTTTTTCTGAGTAGGTAGATGAGCTATAATTGACGTATAAAAGCATTTAATTATGTAGAAGAAGCTGTCCCCTCCCAAACGGGCCTTATGTTTGGTATGATTGTGGCTTTTCCCCGACATATGGCCGCACCTCATTTAAGAATTTGAGACCATGCATGGGCACTTCATTTCTTATCAATCTCATTATGTAAGCTTTGATCATAAACAAGAGTGTTTGGCTACACGTTTCCAGTTGTTCTTAAACACAACATTCCATGTTTCGATGTTCTCTCTAATTCTATTTCTATTTCCTTTCTGTCAATCCCATCATGGAATTCCCAGGAGGCTAGCTATAAAGCTTTAGAAATTCATTTCATACACATTATTCCATTACCGCTTGGTAACAATCATCCAAATGCATGCAGTCGGTGAACCAAACATATCATATGTTTCTTATTATATAGTTATCAATATATATTATGGCTTTATATCTAATAAAGAATAATTGTTCATTTATATTATAAGTCAGTTTCACCATATACTTTAGAATCTCAATTCTATTCCATCACATCTTTGTTATTATATAGGTACGGTGTATACTTCTCTTAGCTAGTCTTGACAGATATCTATCTACTGTTACTCGTTTGGACCAATGTCTAAATGAGTTTAGCATTAGTTTACAAATATTTGAACATGGGTCAGGTTAAATTCGGGTAAGCCCAAATGAGGTTAGGTTTCTATTATGTATTTTCTGTAATAGTGAAAAACTAAGGTGTGAGAACAGAGAGAAGAGTGAGCTACCGATGCCGTTCAACTTTGTATTATGCAATTTTATGATACTCAATAATATCGTTTTATTTGAATAACAAAGGTGTGATAATGTTTATTGCGAACAAGGGTAAATCATTATGTTATATTATTATTTTATGTTTTTCTTGTGATGTATTTGGCCTTTGGATTCAACAATAATCACCCGAGTCTCTTTTGCGAAACAAAACAAACATGTCATATTTGCATTAGTGTATTCAGATTTTAATTAGATGATCCACAACCACATATTACACAAAGTTTACTGGTTTGACAATCGATTATGTACATATATGACATCATTAATTGTTATTAAACCAACATATATCTAAGAGCATTATATAAATGTTAATGTTAATGAAAAATGAGGAAATTAATTAATTGAAGCAAGCTTTTTTCCACCAAAGTGTTGTAACAGAAAGCATGTCAAGACTATATAGGTAAATGAATAGAGCCCACAGGAGTGATCTTTGATGGAGAGCAGAGTTTGGTTAGGGTAGTTATGAGTGGGTTGAATTATTCATAAATGATAAAATTCAAGGGACAATTAACTACCTGCATGTGTACAGTCCCCATCACTCTTTAACTTTATCATTGATCGTCAAGATCTAATAGGTCCTCCCCCTCGTTTTCACTTCCCATCTGATTAAGAAACTTGCACATTAGATATTATTTCTCCACGACTTGGGCTGGCGTAGCCACTACTGAGAGTCTTTGTTTTCTTCTTGGTGGGGAAATAGAGGCCACTCGGCTCTTTAAGAGGTTGAAAAGATTTCAACTAAAGTCGTTTCTCTTCCTTTCAGAAAACCATATATTCTTCTATTGTACATCATCTTTTCTTTGAGAACTTCGAGTAAATTAATTAATCTACATCTTTGACTTTAATGTAAATGAAACGACATTTTTTTTTTTTCCCATGTGAAGAACTCTTAGTTCACTGGAGATACGAGAATATGCTATGCCAGACAAGTTGAAGAAATAATGGAAGAATAAATTTGAATCCGTGAGTTGAAGAAATACGACAGAGAGAGTTGTGGTGTTCAAGCAAATTACAAAGGAGTATTTGATTACCAACTACCCAGGAACGAGGGAAGTGATTTTTGTTGTATATAAATTCAAATTGTGCGCATGCATGAATGAGAGCGACAAGGATCATGCATGCATGTTGTTTAATAAATGGGTGTTCTCTTCACCAGCTGTATATATATATATATTTGCATTTGCATGTGATTGTTATTGTACTCAAGACAAAACGCCTTCATTTGAAAATGAAGAGTACCAACAAAACCTTTTTTAAAAGAGAAATTAAGGCAATATTTTTAAATTAGAATTATTACGTGCACTATCATTTTTTTTTTTTTTTAATGATTGGAGGTATTGAAACTACATGTCGGACAAGAGTTCTAGTGACAATTTCTATTAATAACCAAAAAGAGATTCGAATTCAGAACCTCTTAAATGATATACCCATGAGTCCCTATCGAATCACTCGATTATTCAGAGGTAGTTAACGTTTTTTTCTCATCTTAATTATTATTGCCAAAATCTATAATACATTTCTTAAATCCAAAGAGGATAAGCATGCAAATGATTTTATTCTCTTTGACGATATAGCCTGATCAAGACATCTTCTATCCCAATTCCAATTGAAAATTAATTAATCTTAGGAATTACCACTCTTGGCGGAAAAAAAAAAAAAAAAACTTATTTTAAATATGAACGTTCATCTTGTCAAAGGTTAAATCTTTATATATAAAATTGGTCAAAAAATTCTACGTGGAGGCACGATGATATAAAGATAAATTAATTTGTACATGTGAACATACACACAAAAATGGGTAACGTACACAACTAAACTTAAGAAAGGTTAATTCTTCATTAGTGGGCAGCAAAGTAGTTTGAATTTAAGGAAAGTCTATAAATAGTGGTGGCTAAGTTGATGTTAAAGGCTAATAAAAAGTTTAATCAATTTGCTATACATCCATTTTTTCTTAATTAATAAGACGATTATGTGTCTAAATGTCAAATAGACAGCAGACTTTTTCTAAGATTGAACCCGAATGAGTTGCGAGTTTGCTGGGAAAATTATTTCACTCCACGTCAGTGGGAATACAGTTTTTGTCTGGTTTAAAAGAGGACAAAGATAATGTGTTTGTCGCTTTTTAGCTTAGCATTAGAAATCCAAAGAGGACGAAAACAACATTAATTTGAGTTGTTTTCAAAGTTAGGTTTGTTGAGAGATTCAATTAATTAGTCCATGCGGAGAATTAATGCCCACATGTTCTTGAAAACTGATGTGGGTTTTTTCTTAGATTGAAGACTACCAAAATTTAATGGGCACACGTAAACAGAGCTGGAACTCTTCTTTCACGCCTTACCCTTTCGCAGCTTTAATTTAGATAATGACATATATCAATGAATTAGCACATCACTTGACATAGATGGATGTAAATGAATTATTCTTCTATGCGTCTTCAACATTCAAAATGCTGATTAAATTAAGTACCTTAATTGGGTTTAATAAGAAGTTAACATGTGGAAGCATGATTTGGATACACAAACACATGCAAATAGAAATAGAAACTATTCTTTCTGATATTGTGATTATACGGAGAATCAAGATAATGATTTGACAAAGGGGTAGACAAATCTGTTCGTAGGGATCTCATATGATTCTACAGTAGATTTCATTCTTTGATTTTGTGTTTGTTATGGTACAACTGGATGGAGCTGTAAGCCTGTAATCAATTTTTACAAACCAATATATACAGCAATTAATTAATGACAGGTCGGTTAAACTCGATTGGAAGACTGTCACAGGCGGCGACATTGTCCGAATTAACAAAATCAGAAATGCAGGAAACGCAATAATAATAAAGTACTTCCTCACTTTGAATGGTAATGGTCCCGATATAAGCGCACAAAAACAGACTGGAAGTCTGGAACTTAGATCTGAATCAAAACCAAATCTCCATCCTCTACTTACCCAAAAAGAAAAAAAAAGAAAAAAATCTCCATCTCCGTATCCTCCATGTGATTAAATAAGCTTCTACTTTTATGCTTTTTAGGCATGGAATGCAACGCCCGCCTAGCAATATATATGCCTCAGCTGTGATATTGCAGGTCTACTATCACTAGATCACTCCCATTTACATGTCAGTTTTGAGAATTGTGCATCCATGGCTTAATTATTTGTTTCTCTTCTCTTCTCTTCTCTTCTGTTTGTTTGGTTGACGAGAAAACCAACCACTCTTCTAACTAGAATTAAACGCGTTTGGGTTTCTAGTTTAGCTGGCTGGTCCCTATAATTCTTTGATTCTGATTTGGTTTCAACTTGATAAAAATTCTGACACCAACTTAAGATCTCAAGTTGGGATATAAAAATTGAAATAATTTGTGTAAATGCACTGTTGCTAAAAACAAAGAGACCACGAAAAAGGGAAAATGATGAGACAAATTAAAACTTCATCAAGATTTTGGTTTATGCTATTCTTAATTAAAATTATATTCAACCACGTGTGAATGTTGTTATGCTTGAAATAGTATAAAGTAAAAAATTTGAGTAAACACGTGTATCGCTTTAATCTAGAACTAGATTTAGCCATTTAGGCAACAATGGAATATACTGAAATTATGTTTTAAATTTTAGGTAACTACGCTAATGGCAATTGCAATGTTTGTTTGTCTATCTAAAACAAGGATAAACTTATTTTATAACATGAAATAAGTGAAATTTTGGTACATGGGTAATAAAATAAAATCTTGGATCTAGGAATAAGGAGTTGACCAGTTGACCTTGATAGTAAAAATTAAAATGGAATAAATTAAGATAAATACTTGAATATATTAGATTAGAGGGGCAGTGGTGGCAGAGGCGTGCTTTGGGTCTGAGCAAATATCAGACAATAGAAGGTCACGATTCCAAAACAGAACAAGGTCAAAAAGAGAAACAAATTCTACTGTTTAAGGAACGGAAAGGGTTCGATCCCATACTCTCTCTCTCTCTCTCTCTCTTTGACCTCACCAGTGAAGGGGCAAGAAGCCCTTACACGACTCTCAATGATCATCAGTAAAATGACAAATTTATCCTTCCAGGTATGAGTATGACAGCACAGGATAACCAACGTAGATTCCTCAAAAATTGTTTGGAGGATGAGGGGACCAGAATGTCCGTAAAATTGTAATTTACCTTGATGGGTAAATTGTTTATTTGGTGTTGGGTTGTGTTTAAAACAAGTAAAAAGTAATTGAAAAAAATGAGAGAACAGTAAAAAGACAGAGTAAACAAAGTGGTGAAGAACAAGAAACATCAGCTCATCTTTCTCGTGCTTTCTCTACTTTTCATGTTGTTAACTCTTATCTACCTGTGCCCAATGCCTTCCCTTTCACTGCAAAAGAAAAGTCATGACCCCATTTCTATACACCACAGATAGCCCACTTATATGCAACAGATAAAAAGAAGTGAGATCCTATTGGAGAATGGGACCTCCCTTCCCCTGCAAGCAGATTCAAATATTTTTTTTTTTTTTTTTGAATATCATGAAATTCCATAAACTATCATCTTTTCTATAAACTGTACACTTTTTTATTCCAAGTCTTCCTCCCATTTTGAATCTTTTACTCTCGGAAACATGTACCCCGTTCCCTATACCTATCTTTCAAATCTTCACAATTCACATTCCTTGGTACCCACAAAAATTTCCCCTAAGGAAATAAATATTCCCCACAAAAAAAAATATATAAAAAAAAAAAGGAAATCAAGATTCAAATTGCCCTCCCCCCGGAATGTACAAGCACCAGCCCCATCAAGAGTTATGGCTGATCCTCAAAATTCAGCCATCAACCCACCAAAAACCGCCACTGCCAAGCTCTCAAACCACACTTGCAGTGGTTAGATGTCTGGCCCACAAAACATCTGTTCAACCCAAAACCAGGAACAGCATAATTCCCAGCAACTTTCTCTACAAGGGTGCAGTCAAGATCTTTGTATTGGCCAATTTTCTTAATCCAAAGTGATCCTTATTTTCAAAACTGAATGCTACCTGTCTTCAATGAAGATTCTCCCGATGAAATCCCGAAACCTCTTTGAGTAAAGTTTGGGGTCTACAGCTGATATTGAAGCAGGGTCAACTTGTAAGGATTTATATGCATGCTCTAGCTTCTTGCTGATGTCGTAGTCCTGTAATATATCAATAATGCCAAAGTATAGGACCACTTCATAGATCTCCCCACTGTGTGAAGGGGTCAAATGACTAACTCCACCTTGGGTGTACTGATCAAAGTCACTCCTTCTAGCCATCCTCTCTGCTCTTGCAGGCATATTTGCTCCTAACCTGATCAAGGGTTTCCTGATAAAGAACAAGTTTCAATTTCAACTTAGTATTGGTCCACAATATTTTTCTAAATATTCATATTCTCCTAAAAAAATATTTCAAACATAAGAATAGCCATTTGATCAAGATACAAATGCAAAAGCAGCATACATGAAGCAGGAAAATATGTTTAATTTAAGAACTACAACCTGTTTAAAGGCAAGGAAATTCATCAAAGATCTCGTAACAGATACAACAATGTGAAACAATAATCAAGTAAAGACTTGGTTCTTATCTATGATCACAAAGGGCCATATCCTGTATATGGCCCACAAACAACAGATTTTTTCTTAACTACCAGACAAAATCATCAAGACAACCCAAACTACCATTAATTGTTCCAAAGGATATTATCAAATTCAATGACAAATTATTGTCTACCTCTAATGCCATCAAAACAAATAGAAAAAGTCCAATTACAACATGTTCTTCCAATTGTTAGTGACTAGAAAAATCATAACAGAAAAGGCATACAGGAAACCGTATTATTGAAGCTTTAAGTCTCTGGGGCGTTTCTCGTAAGTTAGATTGCTTAAATTAATATACAAATTTCACATCATGTGCAAAAAAATAGGCTGAACTGAACAATAAGAAACTAAACAGAAAAGAACATACTGGCCAGATAAAATACGATCCATGTCTTGTAACTCTGCTTCAAGGAAGCGACAGCCACGCATGAACTTTTCACTCTGATAAGAATCCCTATTTCCTGCATGGTGAAAATCATACATTCGGTTCATTTTCCAATTGCTGTAAAATTTTAACTCACTCACAAATCATTACACAATGGGAGAGTAGCAAAGCCATTTACCAGTGCGCAAAACAAACGGTGACAACCCCATTTTGTCACCCGTAGTGTTGTCACGGAAGTGAAGACCAACCAAAAGACTGTAATCCATGATCCTCTCGGCCTCCAAGAACTCACAATCTCTTTCAATTTGTCTGCCAAATTTTTATGATTATATAGCAATAAATATCAAAAGGGTCGAATGAGAAATTCATGTGATGCAAATGCCATAAAGCAAACAAATCTTATCAACTTCAAACTTACTTGATAAGCTCCTGGTACCAATTTCGTTGAAGGCGAAACACAAAATTGAGATCCAAGTCCTTCAGGGTGGTTGTTTCATCAATCTCCCCTTCAGGCTTATCTGTTGTGCGCCCGTGTGATGATCCTTTTAGGTCAAATCGTCTATGGATTCGATACTCCGAGCAAAACAAATTGCCCATAACAATGAATCGTGTCTATTTTCCAAAGAAAAAAACTAATTAGATATATACACCAAGTTTAATCAAAGAAAAAACAAATTAAACAATTCACATTCGTCACTCAACACATACCTTCTGTCCACCAATAGGTTTAACACAATGCACGCCATAGAATTTAGTTACAAGAGAATTCTCATACCGACACACATGCTGGTAATAACTTGGAAGCATCCTAATAAGCACCTGAATATCAGCAAGAAAATGTCAGACCTAATTAGATGCTACATTATTCAACGTGGTATAATGAAAAACTCAATCAACCAATAGATGATTTGGTCATTGTAACAGCATTGTTAAGTGGTATCAATAAGAGAGGCAACTAACCTTTACTTCAGATTTCTTTACAGTCTTTATCATAAATCTATCATCCTGTGTAACATAAAAGAAGCTTCCACTCTTCCCAGGAGAAGAAAGCTCCCTTAGAGCATCATCTCCGCAAATAGCTAGCATGTAATTAGCAGGATCCACTTGGAAAAGCTCCCTCAAACGCCTAAATATAGGAACCGAAAAATTTCAGTCACAGAAATAGCAAAAGATACGGAGCATTCTAACCCAATTACAACTACATTATTATGAGAATGTTCATAAAATCCCTTTTCATTAACAACAAAAATATACTTCAAAGATAGAAAAGTCACGATTCAGCGATTGACAAAACAATACCTGAACACCATGGGACAATAGTCCTTCCACCGAAACTCAATCGACTGATGGGGCGGTGTAAGCTTGGAGCCCTCAGCTGGAAACCTCGTCCAGAACTTCTCCTTTGGATCAAAATCATTCGGCTTCAGGTCTCGCAATATCGAAGCATGTTTTCCAACAGAATATCTACCAAAACAAAACCCAAAATCATTAAACAAGTAATTAAAAAAAATCAGTCATTAGCAACGAGTTTCGAAAAAAAATTACCTAATCCCCAGTTGCAAATTAAGCATCAATTCGTAATTCTTGTGGCCTTTTGAAATGGTTTGGCCTGGTTTCTTCACTTCCCCACTAAAACAACAGGGACCCTTCCTGAACTGTCTTATTGAATCTCGATCAAACCCTAATCCTTCTCCGTATATCATAGATGCCTCCACATTATCAATAATATCACATGTGATATCTCCAGCTTCGCCATCTGATTCCCAAATACAAATCCTTGGGAAAATCATGTTCTTCTCCGTCGAGCTGCCTCGAGCTCCGTCCACGGAAGATCTCTTCCTAGAAGAAGTCACCATTAGATTTTGTTCCTTCCCATTGTTGCCGTGATAAAACGTGCCGTTTAACTGCTGTAACTTAACATCTTTGCTATTCATATTACAAGTTCCAACGTAACAACTGCCGTCGGGCCAAGTGAAAACTCCGTTACCTTTGGGGACGCCATTTTCCCACTGTCCGTCATATTTATTTCCGTTAGACCAGATCAAAGTTCCTCTCCCGGAAATCACACCATTTTTCCACTCCCCAATATATTCATTTCCGTTCCTCCAGACATAACGCCCCTGCCCATCTTGAAGATTCTTCTTCCACCATCCTTCATAAAAGTCGCCGTTAGCATAACGTTTCTCGCCGTAGCCATGTTTGCGGTCAGAACTCCACGAACCACGGTAAGTGTCTCCGTCGGATCCGGTGAAGGTACCGAATCCTTCCATCCGACCCGACTTGAATTCGCCTTCAAAAGTAGCACCCGAAGGCCATGAGAACTTGCCTTTACCTGACGCTTTACCTCTTCGCCACTCGCCTTCGTACATGCACCCGTCGGCCCACAAATACTTGCCCGATCCGTGAGGCGCGTTTCCGGAAAAACTCCCGATGTATAGATCCCCGTTAGGTAGAGGCTTCTCGATTACTGTTCCAGTGGTTCCGGTTCCACTCGTGGAGCTCGTCTCGCCGCTAATCACGGCGTTAGTTAGAGTAGTAGGTGTAACTCTCCGAGTGGTGGCTTGGGATCGACTACGGCCGACTACGGGAATGGACGGTACAGCTGGTTTGAGGTCAGTACACTTAGTATTATCCTCTTCTGATTTTTTCTTCTTAATGTTACAAACTGCGTCGTTTGGTTGCTCGAGCAATATTGCTTCGTACATTTTCCTGTTCTCATAAACACACATAGACAAGAACACGTTCTCGAGGTCAGATTCTGTTGGACTAATTAAAGCATTTCTGCGGTGTTGCCGCCGGAGAGTGTAGGCATTTTCCGACGGTAGAGCTTTGAGATTGATTTTATCTCTCTCTCTAGAATTTTCTTTTCTCTCGCTTTCTTTCTTTCCTTCTTTCTTTCTCTTTAGTGCTTTGTGTTTGGGAGAAAATAGGTGGGAATCCTACAAACACAAGCACGGAGAAGATAGAGAGAGAAAAAAGACAGAAAAATAAATAAAAATATTTTTATAAAGATAGAGATTAGAGAGAGTAATGAGCCGGCTTTTGCCTAGGGAACGTTGCTAGAATGCAAGGTAAGGTAATATGCCTCCTCACCAGCTCAGCTTTATTTCTTCAAATTTTTATGACAACTATGCCCTCTTTCTTTTTACATAATTCTCTCGGTTGCTTTAATCTGTTATTCTGTTCTACTAGTATACCCTCTCTTCTTTCGTTTTGGTTTCATCGGGACGTGACGGAATGCCCTAAGAACTACGATGGTATTTGTACGTAATTTTCTGTCTACTTCTTTTACCCCTTGCCTTTTATTGTAAATACAAAAATACCCATCCTTTTCTTCTTTATTTTTCGGGTTGTGTGTGGTTCGCTGGCTCTATACTGTTGGTACCCGTGACCAGTCAATGTTTGACGATGCCATATAAAATATTACCTTTAATATTACAGTTGTTACACCTAGTTTGAACAGAGTTAAATATAGAACATAATACGTGACTGGATCAATTTTTCTTGTTTTTTTTACATAATTCATAGATTATGCATATGTTAAATAAAGCAAATATATACATACATATAATAAAATATGATTGACTTAAATCTTAACTTTATGACAACAGAAATGGCAATGTAAAATATGATACCAATAATATCATACTAAGGATTGTTATTTATTAAGTATTATAATCATTTTCGATTCATCGACAGTGGTTAAAGTTGGTGGTTTTAATCAACATTTAATAGAAACTTGCACTATATAAGAAATTATAAATGTGCATTTGAATTATTTAGTTTAGTCATAATTAGAAAAAATAATTGTTGATGCGATAATTTGTACCAACCAGAGATACCCAGGAAGCCTCGGAGGCAACCGAGCAAAATATGCGCTTGATTATGGATAACTAACAAGGTTGTTGAAGTGACGTAACAAAGTAAAGAACAAAAACAAGAGAATTTTTATAATGGTTCGGTGGTTAACAAAATCAAACCTACATCCATTGTCATGTTATTATTTCGGGGTATTATAGGGTCTAATGAGGTCACAAATGAACGAGCGCGAGACTGATAAGTTCTGCTCTCACGACCTATTTTGTTTAAACTCTTTCTAAAAAGATCAAAGTGTTTATCTCCTAAACTTTACTACCATTGGAATCGTCCCTTGAAACAAAGGTTACCAGCTCTTTTTATACCCATCTCGTTTGACAGTGGTTAAGAGTGGGTGTTGCAAGGTTGTTTCCACGCATAATCCCGCTAATTAGGATATGAGTCAGTAATTCTTATGCTTGTGACAAACTATGTCATGCTAATGGCAGTTTAATCCATACTTATGGTAGTAATCACCTTATGGTGGAAGGCAAATGTCAACGAGACGACACGTGGAAGGATCCTGGTCATCGAGCTTTGATGTATTTCAAGGACACACGGCACAAATCTGACCGTCTGAGAATTGGACATAACAATAATAAAAGATTTGATGGATGGCATTTAAAATGTTTAAGAATTTTATTGTTATTTTTAATCCGATAATTAAGGGAGGCTGAACGTGGGTTACATAATATTTAGCAACTTAATGCATTGTGATTAATATATGGAGTTTTTAGGTTATAAATTGATAACAACCTCTCGAGAATCTTGATTTTGGACTTTAATAATAAAATTTAAAGAAATAATTTAGAATTAGAGTTATTTTTGTCCGTCAGTGAAAGGCGAATGAGATGATGAAAGACATGCAAAAATTTGGTAAAATCCCGTTTTTCATCTTCGTCAACTGATGTATAATATAATTTTTTTTAAGCCTAAATCCACCAATAAATCTTGTTTATTAAGCTTTACAAAGAGTGTGGTGCGCCATGAATACATGGACCACTTTGAGGCAAACTGTGTTTATTTGGTGGGGTTTGTTTTGTTCTAGTAATTTTGCCAATGAAAGGCTGAGATTTAAGAAAACATCATTTTCATAATCACTCGGTATGGTTGAAAGACGAGGTTTTTATTGATTAGGTTATCAAATTACCTATCTACTTTGGCTAATGGGGTAGCGCATAATCCACGTAATTTGGAACGAATATAATTATAAGGATTATGTTTAGAAATGTGAAATTAATAATTTATTTGCATACTCAGCTTTTAGCTTTCTTTGTTTAATAATTAAATTTATATTATTAATATAAAAAGCTATATACTTACCTTTTAGTCGTTCAACCAATTAAATGTAGAATCTAATGTATATTTTGTGTTAGGAATGCGGTTATTCCGTTATGTTTCCTTCAAATATAAAATAATCTACTTTTACTGAATCTATGGAAAATTGTCTCATCGCAAACCGAGTTTCAATATATGTATTTGTTTTTTGAGTAAACATGATTCCGCCGAAGTTTAACGAAATAGTAAGTTGATATATCTGGTTTTATTTATTCTAGATAAAGTAACACTGTTGGTTAAAATGTCATATATATTAAAGTGCGGTACACATTAGTACGTTAAAGTGTGTCGGCGCTTTCTTTAATTGAAGGCAAGCTTACGTTAACAAGAAGCGGCTAACATTAGCAACATCTAAACCAACGGTTTTTTTTTTTTTTTTTTTTTTGTCGATTCCGAAGTTTAAAATCACTTCCAAGACCACTGTTGGACTCCTCACAACCTCCTTTACAAAACTCATGTCTTCACTTGCCGACCTCATTCACCATTTCCGACCACCTCCATTCTTGCCACCTTGTGAGATTGGGTTACTTCTTAAGCTTTTTTTCCATCGATTTGGGTACAATCGACCTCTCCAAACTTCACCACTTGCTTCTTCGCAATCAACTGATTGTTCTGATGTGTTTTTTGGCCGTCAGTAACTCCCTAGTCGCTAGAAATCGAAGTCCAAATTAGTGTCTATAATATGCTCGATTAAAGTCTTCACCCAACTATTGCCCATAAGCCAACCCCATTACCACCAAATTAACGATGGTACTTAAAGAGTAGAAATATGGAATAAATGAAATCAAGAGTATCAACTTACCATTTTGATAAACCTTGGGGGGAACATATCGTTTACTCTTTGTTTTTACTATATAAAATAAAATGTGGTCATAACACACCTGCATCCTTTGAAATTGTAGACCAACGTCAATACAATAATTCAACAACTTTCAAATATATTTATTTATAACATATTTTCAGATGGGTAAAAATTAGATCCAAAAAAGAGAACTCTGAAATTGAAGAAATAGTAATTAATAGTAATGCATTTGTGGCATGATAAGTAACCAGACACGTTGGTTTCATAATGGTAAAGGCAGAATGATGATTCCGATTTAATTGGCAAGATTTTACTCAATCTACCAACCCTTTCAAAGTCATATTAAAATGCACAGGAGATGAAAGCAGATTCATAAATTGCGTACCGATTTCAATTTAATTTTCCAGAGCCCTCGTATATTTTAATTAGTAAGGTCCGCTGTTTGATCACTCTTTCAGGCAAGAGAGAGGGCAGATGTATACTTTCAACTACCTGTATATTATTTCAAATTTACTATAAAAATTAAATGTTTAAATGAGATTAAGACGAGCCATGATGAGTCGACCAAATCTTACTCTTCAGATTTCAACTCCCCTCGTAGTCAATTTTCCTATTTTTAATTTTTAATTTCTTTGTCTCTTTTATGAATAAATGATTTGTTATTATTTACGTATTTTCTGGGATATGCATTGCATGAGATATATAAGAGCCTATTTTTGACCTTGTAATTAATATTTGGTTTGGTAAAAAGTGTTTTAGATTGACTATATATAAGTATGGATTATTTATTCAAGTCTTATTAATTATTTTGTTTATAGTAATTGGATGGAAAAGGATGTTTGTTAATGCCAAAATTATAACAGAGATGACTGAAAAAAGAAATCAACAAGTGATATGATAAGTTACAATCGAATTGTATCAAGATTCAGATACTATATTGGATAAAAAAAACCACACAATGTTCTTAATATTTCATTTATAATAATAAAAAAATAATTTGCCTCCGTTACTGCTGAACCAACCTTTAAATAGTTCCCCTAAAAAACAAAAACCTAATCCCAAAATTCAAAGGAAAAAAGAAAATTAAACAATTATCAGAAAAACTCTAAAAAGTCCCGTAACTTCAAAAACTTGCAAAAACACAACGTCCAAAAACCCATTTAAATGATTCCGAAAGGCTACAAAAATGACAAAACCCGTTCTTTATAATGAGCCTAACTTGTTTGGCCGTTCGGGAGTGCCCTGCCAAATTTAGTAGCATCTTGACATTATCGAGACTATTCATCCCATGGGCTCTTGCATCATCGGTATTTTACCAAAATATAATTTGTAAGAGTAATACTACGTCAACTGATGTATAATATAATTTTTTTAAAGCCTAAAACCACCAAAATCTTGTTATTAAGCTTCACAAATGGTGTGGTGCGCCATGATACATGGACCACTTTGAGGCAATATTTTTATTTGGGGGGTTGTTTTGTCTAGTAATTTTGCCAATGAAAGGTGAGATTTAGAAAAAATAATATGCCTCCTCACCAGCTCAGCTTTATTTCTTCAAATTTTTATGACAACTATGCCCTCTTTCTTTTTACATAATTCTCTCAGCTGCTTTAATCTTGTTAGGCAGAACGGGTTACACATACCCAAGGTTTTCCTAAACCACAGTTGGTACCTAAAAGATTTTAAAATGATAAATAGATACCTTCTGTTATGTTCTATTAGTAATTTTCATTTAATAATAGTGAAAAGACTAAAATACCCTTGAAAGTTTAATATTTTAGCTTTTTATAAATTTAAAAATTTCTAAAAAAACCCCCTAGGTTTTCTAATTTGACTAAATACCCCAATATATAAATTTTTTTATAAAATAACAAAAACACCCCCACCACCCGCAGTGTCAGATTCTGGCCACCACCGCCAGAATCTGGCCAGAAAATTGTGTTACAACACAGACCCGTCGGATCTGTGTCGTAACACGTCGATCTGGTCGGAAAATGCCAGATCGTCGTGTTGGGTCTGTGTCGTAACACAATTTTTCGGCCAGATTCCGGCCTCGACGGCCAGATCTGGCTTTTTCCGGCTAGATCAGCCACAGATTTTGTCGAAAAATGCCAGATCTACTGGTTACGACATTGATCCTACGGGTCTGTGTCGTAATGCAATTTTCTGGCCAGATTCCGACGGTAGTGGCCAGAATCTGGCACTGCAGGTGACAAGGGTGTTTTTGTTATTTTATTAAATTTTTATATATTAGGGTATTTAGCAAATTGGCAAACCTAAAGGGTTTTTTAAAAATTTTTAAATTTATAAAAAACTAAAATATTAAACTTTCAAGGGCATTTTAGTATTTTCACTATTATCAAACGAAAATCACTAACAGAACATGACGGAAAATACCTATTTATCATTTCAAAACTTTTTAGGTACTAACTATCGTTTCGATAAACCTTGGGTATGCGTAAATCGTTCGGCCTAATATGATATTCTGTTCTACTAGTATATCCTCTCTTCTTTCGTTTTGGTTTCATCGGGACGTGACGAAATGCCCAAAGAACTACGATGGTATTTGTACGTAATTTTCTGTCTACTTCTTTTACCTCTTGCCTTTTATGGTAAATACAAAAATACCCATCCTTTTCTTCTTTATTTTTCGGGTTGTGTGTGGTTCGCTGGCTCTATACTGTTGGTACCCGTGACCGGTCAATGTTTGACGATGCCATATAAAATATTACTTTTAATATTACATTTGTTACACCTAGTTTGAACTGAGTTAAATACAGAACATAATACGTGACTGGATCAATTTTATGTTAAATAAAGTAAATATATACATAAATATAATAAAATATGATTGACTTAATCTTGATTTTATGACAACAGAAATGGCAATGTAAAATATGATACCAATAATATCATACTAAGGATTGTTATTTATTAAGTATTATGATCATGTTCGATTCACCGACACTGGTTAAAGTTGGTGGTTTTAATCAACATTTAATAGAAACTTGCATTATATTAGAAATCATAAATGTACATTTGAATTATTTAGTTTAGTCATAATTAGAAAAAATAATTGTTGATGCGATGATTTGTACCAACCAGAGATACTTAGGAAGCCTCAAAGGCGACCGGGCAAAATGTGTGTGTGATTACGGATAACCAACAAGGTTGTTGAAGCGACATAACAAAGTAAAGAACAAAAACAAGATAATTTTTATAATGGTTCGGTGGTTAACAAAATCAAACCTACATCCATTGTCATGTTATTATTTCGGGGTATTATAGGGTCTAATGAGGTTACAAATAAACGGGCACGAGACTGATAAGTTTTGCTCTCACGACCTATTTTCTCTAAACTCTTTCTAAAAAGATCAAAGTGTTTATCTCCTAAACTTTACTACCACTGGAATCGTCCCTTGAAACGGAGGTTGCGAGTTCCTTTTATACCCATCTCGTTTGACAGTGGTTGAGAGTGGGTGTTACAAGGTTACTTCCACGCATAATTCCCCTAATTAGGATATGAGTCAGTAATTCTTATGCTTGTGGCAAACCATGTCATGCTAATGACAATTTAACTCATACTTATGGTAGCAATCATCTTACGGTAGAAGGCAAACGTCAACGAGACGACACATGGAAGGAACCTGGTCATCGAACTTTGATGTATTTCAAGGACACGCGGCACAAATTTGACCGTCCGAGAATTGGACGTAACAATAATAAAAGATTTGATCGATGGCATTTAAAATGTTTAAGAATTTTATTGTTATTTTTAATCCGATAATTAAGGAAGGCTGAACGTGTGTTACATAATATTTAGCAACTTAATGCATTGTGATTAATATATGGAGTTTTTAGGTTATAAATTGATAACAACCTCTTGAGAATCTTGATTTTGGACTTTAATAATAAAATTTAAAGATATAATTTAGAATTGGAGTTATTTTTGTCCATCAGTGAAAGGCGAATGAGATGATGAAAGACATGCAAAAATTTGGTAAAATCCCGTTTTTCATCTTCGTCAACTGATGTATAATATAATTTTTTTAAAGCCTAAATCCACCAATAAATCTTGTTTATTAAGCTTCACAAATGGTGTGGTGCGCCATGAATACATGGACCACTTTGAGGCAATCTATTTTTATTTGGTGGGGTTTGTTTTGTTCTAGTAATTTTGCCAATGAAAGGCTGAGATTTAAGAAAACATCATTTTCATAATCACTCGGTATGGTTGAAAGACGATGTTTTTATTGATTAGGTTATCAAATTACCTATCTACTTTGGCTAATGGGGTAGCGCATAATCCACGTAATTTGGAACGAATATAATTATAAGGATTATGTTTAGAAATGTGAAATTAATAATTTATTTGCATACTCAGCTTTTAGCTTTCTTTGTTTAATAATTAAATTTATATTATTAATATAAAAAGCTATATACTTACCTTTTAGTCGTTCAACCAATTAAATGTAGAATCTAATGTATATTTTGTGTTAGAAATGCGGTTATTCCGTTATGTTTCCTTCAAATATAAAATAATCTACTTTTACTCAATCTATGGAAAATTGTCTCATCGCAAACCGAGGTTCAATATATGTATTTGTTTTTGGAGTAAACACGATTCCACCCGAAGTTTAGTAGAAACAGTGAGTTGATACTTTTGGTTTCATTTATTCTAGATAAAGTAACATTGTTTGCTTACGTTAGTAAGAAGCGGCTAACATTAGTAATATCTAAACCAACAGTTTTTTGCATTTTTTGGTCAATTCCGAAGTTTAAAATCACTTTCGATATCACTATTGGACTCATCACAACCTCCTTTATAAAACTCATGTATTCACTTGTCGACCTCACTTACCATTTCCGACCACCTCCATTCTTGCCACCATCGACCTCTCCAAACTTCACCACTTGCTTCTCCACCATCAACTATTGTTGTGATGTGTTTTTTGGCCGTCATAACTCTCTAGTCGCTAGAAATTGAAGTCCAAATTAGTGCCTATAATCTGCTCGATTAAAGTCTTCACCCAACTACTGCCCATAAGCCAACCCCATTACCACCAAATTAACGATGTTACTTAAAGAGTAGAAATATAGAATAAATGAAATCAGGAGTATCAACTTACCATTTTGAAAAACATTGGGGGGAACATATCGTTTACTCTTTGTTTTTACTATATAAAATAAAATGTGGTCATAACACACCTGCATCCTTTGAAATTGTAGACCAACGTCAATACAATAATTCAACAACTTTCAAATATATTTATTTATAACATATTTTCAGATGGGTAAAAATTAGACCCAAAAAAGAGAACTCTGAAATTGAAGAAACAGTAATTAATAGTATTGCATTTGTGGCATGATAAGTAATCAGACACGTTGGCTTCATAATGGTAAAGGCAGAATGATGGTTCCGATTTAATTGGCAAGATTTTACTCAATCTACCAACGCTTTTAAAGTCATATTAAAATGCACCGGAGGTGAAAGCAGATTCATAAATTGCGTACCGATTTCAATTTAATTTTCCAGAGCCCTCGTATATTTTAATTAATAAGGTCCGCTGTTTGATGACTCTTTCAGGCAAGAGAGAGGGTAGATGTATACTTTCAGCTACCGGTATGTTATTTCAAATTTACTATAAAAATTAAATGTTTAAATGAGATCAAGACGTGCCATGATGAGTCGCCCAAATCGTACTCTTCAAATTTCAACTCCTCTCGTAGTCAATTTTCCTATTTTTAATTTCTTTGTCTCTTTTTATGAATAGATGATTTGTTATTATTTACGTATTTTCTGGGATATGCATTGCATGAGACATATAGGAACCTATTTTTGACCTTGTAATTAATATTTGGTTTGGTAAAAAGTGTTTCAGATCGGCTATATATACATATGGATTCTTTATTCAAGTCTTATTAATTATTTTGTTTATAGTAATTGGATGGAAAAGGATGTTTGTTAATGCCAAAATTATAACAGAGATGACTGAAATATGAAATCAACAAGTGATATGATAAGTTAAAATCGAATTGTATCAAGATTCAGATACTATATTGGATAAAAAAAACCACACAAAATTCTTAATATTTCATTTATAATAATAATAAAAAATTGCCTCTGTTATGCTAAACCAACCTTTAAATAGTTCTCTTAAAAAAACAAAAACCTAATCCCAAAATTCAAAGGAAAAAAGAAAATTAAACAATTATCAGAAAACTCTAAAAGTCCCAAAACTTGCAAAAACACGCCGTCCAAAAACCCATTTAAATGATTCTGAAAGGCTAAAAAATTGACAAAACCCTTTCTTTATACTGAGCCTAACTTGTTTGGCCGTTCCGGAGTGCCCTTGCCAAATTTAGTAGCATCTTGACATTGTCTAGACTATTCATCCCATGGGCTCTTGCATCATCGGTATTTTACCAAAATATAATTTGTAATATCTATTAAATAGATTGACCTAAATTCAATTGGGAAGGGAGCTTTTTCCACTACAGTTTTTCTAGAGTCCGTCTCCACCATAGGGTAAGTCGTAGTCTTGTTTGAAGATTTGAGAGGATAATGCATCTTTGAGAGTAATAATATACATACTATTTAGGGTTTGATGATAAAAAAATAAAAAGAGGTTTCACGAGTCCTTATATACACTAATAGAAGTGGCCATTAAGGAACTTAATTGGTTGTTAACTTCAGAACATCGAGAGATTAGTTAAAATATGTGTAAATTTATTAAAAAATCTCTAGTAAATATATATATATATATATAATATTTGTTCAACTTCTCTCCATCAATGCACTGGAATTCGAAGAATGGTGTATGTGTAAAATCAAAACTTAACTTGAAAATAAAACGATGGAAAAGGAGATTTTAATGAGTTTTATAAGTTGCATTCTTCAAAACTTAACTTGAAATCATGATGATGAATTTTGAAGTCAACCTTACCTAATAAAAACCATTTTTATTATGTTGGCCGCTTCTTGATCCTATTTTTATGTATATCTTTCAAACATATTTATAAAAATGAAGTGACTTGACCGATGATATAATCCTATCATAAGTTTTATTATAAAATTATAATGTCTTATTTTTATGTTTATATACAAATCGTGCCTTTAATTAACTGGTTCATCAATAATTCCATTTATAAAATTATTTAAACAAATATAATTATCGTTTTCTAACATACAAAATTGTATACAGCTATAAACAATGCATGACCGTTGATATTCTATCTTCATTGTATTTTAATATAATTTTGATATTAAACAATAAAATATAAAAAACGATGTCGAGTCAAACAGTCACTTCTACAGTTGGACCGGGCGGCCTGATCTGGCATGAGGTGGAACCCACTGGAGCTGGGGCTTTTGCTGTCTTGTGGGGCCGTACAACAATGTCGTTTTCGAAACAGTGAGATGCGACGATGCTGCCGTGCCACCTCGCCGGTTCAACGAACTACTCCACACCCTCCACGTGTGTTTTCACCAAACTGACAAACCCGTGTCTGCCACGTCATTACTCGAAATATATTAATATTCGCTAATTATTGGTGTTTTTTTTCATGTTCGATTTGCCACCTTGCTGTGCAACGGTAACGTACAGGCCGTTCAATTATTTTTAGATGGTTAGATGGTTGGATCGAAATTTTGAATGTATTATTTAAGAGATCTTGAGTTTAAGTTATCATCGTATGCTAATAAGGGTAGTCATTAGAGTTTATACTCGATCGATAATTTTAAGATTTTAGATAATTAATTGAAGTATGTGTAAACTAGTTTGAACAATCTCGATTATTAAAAAAAAATAAAAAATGTATAAGCTTCACTGATTTGTTAATGGCAACCAAATTTGTTAATTTGTATCATTGGATTTGTCACTCTCTCTTAATTGATTTAGGAGGTAAGTAAAATTGACGTGATTATTTTACACCATCTTCTAAAATTAAACATATAAAATCAACCCTAAATAATTGGAAAATAATATGATTTGTTCAAGTCCTTGTCATATAAACTAAATAATATTTGTTGACATCCATCCGCAAACGAGACTGGTTAAGGAGTTCATTGAATAAATATATTTCTCAATGCTGGCTGGCTGGTGTCATAGTTGACCAGACAATCTTCAAAGACAAAATTATTTGTATTATATTATTACAATATACACAATTACAAAATATTAGGTTTATCAAAATTAAATTTTTTTTTTCTAATAACCGAAGTGTTTGAATCAGTTTATACGCAGTTCAATTAAATTTTAGAGTCATTGAACACGCTATAAACCCAAAATAACTGGTTTTAATATTTAAACCTAAACAGAACTTTTATATCCTTCAAATTGTCAAAATAAAATTCTAACTCTAGGAAACGTGAGAGAAATGTAACTAGGACAAGGGTCAAATCGAACAGGAAGAAAGGAGGAGTTGGGGAACACGGCCATGGCACGGTTGTCAGGAAAGAATGGAGCAAGGAGCAAAGCATGTGACAAACTTTGAAAGAGATACCGCAGCAATTTATCCCATCTTCATATTCATATTGATATTATTGAATTGAATGGTGAAGACATGGCAGTCGGTTGGTTCACGCGCTCACTAAGCCCCACCAAGCTTTGTCATTTGTTTTATTTTCTCTTCTCTTCTTTTATCTAAATGCAATCTATTTGTCTTCAACTATGCCAATTGCCCACCAAATATTTGTGAAAATGATCAATACACAATAATAAAATCAACTTTGTTCATGCAACAATTTTGTGTCAGACCAGGTGGTGGTGCTGCTGCATGTGGGCAGTGGCCTCAATTCTTGGTCGGTTTAGGATTCCATAAAGAAATAGAAATTACGTATGAAAAGGGAATTTTAGAAGTCAAACAAATGGATATAGAATTTTGCATTAATTTGTGCCTCAAACAATGCAAAATTCATACAACAAATCACCAAATAATTGGCTGGTATAAAACTTAAGTCAAGCGTGGTGAGTTCAACATTAATTGTTAGATTGTTATGCTAAACATTTTGCCATTATTTTTACGTTGAATATTATCAAATAATTCACGAATTATTTACTTGTTCAATAATCTCCATCTTAGATTGCCTAGTTGCTGTTTCAACCCAAATTTGGCCCAAATTTATTACCACCAACGAAGCCCGAATCTGACAATTTTGTTTCATAAAGTTGCATCATTTTCGGAAATTTCCCGGAACTAAACCACGAACATGAAGATTGAAGTTTCTCTCCGAAAAAAAAAAAAAACTGTAAAATCTGGCAGTGACAGAAGCTCCAGGAAAAAATTGTCTTGTAATTAAAGAGAGGTAAAGGTAAAGAAATTATTTGCATCGAAAGCACAGTAACAGTAACACCACCCACCCAACAAGCAGAAATAATTTTTGTCTTGGAATCAAATTCAAGAAACGTTTTAGGTGTACATAACTAAAATTGACAACTCACTACTCACTTGGGAAATGTCACTCTCAACTCTCTTAACCCTTTGTATTTTATTATGTAATTTTTTTTATTTTTTTGATGGTGAATATTCTCTGCCAGGCTACAGTTTCCATGTGTTATTGGTCATTCCAAAGAGTAATATTGAACTACTCCGTCTTCACGCTTCATTTCAACTCTATTATAAAAACGGAGTTCTTGATTGTTTAATTGGTTGCTTACTTGCTTTGTATTAACTTTTAGCTAAAAATAATCGAAGTTTAACGTGGTTGATCCATGTGATTTGGTTTGAATCCATAATTTAACCTCCTTTAGATTATAAGTTAATTACCTTTATTGGCTGTACATGTGAAATCCATCAATCTTAACATGCATGCTTTTTAACTAATGTTATATAATTAGGCAGAAATCAAAGTAGTTAAAACGAGAATTGAACACTTGATCACCACAAACCCACGTAAAAAAGTGAAAGCTTAAACATTGAAAGTTGATAATATGCTTTCAGTTTTACAGATACAGTATCCATTTTCTATTTTCGTGAAAACAAGCCTTGAGTGAAAGAAAAGAGAAAAGTGGTGAGTAACTTCAATTGAAATGTGACAAATGAGCAGCCGACCAAGAGAAAAAGAAAAGCAGCCGCCCTACTCTCTGAAACTTATCAATCTTGATTTACAACATTTACAGCGGCAAACAGTGAAAAAGGGCAAGCTTAATAAATGCCATCCTGAAATGACATAACAAAGCCGTCTCGTTTTGCCCAAGTAATATAGAGTTGCAGTTTCGAGTATAGTTTTGAAAATGGTGATGGCCAATGACACCAAAACAAAAAAACATACAATAAATAAGATATGGTGACGTTTCGGTTTTCAAATTCTTAATAAAAACACAAACGCCAGGCTATGGATCTGCTGTGTTTGTTAGGCTTGTTCAGTTTAGGTCTTTTTGTTATTTAGGGTTTTGTGTTTGCGTGGTTAAATGGTTAAGATTGATTGGACGGTTGGATGGTGTTATGGGGAAGTGGATTCGTTAAGTCACAAATCCATCTATCATTATGCAAAGAAAAAAAAAAAAAAAAAAAAACAGAAAATTTATTAAGAGACAAGAGCAGAAGCTGCCTCACAGAACTGGGAAACTGGTATTTTTTTGCTTCTAGTGTCAGAACCCGTACCGTCATTGCGTCATTGTGGATGTAAGCAAAGGGAGAAAGATAAGAGAGGTGTAGGTAGCTGTTCGAGATCTTGGAGAATATATCATAGTAGATAGGTCAAAGAAGCTATTATCCTGTTGAATATAAATATAAATACATAAAGGAGTGGAGAAAGAATAGTGTTTCTTTAGTTCCATTAATAAATGGAGATTTATGGACGGCTAGTGAAAGATGCAAGATCTGGTTAATTGGAACTTAAGACAGATTCAGAACATTATAAGAAAGTATCAAATCTGTTGTTCCAATCTCCAGCCGTAACTTAAGACGGATTCAGAACATTGAGCAGANAGATATGGTGACGTTTCGGTTTTCAAATTCTTAATAAAAACACAAACGTCTGGCTATGGATCTGCGGTGTTTGTTAGGCTTGTTCAGTTTAGGTCTTTTTGTTATTTAGGGTTTTGTGTTTGCGTGGTTCAATGTTTAAGATTGATTGGACGGTTGGATGGTGTTATGGGGAAATGGATTCGTTAAGTCACAAATCCATCTATCATTATGCAAAGAAAAAAAAAAAAAAAAAAAAACAGAAAATTTATTAAGAGACAAAAGCAGAAGCTGCCTCACAGAACTAGGAAACTGGTATGTTTTTTGCTTCTAGTGTCAGAACCCGTACCGTCATTGCGTCATTGTGGATGTAAGCAAAGGGAGAAAGATAAGAGAGCTGTAGGTAGCTGTACGTGATCTTGGAGAATATATCATAGTAGATGGGTCAAAGAAGCCATTATCCTGTTGAATATAAATATAAATACATGGAGGAGTGGAGAAAGAATAGTGTTTCTTTAGTTCCATTAATAAATGGAGATTTATGGCAGCTAGTGAAAGATGCAAGATCTGGTTGATTGGAACTTAAGACAGATTCAGAACATTATAAGAAATTATCAAATCTGTTGTTCCAATCTCTAGCCATAACTTAAAGACAGATTCAGAACATTGAGCAAAGGTCATTTTCAGGACTGACTTCTTTCATTCCAGGCAAAACCCCCTTGAACATCAACTAATGCAGGAGGACTGATATTAGACAACAATTTTTTTTTTTTTTTTTTTTTTTCACAAATTAGGAAGTTTCGGATATAATTTAGGTATCAGCAAAATTACCATATATAACACAAAATTTCTCCGCCAATTCTTTCTAGTGAAGCTCCGGTTTGTCATTATACCCCGAGAATTAGAGAGAATTATAATCCCCGCCCTGTCTAAAATTCTCAGAATTCGTTGATAGTTCGAATAGATTCGGAGACCGGATTGACTTATTCAATTTAAATTTAAATAGGTTCTATATGGTCTTTTCCTAAGATTGAACTTTCTACAAAAGGTTTTAGATAATAAATAACCTTAATTTTACACAATGCTTCGATTAAAACTAAATCTAAAAGTAATCTCAAAAAATTTAAAAAAGGTAACCACTTGAATCATACGTAAAAGACTGGCATAGTTTCAGCTGGGATAAGGAATGACATAATTTCAGCTGGGATAAGGAAATATACCCTGCCAATCAATAAAAATGGAAAGACACAAGATGGTAATTTTTTTTTCTTTATTAAATGCCAACATCCTAATCTAATTTACTTACACGGATGATTATGGGGCAATCATTAGCCACCGGAGAATAAATGTAAACGAATGAGGAAATTTGAACTTAGTCAAGGAGTTGATCAGAAGGGATATGGCCAAAAATATCAGGACATAAATCCCAATCTGCTTTCTCTCTGGCTTCCCAATAACCGCCTACATAGCGATACGCACCAGTTACTTCATCCTTAGCAAACCATCTCGGTTTCCAGCCACTCTCTTGCATCTTTCTAGCCTGAATCCCATTCGAAACAGCAATTCATTACATTCATATAACCAACTAATATAATCAGCAAGTCTTAATGAACATATATGAACAAGAAATGGTAATATACTCGTATGCGTCTGTGCAGACTAAATGTTAACACAAAATTTACCTGCCGCTGTCGCTGCTCTAGCCGTAACTTCTCAGAATTTGCCATTTCGTACTCCCCATTTTCCAAATGCCTTTGGTCAGGTCTGAGTCTTGAATCTGTTGGTGGCAGTTTCTCCTTCACATATAAAAGAAAAAAAAAAAATTACACATCAAACAAAGAATTCTGAATGCATCTAGAAAGCACCTTTTTTTGTTCTCTTGGAATTCAAGTATTCACTATGTGTATCAGACCATATGATGAAACATTATAGTATGATATGACATGTAAAATAACCACCTTTAGATCAGTGGTGAGCTCATTCAATGTGATAGCAAAACGTGTGAAGTTATATCTAGTGGGAAATGTAGGAGGAGCACTTCGCTTCCAAAGTAGACGAGCTTCTGATAAAGACTCAAATCCTTTTCCTTTCCCTGAAAAGTCTCCAATCACAAAATGCATGCTCTCATCCCATTTTCCAAATAGGGTTGCCAGTGTTTTCCCATTCCTATCTTGAACTATGCCTTGCACCTGAAAAAAATCAAGCATATACGTAAGACATGATCTATCAAAGATACTACTCTTTATCATGTCATATCGGCCAAACTACAATCATATACTACTGAAAATATTCTAGGACACATATATAGATGATATCTGAAGAGAGAACCTGGTGAGGATTGCGGTCAATTATAGACTGCTCCTTGAATTTCAGCTTGCATGAATATTCATGATTTCCCTCAATACGCATTGTTCCATAGTGATCGCAATACAACTTTCCCAAAATGAGATTATATATTGATGTGGTAACCTGACAGAGAAAAAATAAATTAGTAACTAGACCTTACTAAGAGCATGAATGTTATTTCGGTTGTTAGAATCATACCTTACTCCATTGAAAGACTTCTCCATCATCAAATTCCAAAGTTAAGACACCAACAGGGTCAAGCTGAATTGAGCGACCCCAAAATTTGCTCTTCAGATTGCTATCTCCCCAAAATTTCCAGCCAGTACCCTCACAATGACAGGCAACAATCATGGGGTGATGACTGACCTGACACCAAAATAAAATGAGATCAGCTGCTCAATATGTTAAAATCATAAAGGATTTAGCACAGAACTTAAGTTAACAGTATCGTCAAACTATGAGGGTGAATTAGTAGAGTTCATCTCGAGTAATGAGTTGTATTTTACACCTAAAATGAAGCGTGCAATGAAATTTTCCCATTAGCATATGGTACAATGCATATCATACTCATCTAAGATTCACTCGAATTTAGAAATTTATATGCCTGATATACTCCTACAAAGTTAATACATGTTGACTCTAAAGAAGATTTTGCCAGAGCTATGTTACAGTACTCATAAGAATTGAAATATTGTCTAATTGCATAGATGAATGAAGTGATCCACAGAAGAAACTGACTATATAATTTGAATTCTGGGCATGGAAACAAACCTTCTCTGAGAAAAAACGGAGGCCTTTATCTGGATAGTCAGCTTCGTATGTTTCGCCTAACAGTGGATTAAACGGTTTACATATTCTTCCTTCAGTTGAAGCATAACCAGATACAGCAAAGGCAGCCACATTTAAAATCCTCATTAGTTTATTACCCTGTGAAATTTCAAGGAATTGTCAAAGAAGCTTGTGATACAAGTAAACACTTAACAGAAATATATGCATGAAATGGTTGTCTGTAAGAAAGAGAGAAAACCTAAAGAGCAGTAAAAAGGAGCAAAATCAAGATGTTATTCATAGACTTACCCTTTTCCCCCATTCATATGCTCGGTCAAGAAGATATGAATACTCCAATTCTTCAAAACACTTTTGTAGAGAAGAAAGGGGCTCATTAAAGTAAACAGGAAGACAAATTTTTGTGAGGTCCTTGCCAATGTTATCCTTAATCATTGACCAAAGGCTGATACCCTTCTCTTTTTCAACTGGATCAGGGAGTTTCTTACGCCTCTTAATAAGAGGATAGTTAGTTCCAACAGATCTGATGGACGGATCAATGTCGTCTTCAGACTCATCTATATGAAGCCCTTCCCCGTCTGAAGAGAAAGATGAAGTACGAAAATCAGACCCATTACTTCTGAAAGAACTTGACGATAAAAAGTCACGAGTATCAAAGAAAGCTGTTTCGTCTTCATCTGTTTCTTCCTCTGCCACATCAACTCTTTCAATATCATCATCAGATTCAGTTGGACTTTCTGACAATAGGAAAAAGAAAACCCAAGAATAAATATGTAGTTTTGAAAAAGAAAACGTAGAAATGACAGTATGGGTCTAATATGTATCAATTTCTGAACACGTCTGATAGGCATTTTAGATAATGCCAGAAATAATTAGCCATTATAACAGAATACGTTCTACACAAGGACCAACTCTAAATGTTAATTTTATGCATGAACTGAGAGTCAGTACAACTCACTGTAATGTAGTAATATCACATGATTGTAACCTTAAATAAATGGATTTACTTTACACAACTTACCACTGAATTTGTCTTGCCTTAATGTCGAGGAAGCACCTAGATCACTCAACTGTCTTTGGCTCTCATCAACTACTGTATTCTCCAGGTCAACCTTTTCTGTCTACAAAATACAATTTAAAAGAATGTTTTACCATAACAAGGAAAAATTTAAGAGATAAAATCCTGCAGTAGAAACATAACTTAACCAACAAGGATGCATGGATTCTCTAAAAAATTATAACACTAGCTTAATCCGTAGACTGAAAACCCTTGAATAACTTAATTATGATTTGAAATATAATTAGTGACTACCAGCTTGAGCCCAAGCAAACCGCAAGCATGAACTAGCTTCTTGAGGTGTAAAGCAAAATCGAGAACCTCAAGCATTATAAGGCACAGCATAAGCCTTGCAACTATCAACTACACTAATTGTAGCAATTTTAATTTTAAAAAATGACATAAATAGCAAAAAAGATTATATGATGATGATATAAATGGCAAGACTTGGGTGGGGGCCACCAATTAACTCAAGGCACTTATATCCAACCTCATGTAAGAGCTGAGAGCATATTAAAGATAGAGGAACATTTTATCAGCTACTGCTAGAACTGGTCAAATTCAGCAACTCTTGCTCAGCAATATTTAAGACAGGCATATGATACTAAAAGTCACCCCATCTCAATAAATCGTTCAATTTGAAGATCATGATGATTGCATGAGATGGGGCAAGATACAGCATAATACCGCTCTTTTTTTTTTTTTCCTTATTTTTTTGCTTCCTAAACCAAACTAACTTAAGCTTGCTATTACCAATTGACTATGGTCAAGAAAGCAATTTAGCAGGAAATAATAAACACACTTGCTAAGTGCAATAGTCAGAGTACTCCCCAGCCTTCATTAAGGATAGTTTAGCAAATTGTGATATCCAAACACTAACAACTATGTTTAGCTAAATTATCCTTTAATCATTTCAAAATCGTATCTCCAAAATCCTATACATTGAAAACAAAAAGTTCTTTCATAAAGTTAATCAGATTTTCCAAGCCAGAAACATCTGTGGTCACTCAAACAAATATCCTATGAGGATATTGCTGTCTGATGGTAACGATATGTTAGTTTTGCATTATGAAAAAAAGGACCATGACTATACACACAATGAAGCATGAAAATTGTATGTCAGAATCTACATTGTTAAAATAATCGCTTACTTTGTGAATTCATAATTTTTGAAGAATGATTTACGAAATTCTAAAGCACTCAATCCCAGGTCAAGTGCCCCAGCCTTGATAAAACCATCAAAACTGCCTGCACCATTGCTGTTCCACAACTGGCAGTGATCCCAGCACCAAGAGCTGCACCTGCCACTCACCACCATCACTGTCATTATGACCACCACCACCACAACATACCACTAATATCGCGACCAACCCCACTGCCATTAATTTCTAATGCCTCATATAAATGCAATGATCTTCTCTCATATCAACAATATCTTAATCTTGAACAAATTCGGGTCAGCTACATGGGTCCTTTCATCCATAGAGCCGCCCTTTCCACTGAAATTTCTTGTATGACAGACAAATATCAATTTCCTTTTGATGCTTCTACATGAGTCATTTTCTTTTACTTATTTCCCTTTGGCCACTTCTGTAAAAGTGAGGAGTAGTCAAATAATACCACGCCACTTTGTGAGGCGATACAGAACTTGAGATATCGATAACAGTCAGCAATTGTTAAAGACGCCACTTTCCTACCACTCCTACTAATGTTAAGAGTACTTCAATCATTAGACACTCATACACCACCACAGAAAATACTAGAAGAATTAGAAGCAGATGTCACGTACTAGCAAATCTTGTATAAGGGAGACAAGAAATACAAAAATCATCAGTTACATAAATTCTGATTACAAACGTTGAAGGACTCTACTACCTCCTGTTCTAAATAACATTACGTCGACTCTTTTCCAAAATTGCATAAATAATCTCACAAAGGATCCTCAATAGAAAATTTTGGTTGTATGCACAAAATTCGTAAGCCATAGAAATTCTCAATAGACACAGGAAAAAGAAAAAAAAAAAAAAAAGAGATAGATAAGATATATGGAAATCATAAAAATACAAAATGGTAATATAAAATTTAGATTGTGTTAAATTATCAAAATAAAGAAAAAATCTGTCAACTCGCCTTCTCACTTAGTGACCAGACATGAACTCCTAAGACCCAATACATCCATAAAAAACCAACATCCCCTTCGGGACTTCTACTACACTACTCAGAAAATTAAAAAAAGAAAGGGAAAAAAAAAAAAAAAAAAGGACTACACCATATACGTCGTATACAAGCGTTGAACCGCTCTACAAAACTCCAACACGAAGAATCACATAAACACCAACAAACTAGACTTTAGACTAAACACACCCAATTTCATTCGGGGCACATTTGGGAAAATTGTTTAAACTAAAAAATAATAATCATTTGGCAATGCGAGGAGTATTTGAGGCGGTAGAAGAATTCTTAATCCTGTTTCTAGTTTTCATTATATGTACCTCTAAATGCCTCAGCGTGTCCATCAGTAAACACTGCTTCTGCTTCAGCAACAGCAACTGATTCTGCAACATGGCAAACTCGTCCTTCATTATCTTTTCGCTCTCTTGTATTACTTCTTCTCTCACTCCCTCCTCCAACAAGCGTTGTCTCAATTTTTCAGTAGAGAGGTGAATGTTCTCAGACGGAGCCATCAATTCACTGTTCGACATTCTTGGAAACATGTCCTTCACTGCTTGCAGTGCCTCTATCCATGCCAAACGGTCCTCCCGCGTTTCAGCCCTTAAGTGCAGTCGTTTTGTGCCTGTAAATATCGAGAATCTCTTGTCGTCCGATTTGCTCTCACGGATTGAGGACACCTGTCAACCAATAAAACCGAATGCATTTAAAACATTTTAAAAAACAATACCGTTTAAAACAATTTTTATAAAAAAAAAAATAAAAAAAAAATAGAAAGACCTTGAGATGGATTTCGCCGAACGGTTTGCGGTTAAGGTGGTGTTGATGAGACGGGGCCGTTTCGTACTTATTGCAACGCTTGGAGATTCTTCGCATGGACTCTTCGCCGATAATTTTGCAACCTTTCTCGGTCTCTTGACTCAGGACGATCTTATCAGGTCCATGGATCTTGAAATACGACAAAACGCCGTCGTGTAATACGAACCATCTCGGCCTCCAACCTTTCCNGCGTTTCAGCCCTTAAGTGCAGTCGTTTTGTGCCTGTAAATATCGAGAATCTCTTGTCGTCCGATTTGCTCTCACGGATTGAGGACACCTGTCAACCAATAAAACCGAATGCATTTAAAACATTTTAAAAAACAATACCGTTTAAAACAATTTTTATAAAAAAAAAAATAAAAAAAAAATAGAAAGACCTTGAGATGGATTTCGCCGAACGGTTTGCGGTTAAGGTGGTGTTGATGAGACGGGGCCGTTTCGTACTTATTGCAACGCTTGGAGATTCTTCGCATGGACTCTTCGCCGATAATTTTGCAACCTTTCTCGGTCTCTTGACTCAGGACGATCTTATCAGGTCCATGGATCTTGAAATACGACAAAACGCCGTCCTGTAATACGAACCATCTCGGCCTCCAACCTTTCCCGTAATTCACCCACTTGTACAGCACTCCGGCTATTCCGTTCCCTACTAAGTCGTTTATCTTCACGTCCACCGGCTCCGCCCTATGGCTCAGCCTTTGATTCAGTTCCGTCCAATTGGCACTCCCGCCGTTGTGGTTATTGTTATTGATGTAATTATGATGATGGTTCACTTTCGCCGGAATGGATCGGGCCGACGGGTCGAACCGGGTTGAAGACGTGGTTGACGTAGTCGTTGAAGGAGGGAGCATGGTAGGGAGATGATCTGTAAAGTCTTTATGAGACGCGTGGGTGTTATCGGATATGGTGGAGACGCAACAAAACGGATGCATATCCAATTATAAACTAAAAAACTACCAGATCGCCAGATTTGACACTGCTGACGGGGCGGCGGAACATGGCGGCCGAGTTAATTGCGAATTTCATGCTATTTTTCGTTTTTCTTAATCTATGAGACGAGAGATTGCGTGGGAGTATCGGATTCGGTTTGGGTAAATTGAGTGTCGGTTATTAAAGGGTAATAGAAAATTTTGATTCTATTTATCGGTTAGAAATAGGTTTATCCTCGAGAATTTCGGGGAATGAAGAAAGAGATGAAGTGACTTGCGAGAGAAGGAATGTCCGGTGAGTTTCTCTCCGGTGGGGGGCTAGTGAGAGATTTAAAATACTCGGACAAATGTTCCAACAAAATTGAAGGAGTAAATGAATTAATGCGATTGTTTAAATATGAGGCGGTTGGTGACTCATTTATACGATTTTCTTTTTTGAATTTTTGTTTATTATTATTATAGAGAAGTGGGGCTGTGATCCTGTGCGACATGGTGTAGGCGAATAAAGGAGGGGTGAGCCGTCGGCTAAGTGAAATTGTGACATGTGGAGAAGCAAAAAGAAATACTGTGAGTGGAGGAAATGATTCCTGGGAATGGGCAGAATTTGGTTTTGGTGGCGGCCGACAGATGTTTTGATCTTCATTCTTCACTATGAACTGTTCTAATTTAATGTAAGGAGTGTCTGATTAGAGTGGTCCATGCGATTAACGTGGTCCTTTTTAGTATGCAATCATTTCACCTTCTACAATGAGATATCCCATGTTTAAAGAACTTGGCCTAAATTTTGTGCGATTAGATATTACTCCATTTTCATGTTTTTACGGATAGATAGGTATGGTAAGCCTAAAATAAAAATAGTAATATTGTATTTTAGAGTTAAAATCAATTTTTATTTAATTTATCTTTCGTATTAGTTTGATAATTGTAAAATCAGCGGCTGGAATTGGGGTTTAATATAAAGACCCCACAATCACAAGTGATAAAATCTACAATAAGAAAAGAACAAAAAGTAGAGGCATATAGAGGGTTATACAAAGACGCCACCAACACCTTTGGAAGTTGGAACTTCGATGGTGATTGGTGAGTGTCTTGGCTGGATCCAATCCCCAACAGTCTCACAATTTTATGCCACACCCAAAAGCCTTGATGCTCTTGTTGGTGCTCCTGCTCCATGCTTTTTTAATCTAACTATATCATTTTATTTTTAAATTTTTTTAATGATAATGAAGTAGTATCCACCACGACAAATAAAAGGCTGTCTATCTATTCAAATGTTGTTGTACTTGTACCTATCAATCTTTGTTGATCCAAATATTGCGCCTATCCAAGATTTCGTATGGTAGCCACCCTAATTTATTCCTTGTCTTTGGCTGATTGACAAAATTTTCAAACATATTAAAGTTAATAGATGAATATAATGTATGGTTCATGGATTGATTGGATTCTTTTAATATCAAATTGAAACTCTCTTAAATTAACATAAAACAAGGTACTAATTTTCATTATTAATCATAGACAATAATGAACAATAGTCATTTTTAATGATAGAAAAAACTAATAATTAAACTTTACTTTGGGGGGAAATGACTTGAAATTTAAAATTAATTAACACCTAAAACACGGCTATTTATTAATCATAAACCATTAAACCCTTGCATTTGGTGTACCAACACGCTTTCAATGTGGGGGATAATTGAATAGACCCCACAATCTGAGGGAGTTGACGTGGCCGGAACTTTTGGGAGAAGATGATCAAAACTCAAAAGAGGATAAACCAAAGTCCGTGAAACGTCCAACCATATGCACCACGTGAGAAATACTACGACACCGTTGTAAGCGAATTGTCATTGGTGAGTGCTGTTGCAAAATGACACGTCTCCGTGTCCGACTGTTTCGTGTGTGCGTCGTGTTTGGTGTCGCCTCCGTATGGCTCACTATTAAATTTACTGTACTATTTTCCGTTACAATGGGAACGGAAACTTAGAGAGAATTTCTGACGTTTGAGGTGACAACTCACGCGACGAAACTACGGTCACATCATAATTAAATACATACACGAAGTTTTAGCGATTTATAAAATTCCAAAGATTATTATAATTTATAAAAATAAAAGATTTACAAAATTTTGCTCCTGATATCTTCATTATTTATACTAAATATATTTTCAAATATCTAAAACCAACATACAACCCAATTTTTGGATTTAAATTTAAAAATTATTGTGTACATAAAAATTTATAAATTTCGTGTACACCTAATTTTAGTATAATATACAAAAATTCTGGCAGAATAAAAACATGTTAAACAAGCTTTTTTCTTTTTTTTTTTTTTAAAAAGTCAACATTAACAATCAATACGATTATGCTAAAAAAAACAAATTATGTACGTGGTAAGTGTTATTGGTTTGATAACGTGTTATACATGAAGGCTTTGAAAAAAAATCTCAGTAATTCCAGTATTTTCAATAAAAATATAAGAAAAAAATTATGCCCTTCACTTATATTTTGGGAATATTATAAAAAAATGAGCAATATTATACATTGACTAGGTCCAAAATTGGTACATGAGTGTTGGGTTTTACACGCCAAAGTCTAAACATTAATTGGCCACGAAACTTCCACTAAATGAAAGACGTTTATAACCACTAAAATAAAATGTAAAATATTCGGCAATGAAATTTCCTCTAATATAATACCAACGAATAAGAACAATAAGATTTTTATAGAACATGTGGATTTATAAAGAAATGGGATTCCTTACCCTCCTCCGTTTGAATACCAACGAAATGCAACAAATGTATTGGATCCTTCTTTTTGTCAATTTTGCACGTTTTGACCAATTCATATTATAAGCATATATTTGAGTTCCTGGGTTCAAACCGTGAGACTACCAATCACAATAATATTATGATTTACTTACTCTTTTGGGTTTGTAAGGTATTCAATGGACTTTAAAAATTGGTTGAGGTGAGTGTAAATTGGTCAAAACACTCCCCGATTAAGTGATTATCAATATATATATATATATATTACAAGCATATGCTCCAAAAAGTTTAATATAGCTAGATGATGGCTCTAATAACAATGTGACCAAGCATATATTAAATTGAAATCCCAAATACATCTACCATTGAAAATGCTAATTAGTCTTTAACTTACTGATTATGTTACATTTAATTAATCTTGACAATTAGCATTTCCAGATTTGAAAGTTTCCCAAATTTTATTGATACATCATACAATTATATATTTTACGAGGTTTTATGTTTTCATTTATTAATCCTATTGAAGTCAAAGGAAGGAAAAAAAAAAAAAAAATTATATGATTAAATAAATTTTATTCGATTATCTTATAAGAGAACCAAAGTATATTCGCTTCCTTGATGATCGTACAATTCTTGATGTTTATGGAAGGAAATTATTCCCGTTCAGATGGTACACAAAATGATGAAGTAATCAAACAACATATGGAATCTTTGCCTTTTTGAAGATCCCCCATTCCCACCCAAAGTTTCAAAATACTACATTCCCACCCAAAGTTTATATTCTATTAATACAAAAAATACATTTCACTTTCTCTATCGGTGTTCGACGTGTTACCAAGAGCTTGTTTTATAGAATGGAGGCCAATGGATTGAATAATGATGACTAATTGAATATTCACCGTCAGAATCAACCGAAAATTAGCTAAAAATAGGAAACCCTTTATTTGTGGTGGCTGATAATCGACAAAAAATTAGGTGCTAGAGTGAGAGAGATTTTGTAAAGAGGAGACCAGAGGTTTAAATGGTGATAAAGAAAAAAAATTTGCCGTTGAAATCAGCTTTGGGTAGTAATGGAATATTAACTTTGGGTGAGAAAGTGGTATTTTAAAATTTTTTGGGTAATAAAGTCATTAAGGCAAACCTTAGGTGGGAAAAAGTGGTTTACTCATAGCATGAAAGCATATGGAATCTCTGCCTTTGGAAGATCCAACATTCCCACGTATAAACATTTTTTGATTTTTACACTAGAAATGATATTTTGAATTTGATTCAACCAATTCGTTGTTAATAAGAGAAATACTTTAAGCAGTCTTATTTTTGGCATTTTTTTGGAGTTTCCATATCATGGCGGTACTATATATAATTATACAAATATTAGTGAAAAATTAAAATTCATTATTGGTAAAAATAAAGAGATAAATCTGTAATAACGCTATTTTGGTGCTGCAATTTGTCATTTAATACTTAACTAGGGGCAAGCATAAGCAAAGCAATGTTTCTTGCCTCCACAGAATACGTGTTGGGAGGTCACTGTCGGTGGTTGAAGAGAGATATTTAATTATTTATTTAATACAAAGAAGGAAGAGGACAATTCACAACTGTTCACTGAACGTTAACATGTATCAGAACACAGAGGATCAGCATGCAGAAAGCCGTTTCGTGAATGAATGATTATTTGACCGACAGTGAAGTCAAAGTTTTCAGAAGCTGACCTGTACAACACGTGGTGCTCTTTCCATCGTTCACTGCATCTAATCGTCCTCGTGAATAGTAAGAAGAAGCTGCCTTTTACTGCTCACAAGGCACGACATAAGTCGTCAATAAATAATTGGGAGCTGCCTAATCAGTTTTCCTGTGGTTCTAAATTCAAGTTGTATTTTTTGAACCCAACATCATATCACTCGGCCTTATAAAATCGCCACCGTTGATCCTTTCATCCCTGAACGTGGCATAGAAAGGTAAGTCAAAGTAATCATAACAAATATATATTATAAATATATTTTTATAACTTTATAATACCCTTTTAATAAATAATTATATTGGATCTTACTCATTCTCAAAAGTAAAAAATGGGAGTTTAAAAAAAAATGAGTGGGTGCATTAGGTAATGAGTGGAACAATCTTAATTAGGTACTAAAAAGATTGAAAAAGAAGGAGCGGGTCCAGTTGGTAATTAGTTAGTAGTGGAAAGCATGTGCTTTTGACTAACTCATATTAATCAGTATCCAATTATTCATTCATAACCATAATAAATCTAACAAAATCTTTGCATGCGTGCTGGATTTATACATCGACTATAAAGACTATAGAGAGAGAGAGAGAGAGAGAGCAGCTTTAAGTGTGGGAAAGTCGTCAAATTGTCACAACTCACAAGCAAAAGGAATATCAACCCAAACTAACGTCTATATATCGTTTGTTATTCATGAATCAACTTTTTTATGTTCTATTCACACCCACTTAGATCTTATTTTTTAAAGTGACCACCCAATTGGTATATTTTATTTTTTTATTATTTTTTTTGGTAGTCGGTGTCTCCAGACTAGCTTACATATATTGCAACTAATCACTAGAGTCCATTTAACACCCTATAAACCTAAATGACTATGTAAACCACAATATTATTGTAGTAGGTGGTTTTAAAATTTGAACACAAGAACTCAAAGAATTGAATAAACCTAATTGACCGTCAGACCAACCTCTTGAGGGTTAAAAATAAGGAGTACAACACGAGGACTTCACAGAAGGTCGCCCATTTTAGTACTGCTCTCGTCGAAACATGCTTAACTTTGGAGTTCTGATAGGATCCAATATTACCGTCTTCATTTTAATTGTGCGGACTATGAATTGAACTGATATATCTTAGAAAATGTATACCCATTTTTTAAATAGATGGCTAGAATATATCAGTCTGTTTAGTTATATACTTGAGACATTGGAATCATACGATATCGTCGTTCTTAGAACCTAACAGAAGAGATTCGAGAAAGAAAGAAAAAAAAAAAAAAAAAAGAATTATGGAATTGTTAACTTGCAAGTGTGTATGATATATGCTCCATTTTATCCTGCTACCCGTTCCAACTTAGTTCCATCCACACCTAAACAGTAAAGAGTATTTGATTCCTTCTCTTAACTTGGTCCACCATCCGAACTTGCCATGTGACTCAGTGACTAAGGATGTTTGACTGGTTTGGTTTTTAGCTTCTCTATTGTGTTTTTCACTCTTAAGAAATAATCNTTATATACTTGAGACATTGGAATCATACGATATCGTCGTTCTTAGAACCTAACAGAAGAGATTCGAGAAAGAAAGAAAAAAAAAAAAAGAATTATGGAATTGTTAACTTGCAAGTGTGTATGATATATGCTCCATTTTATCCTGCTACCCGTTCCAACTTAGTTCCATCCACACCTAAACAGTAAAGAGTATTTGATTCTTTCTCTTAACTTGGTCCACCATCCGAACTTGCCATGTGACTCAGTGACTAAGGATGTTTGACTGGTTTGGTTTTTAGCTTCTCTATTGTGTTTTTCACTCTTAAGAAATAATCATTAGTTCATGTGCATATTGACATTTTCTCGAGTGAAATTAGCTGTATTTCGATCCTCTTTTGAACTTCTATTTCTTTCTCTCTCCCTCATCTCCTTTATGACTTATTTACACTAACATGTCTTTTCTTTTCACATCTTATTTATTAGATCAAGAACATCTCTGAAAGTTTTACCTTCAATACCAAGAAAAGTTTAGTGCAATTATTGAACCAATAATTCTCAAGTTTAAACCTGATTTTGATTTGCCATGTAGCTCCCTCTCCCTTTGTCCCAACACCGACAATATATTATTATTATTTTTTAAAATTATTTTTAAATAACTTCACAGTTCGCTTGAGACTCATGGGTATATTATTCAAGAAGTTATGAATTCGAATCACTACTACTACTAATAAAGAGTGTAACCATTAGAGGCTTACCTAGCTGTCATTAACCTAGATGACTAGTTGAGGTACGTACAAACTGACCCGAATACCCTAGATACATGAAAAAAAAAAAAAAAAAGTTTTTTTTATAAAATCAGAATCTCTTTCATATTTAACATAAATTTTTCTTTAAGTTCAATGAAATTTCGATGCAAAAACGGAGGGTAAAAAGTCCAACCACAGTATCTAAATTCATTCCAAAACATTTGTTGTGATTTATGAATTTAAAACGATCTCTTCCATGGAATTTCTTAACCTACACAAAATTTTAGCTTAACTTTATCTATATTGCCAACATGTAAGATGTAACGAAGGATCCAAGAAATTTGCCTTTTTCTTTCAATTTTCAAAATTTTCTGCATCCGACGCCAAATTGGCAGTAGATAAGCACGGTGAAATAGTCACACAGAGAAGCACAATTAACTGGGTTTTCCTTCTTGTGTGTGTGCCACATTTTATTCAATTTTCACAGGCTCTTTGGAACCAATGTTAACCTGTAAACTTAACCCATATCCAATAGGCAAATTGACTTTGACTAGATCGCGTACTTCAATTTTTTTTTTTTAATCTCTATCTATATCACCACAGCTGTTTCTTTTATCATTAAAAAGATGTCACTTGTGCATCAGTTAGATGTCGTGTGTGACAGTCACAATACAGGGGATTGGCATATCGAATAGAACAGCCTGCGACAACAATATTATATTTCAAGGAAGACAATGTCACTCAGTATAAATCTATGACTTTTCACACTTAAAAACTCTTTTAACAGATTTAGTAATCTAATTCTGTAAGAGTCACTTTGCAAGCACAGACGTATCAAACAACTTTTAGTTTGCGTTTTTCTTCAAGCAAATCCTTTTTAATTCTTCTATTTGAAAGTTCAAAACATGGAAGACACTACTACTAGTCAATAAATTTGTGACTCTTAAGATTATCCCACCATCGAATCTGATTAGGCAAAGGCATCAAGTGTTGACATCATGATATCTAAAGGATAAGATATCAATCACAAATCTAAAACAGCATAGCGCAGGCAATCACAACTTTGAGTTGCCGTAATGTGCGGGCTTACATTATAAACTCTCCGCAAGACAAGCAAGGACAAAAGCTGCAAAGTGATATGCTTTTGGTGCACAGAGGGACCCTAACTTAGAAATGGAACCTAGAAGCCTTCATGTATGACAACCAAAAAGAACGTAAGGGCATTTGTATTACCTATACCTGCTTTTGTCAGACTTTGTCAATGACTAAACCTCAATTTAGTTTCATCAAGTGATGGAGACAATGTCTGTCAACTGTCAAGTGGACCTGATGGGCTGTGGCCACTCCAATAATAGAACAGCTAGAACCTTCCTCTCAATGTAGAATTTTGTGCATGTGAAGCTGAGTGAGTCTCTTTCTTTTCATACCAACAAAATATAACAGACACAAACACAGAGACACACAGAGAAAGTAAAGAGAGTGACAAGCGAAGAATGAAAGAAAGAGAGAGAGAGACAAGCAACAATCAGAGGACATACCCATGTCTTAGGGTCGGACTACACTAGTGTCAAGATATCCCCAGTGAAGATCATTGCCTTCTTGAAGAAAAGCTTCTATTTATCCTGCATGCATGTTTCAACAAATCAACAGTGATAGAGGTTAAACAAGTCACGTCGACATCACAATGATGGATCCATGCCCAATAGCATAATACTGAGACACCTGGTTCATAAATCATAACGGGTCAATCAATTATGGAGAAAACAATAAGCTTAATTCAATTATTATCAAATAAAGATGATGGACAATCAATTATATAATTCCTAATTCGTATCAGTTGATAGCTGGCAAAGAAGACATCAATTTTTCACCAATGAAGGATTTCTTAGCAAAATCAAGACCATAATTTCCATATGACAGAACATATGACCATAAATATACAATCTCAATTTAAAGCTGTACAAAACATTGTACAAGAGTCTCATTTATTAAATCTGAACTAATGGAAATAGAATAAGTATTGGGACAATGAGACAAACATAAAAACAACAAAAAATCTTCAGTTCTGCACATGATGCAGCGTGACAGTTTCCTCCAGTGGAAGGGTACTCTGAAATCTCCTTCATTGAAGTTTTCTTCTGATAAGTCCTTTGAAGAAGTCAAAACTGTAGCCAAAGGAGAAAAAATGGTATCAATACTTGTTCTGATCTATTATTCAAGTTAATGTTGCATTATGCATATACAAACCACAGCATCCAAAAGTATAACTGCAATGAAATTTTAAAACGCTATATAAAGCTTTATACAATCATAACATCCAAATGTAAAATGCAATACAGCTTTAAGAAGGTTGTACTATGCTTTCCTATAATGTCTCCATGGCAGAAATATGATATTCATTCTGGGGGAAGAAGACCCTATTGAAAGTAGAGTTAGCATAATATACATCAATAATATCTGGGTACTTTTTGGAACAGAAGTCAACCAAAAAAAAAAAAAAAAAATCCTCCTTCTCTCATCCATAGGAATTCCCGTTCCTATATTCTACACTGCTTATAAAGAGATTTGGGAGATCTGATAAAGAAGAGAAGGCTGAAACAACAGATATTCTTGAAAAAGGTCTTAAGGAAGGGAATTGGGAAATCAAAAGCAGATTGCCATATCTTCAGAAGGCCAAAAAAAAAAAAAAAAAGGATACTACGCTGAAGATTAGCCTAGGAAGAATGTTTATGACTCCACAGAAACAAGAGGTAAATCAATCAATTGAACATAGTGCCTAACTTGACTGTTTGATATCTCAAATAATATGCCTGACTCTGAAGTTTAGATTAATGGCCAAACACAAGCTTAGTAGACATGGTTCTGGTAAGCAACAAAAAACTGATAAATAACAAGAACATGAGTTTAAAATCATCTATAGAACCCTCTGATATACCAGTGTTTTCAAAACTGACCAATCCATGAGTATTTTCATCATTCATTAGCATATAATAGACATAATCCACATACAGATAGATAACTACAAACTAATTTAAAAATTACTATTCAGCAATTTACTTCTCTTCTTCTATGCTTAAGCCACAAAAGAGTAAACTTAAGAGTTGAAGTAGTTTAGCCAGCACACCGCCTACACCCTTTGACAGTCTTTTTATATAATTTTGCAGGCTGACAAATATTTTCCCTCCAATCAAATATCCAGAGTCAGCAGTTATAAACATACACATTGACCAATTGTTTTGCTACATCAATAGATATATGTGTGGATTGTCATAATTATGCCAATATCATTACACAAAGTGTTTTTTACTAATTATTCCTTTGTAAAGATCTGGCCTCTGTGTAAGAAAGGAGTACAAAAATTTTCAGGCAGTGGATGTGAGGTTGATGAGAAAACTGAAGATATTAATCTGAAGATCTGGCTTCATATTGTTCGTGATAGCCTATTTGCTCTACTTTTAACTTACAAATGAAACATTAAGACAATGTAGTATATTTTCTTCATGGTGAACGGAATCAATGCAAAAATTATTCGTACAGTCTACCTATTGCCATCAGGATGAAGCTCACACATTTGATTGTCGTCACCAATTGCTAACAAATATCCAGATGATGTCAATCCCTGCAAATAGAATCTAAAGGTGAAAAACACAATATTTCAAGCTCTAGCTCTGAAGCATTGAGCTACTTCTACTCATTTAGCACCTTAGTAAAGTGGAATGGCACATATGTTAGTACCGAGCATCAATAAAATTCAGTATAATATATCTTCTAAATTGCAACCGGACATATGTCATTTTAGGTTAAGGATGTACATGCATTTTCTTTTGCATCCTTACCTCCAGCCCCCTCAAATGCAAACCAAATACACTGCTCTCCTGGTGTAGGGAGGATTTGATCCCAATACAAGTGTTCTTACCAACTAACCAGAAGCACAAAATCATCTAGACATGGATGCATATCAAAATTTGCATGACAAAACTTATCATGAATCCTTTAACTCTATCATACCTGAATAGTCACAACACTCTCGACTACTTGGTCCTCATTCTTATCCTGTACAATAACTCTCTGCCCACTGCACACAGACGAAAGAAATCACCACTAGAACAAAGCATTATGCCATGTAGGTATGCAAAAAATGATAAATGTATCATACAAATTAAAGTTTGGTTATTTCGAAAATAAAACAAGCTCAAGCTCACTTGAGTTTAGCATGCACCATCTTTTAAATTTTTCTATAATGGTCGGTCATGATACATAGCAGCATATATTTAACCTTCTAAATGAATGCACAGTTCACTGCCAGCATAACTGATACTGCCACAGTTTTAACAGTCTACACATCTGCACTAGAATCTAGATGTTAGATTTGACATTTATCATGTCGTGAAGCAATAACTTGGCATCACAACAAAAATGAACAAAAATGGCTCTAATTTGCCATCGGAAAGAATATTAGTAAGATTGGGTAGGAGGACACAGTTTGACCCTAAAACAAAGGGAGCGTTTATGAGATGTTTCTACGGTCAAATACTTCTAATCTTATTCTTTTAGCCAGGAAAAGATGTTAGTCTTCAGCATTAGTAGTTGATTTACTTTGAACATATTAACTCACTTCTACCTATAATGTGGAAAATCAAGATAAAACAAAATATCCATTAATGAGAAATTTCAAAAGGTGAAGAAAAACACATTTGAAGACGAGTGAACGTTAGCCAGGAAAACCAAAGAAAAGAGAACTGGAGTTAAAAAAACTCCTGAGAAGATAGTGCAAACACCAATTGGGGAGAGAGAGAGAGTAGGTCAACCTCATTTAGTTATGCACAAGAGCAAAGAGTGCATTCAAGTGGAGGTAAAAGTTTCAAGTATACACCATTGAAATATACAGGAATGTCAAAAACAAAAAGGGGATGCGGTGAGAAATGTGGCCCAAGATTTCACCAAAAGGTAAAGCCTTGACAATGCTAAATGCATAAAGAGCATTTCAATCATGGTCAAGAGGCTTCTTAAGTTGTTACAAGTACAGACAAATTTATTTTCGGTGTACACAGACAAAAACTGCAAACTATAGAAAAGAGTAATCAAAATGTCTGTGTCACCTGTGTAGCCAAGTCTTATAATATAGCTCCTCAAGAGTTTGAAATCCTGCAAGCCATGCAGGAAAGAACCAGGTCTATTATCATTCCAATGACATTTCTGAGAATGGAAATGCCGTCAATTTGAAGTATTGATTTACCTTGTTTTATGAAAAGATCATAAAAGGTCTCAAATTTATTAAAAAAAGCTGAAAGGATATCTTCTCTCGTGTACTGGTAAGCAGAATTGGACAACTTTCTGAGAACTTCATTCAAGCATGTTGTTGGCTCTTCATTACTTACATTTAAACCTATACCTGCAAGAACAAGATGATCGACTAATTCTATCATGCGTGTATATGTGGATTAGCAATTTTAAAATAGGTAACAAAAACCAGAATCTAAGTCATGAAGGTGAAGAAAGCTTCAAGCAGAATAATTTAGCCAGTTACTAATACAGAATTCAAATGCATCTGCTTCATCATCATCCAAAGGCAACCATATTACTATCAAAGATAAGTCTATTTACCAGCACTGACATTGAACTTCTTCAATTTATATGTTGAAGTGCACAATATGCCTCCAACTTTTAGGCCATTTAAATATAGATCATTTGGCCATTTTATTTTAACGTCAATGTATGGTAATCCCTGAAATACACAAAATTTTGAAAACAACTTTATCAGTGCCTAGCACTTTAAAAAGCTCATATAACAAAAATTCAGCAATACAATCATCATATATGATGTGAAAGTTCCAAGAAGAAAATGTACAAAGAAGAAGTAAAGAAAGCAATCTTTTGCACATTACAAAATCTGATCATTTCCATAGTAGTTTTGGCTTCAAAATTGTTAAAAGTCTTTCTAAAATGAAAAATTTTAATGAGGCCAGATACTGAAGATTTTGGAATTGCATAATAGTTTTCAGGTTTTGATTTTGAAGTATGGTGCTTAAAAGATTCAGTGCTTTAAGTAATGCAACACTCCTTTAAGCTTGTTCCCTCCATATGCCTGACAAAGTAACCTAAATACATTGGGCCACTAAAATGTTAACTTTCAGTGCAAAAAAGTTTTGAGAGCTTCACTCTATTCTGAATGAGAGCACAATTTTTGTTTTTCGCAGTCTTTTGTATCAACTGAATAGCAAAAGCTTACTTGGTTAAATTTTAAAGTTGCTGCATATTAGAAGCTGCAATGAAGAACATATGTTCTCCAATGTAAATATCATTTTTTGAAACAACATATAGAATGTCTTGATCAATCACGAACATGTTTACCATTATACACTTTTGCATATAATTACTCTTTGCAAAGTTGGACTTACATAGCTTACTTAACTTATGATATTTCTAGTTGCTCTTGTAACTAAGACAGACTGAAATTCAGCAACTAGCAGCTGAAAAAAATTCTGACAAAGTAGATCTTTTGACCCTGTTATCCTTTTTTCTACACACAATAGAAACAATGCGTTTGTGCAACACTTACATGTCTGTCACAAATATCTTTTATAGCCTCTGTGAGAGCAAGAGACACCACATACTGTAACAAAGGCACAATTCTTCCATCCTCCATTTGTATAGTAAAAGAAAACATAAGGCAACCCTTAGGAGACTCCCATGCATTCTTTGATCGACCTACATAATTAAACGTCAAAAAAATCAGACAGCACTCTTTGATCATAATTCTTTGATCGACCTTCATAATTCCGTGTGTAAATGTTTACAACTCTGTTTTAAAATTTTTGTAAGGAAAAAATTATTGATACTCCATCCTATCATGACAGTTATAGGATTAACTGATACTAGTTCAGATATTATGTACCATGTGTATCACTCACAGCTACGTTAACCACAACTTGGGTAACACATATTGGCTAGTCTTAAGGATTATCTCTTAGGTTGTGCACCACTTGAATGTCTATCAAATAAAACCATTTCATTGTACTACACAAATTTATCTTTCCTTCATATCATGATCGGAAGTTTCAAAATGAACACTCGTGTAAGAGGAGTTTATTAAATAAAGCATATGAATATCGTGATAGTTGAATGCCTCATTCGTACCTCGCCCTTTAAACTGAACATCAGCAACACAAACCGAACCAACTGGAAGCTCACAGAAGTTGCTGTCAAAAACTAAAACAGAGTTCAGTATTTGATAAAAAAAAAAAAAAAAAAATCAGGTATTCATGCACAGTTGAAAAAAATATTTACATACTGAGAAACAACGTCGTGCGTAGAAGACAACTGCGGAGACCAAATCAGGAATTGACCAAATTGATTGGTGGAAAGAGAATTCATGTACAGTTCAACATTGAAAGACTCTTCTTCAACAGGTTTACCAATTTCTGATTGCAAAATTATTGAAACTTCACTATTATCAGGGAGTTTAAGAATGTTATTAGCCTTCAATGACTTAGCAACTTCATTTTCAGCCAATGACTTTCCACATAGTACCAGCGTGCCAGAGAATTGCCATCCATTGCTGAACAAAACAAATGAAAATAAAATAAAAACCTTGCTCTCAATTGAAAGTCGATTCATTAATACAACACCGAATCCAACCTGCTGTAGAGACAGACGGAGCCTTTATATTTGCAAACACGACGCGTCGTAGAGAGTGAAAAGACGGAAAAAATTAGTGGTGAGACGAAACGCAGGCAAGTCGTAGTGGCTGACTCTGTTTCCAGGAGCTTTAAGACGGAGGAAACTATTTGACTTAAACTTAAGAACAGCGTAAATTTGTTATTGTCACAGACGCCTTGGAAGCCGTTTATTTTATTTAGCAAGACACGCATCACGTGGGACCGTGCTTTTGATTTCAATTTCGATGATCTAGCGGATGTATTGTAACAAGGTGAAGTACACGTGACCCTAGCAAGTATATATATAATATAATGTATTGTTTAGTTTATAAAACGCTCGCTGTTAGAAAAGAAATTAATTCCAGGCTTACTAGAGTGTTTTGCGTTGAGCATCCATGGAGCAATACAGACGGCTCTTCAAGACCGGGGCTATTGTTACCGATTCACCTGAAAAAGGCCGTTGTCTCTTTACCACCAGAGATTTCTGTCCAGGTCTCTCTCTTTGTCGATATATTTCATTTATAGAAGTTTCATGTGTTGATTTGGAATTGATTTCGTAAGCATTTGTACTTCAGGAGAAGTTATTTTAAGTCAGGAGCCTTATGTTGTGTACCTAACTCCTATTCGGAGTCAAAATGTGACGGGTGTTTCGCGTCGAGTAACTTGAAAAAATGCTCACTTGTCAGGTTGTGTGGTACTGTGGGAGCGATTGTCAGGTGCGTGAAAGGTTTCAACTTCTATGCGTTCTCGCTCTTTCAAATCCTTTAGTATTTCACTAACTTTTCTTGTAATAATTTTCAGAAACTGGAGTGGAAGTTGCATCGACTTGAATGCCAAGTTCTCTCTAAGCTTGACAAGGACAGGCGAAAATCTGTTAAGCCTTCTATTCGTCTCATGATAAAACTCTATCTTCGGAAATTGCAAAGTGAGAAGGTAATTACTTTTTTTTTTTCACTTTGTATAGTTTGTGATTTAATTTTGTCATATATTCATGTTTTTGCAAGCTCAGCTTATTTTTTGAATTAATGTAATGCAGCTTTATTTATTAGTTTGTTTTGACTGCCAGGTTATCCCTACTACGGCCATGGCACATTACAATTTGGTTGAGGCATTGGTTGCTCGTATCCTGCTGAATTTGTTTTTTGGTTTCAATTCATGTCGTGCTATTTTCAGTTGCTGTAAATTTATAGGTTCAATGCTTTTTCTTAACAATTTGTCTGGTAAAGACATGTCGGACATTGATGAGAAGCAGTTGTGCTATATGCACAGATGGCCACCTTGTCAACTTGATTCTTCAAGGCAAGAAATCAACATTAAAGAATTGCGGAAAATTTTTCCAGGTTTCATAGATAAGTTGTGGTTTTTTATAACTTGTTCCTTATAGTTAAGCGTATTACTTAATCTCCCTTATTAGTTTAGATGCCAGAAACTGTATAACTTCCTATTTTATTATGTTTCAAAAATTAAGATTGCAATTAGTTATTTGGAATTTGAGGGTTGCTTCAAAACTTAAAATGGAATCAACGAGGGTGTTTAGGTTGTGCTGTAAACTCAATGGCTACAAAATAAATTTGCAATCTTATTACTGATTGATTCTCTTATTTCTTTTCATATACATCTACCAAGGCAAGTTGTCTCGGTAAAGGTTCATCTCTGTAGAACAGTCCTGTTTTCTGATGAGTGATACTGACATCTGTCAATCAACTATATCTAACGCAGCTTGCATGCAATGCACTAACCATTTGTGACAGTGAACTGAGACCTCTGGGAACAGGACTGTATCCTGTCATTTCATTATTAATCACAGGTAATTTCATTACTTGATTTTTAATTTGTTTTTATGCTTATGCTAGTCTTGCTAAATAGTTCTGGTGTTGTAGCTGCTGCCTAACGCTGTTTTAGTATTCGAGGAAGATTGGGTTTGGTGCGTGCCGTGCAACATGTCCTAAAGGTGCTGAGGTAAGGCATGGATCATGTGCTTTTTATTTGTAAGAGTTTACATTAACCATTGACTATTGAGAGTATCTCTAATCATATGGATTACTAGTAAAACCTGCTTGTTTAATGGACATATCTGGAACTTATCCTCTAGAAGTTAATTTCACTGGAAAGTCAATCTCAACCAAAGCGCAATTTTTTCTTTCTTAATCTTTCTGTGCTGCCAAGTCTGAGATGGTGTGCTTTTCTAATCCTGTTAGGTACTGATAAGTTACATAGAGACTGCTGGAAGCACCATGACAAGGCAAAAGGCTCTCAAAAAACAATACCTTTTCACTTGTACATGTCCTCGCTGCATCAAATTGGTACTTGTTACAGTTAATTTAGTGTTTTCTTTTAGTTGATCTCTTGTTTCTTTCAGCATTGTGTTCTCATCCCTTTAGGGGTGGTTAATGAAGCTTATATTTCTGAAGGCGTTTGAAGTACAAAGAAAGTTCATTCTAGAAGGTTACCGGCAAGGATGATAGATGCAGTGGCTTCTTGCTTCGTGATTCTGGTATGAAACTACTAGCAGTAAGTCTTTTAGATGGCCCATTAACTGTTTTTATTTTCTTTTCCTGTTTGAATGTGCAGATGACAAGGGATTTACATGCCAACATGTGGCCTTTTTAAGAGTAGGAAGAATAAAAACTAACTAGTGAAATCAAAGCATTGTCAAACATTCTTACTTCTATGTCCATGGAGTTCCTTTTCTCTTCTTTTTGGCCACAATTGGAGAAATATTGTCTCGATCATGATGACACAGTTTATCTACATCTATAATTTATGATGACCTTTGACTGACTTTAGACAATCAGAAAGTCTTTCTATCTATAGAAGATTGAAAAACTCCAGAGGAATTTGTGCCATCCCTTTTCAATCAGTTTGATGCAAACTCGAGACAAACTTATAAAGGTATCTTTTGGTTTCTTCTCTATTTTCTAGGAAATCTTGTTTTCCACATGTGGACTTATAAGTTATATGCACCATTGAGTTTACCATTACATTCTGTTTCACATGGCATTTAAATTTAGTCCTTGATTTTTTCTGAATTAAAAAGCTATTATTTCATAAATTATGGTTGGAGGTAAAGATTCCCGATTTTTCACAGATGGACTTTTAGCAATGTGTTGAGGTTGAGAATTAACAATTTGAAATTATCTCGTCAGATACTGATGGAGGTAGAAGATTGGAGAGAAGCTCTGGCATATTGCCGGTTGACATTCCAGTGTATCAAAGTATGTCATGTTTTCTGTTTTTGAGTTAAACAGTTAAATTTAGGATGATGGCTTTTGTCTGCTAAAGATTAATTTGAAGTTGGAAGAGGGAAATTCTTCCAACCAATTTCCACGAACATAAAATTTTCTTTACTACCCCTGGTAAATATTACGGATTGATTATACATACTGGGTTTTACTGGTTTTATAACAGCCCAGAGCTTGCTTAAATTTCTCGTTTTTAATTGCAAAAGGTTCTTGAGATCCTTGAAAAAGCTTCCATATCAATGGTATTGTTACAAGTAGGGTTACTGTATTTATCTGGCTAAATTCTTGTACTATTTCCAATATGCATCAAATTTATGTGTTTTGTGTGAAATCTCGAACTAAGCAATCATCTTTTTATTTCTGGCAGTGAGATATGTAACTTTTTCTGCTGCTAGCTTCCGAATTCTCTTTGTGTTTGACTGCAGGAGTATATCCTGGGTTCCATCCTTTGCTTGGACTGCAACACTATACCTGTGGAAAACTTGAGTGGTGTGTGATTTTAATTTTATATTTTGCTTCTATTCCTCTATATGTCTCTTAATTTTGTACTACCAAACTGTTCTTGTATATTTGATATTTCTCTGTGACATCAACTCACTTGTTTTGGTTGTTTGGATGATTGGCATGGGGAAGAGTTATTGAGCTTTAAACGTCTGGATTTAGCTCACCCACAAATAGGGTTATTGTCTTGAGTTGGATGATCTATGAAATGTTATTAGTTATTTTGTTTTGTTGGCAGAGAGAGAGAGTTCATAAATGGCTTAGGTATGCTACACTTGTAGGCTGACATCTTCTATCATTGTTTCAGGTTACTCGGGAAACAGAAAATGCAATCAAATCACTGACCAAGGCAGTGGATATATTGCGAATTACTCTGGGACAAATTCACTTTTCATGAAGGAACTCTTGTGAAGTTGGAGGAAGCACGTGCTGAAGCCTCTACAAACCTTCATTGGAAGATTAGTAACAATTTCTACTCCCACAAATTTCCGTAATACAGGAATTCTCTGTCTGTCATCAGCCATTCGAAGAAAATATGGGCTGGCCCGAAAGAAAGGACAAGCACAAGATACACCTCTATAATTCAGACGAATTCTCTGTTCAACCCACAACTGCAGTTTCCTTGCATCGAGCTTGTAGCAGAGTTTGTTTACATACACTCTCCAACAGCAACCAAAGATTAAATGGCCAGAACCACTGCAGCACCTGATTGTCTTTTGTCTCAAAAATAGTGTTTTTCTTTAAATTTCATTTTAATTTATGAGAACTGTGCTTTAATATTTTAATTGTGATTCAGAGGACTACTAAGGATATTTAGCTGCATTATCTTCTAATAAAGGTGAATTGCGTATTATCTCCCAAAGAGTAACGTGAAGATGATTACTAGATGCTGTGAGGTGAGCAGTATAGTGTTAATTCACTAGGTGGTCTGTCTATTAACCGGAAGCAGGACGTTACGAAATTAAACGGCCTCGGTTTTCTGTAGCATCCCCAATCTCTGTCGACCATGATCACTTTTATAAACTCGAGTCATAATCGTATATCTCAAGATAAAATATCATTTAAGGTAGGACTGATTCCTACTTATGATGTTGAAATGTATTCAATGGTGTTTTTTGTACATAAATGTGTTCCAAACTATTAACAAAATCACACAAAACAGCAGCCGTTCTACCAGAAACAGGACCATGTCATGATTTGATTGGAGCATAATTTCCTTTCCAACTCATACTCCAAACTTAAAACACACAACAGAAATGTTTATACATAGCTACATATCCTTCTAGCCTGAAACATTACTTCACCCTGTTAAACAATCTAACATAATTTACACTACTGTCTCTACCTGTTCTCTTCATTGATCTGATAACCGTTTTTGGAGCTCAACGCAAAGCTGTGACATTTCAGAAAGCAACTTACTTGTTGGTCTCTTGAGTTGATAACTGGCATGTTATCGGCATGACTGGGTCCTTAAGTAGTTGACTAAGCTGACAGCATAACATTGAAGCTTCCGGCCACTGGCACAAGATTCAGCCAGAAGTTCAAGCAGTTTACAGTTTTGGTCTTGAGATGGAGATTGTTGGGATGGGATTGGGGAACAAGGAAAGGATGTTGAAGGAGCTGAGGAATCCTCCCCTTTCATTGCGGTCCCACGCAAGACACTTCTTCATAAGATCAAGAAGCCATGGATTGGAAACTGGTTCATACGTATTTCATGGTTAGGATCTGTTATAACTTTAAACTTGGCCCAGAAGGTTTTATAGTCGGAAAAGGGTGTCCTCCCATACACCATTGTGTAAGGATGCACCAAGAGACCATATATCTGTGGCCGACCACATTTTATCACGTTTCCATTTGCGTCACTTTCATTGCACATGAATGCTTCAGGTGACATGTAGCTCAGGGTACCCACCTGCAGTAATAGAAATTAATTAACTGAGTGAAGTGCATCGAATCCAATAATACTGACTACTCTCCAGCTCAACTGGAGACTGATCATAATTACATCACATCAGGTGTGTGCACGCCATGATGGCAATACTATGAACATGCATTAACTGCCACTGACTTTTGGCAGAATATGAACAAGAAATTACCTTGTTAATACAAACTAAACACAGATGGCAGAGGCAGTACTCTGTGTTGACAACATCCATCAATCAATTGTGCAGCACAAAATCAATGAAATTTGCATCATGTTCCCATGAAAATCTACCAGAAATTAATAAAAACATTAACGAGGGCCATGAGTAAGGATCACCTGTGAATCCCTTGGATGTTGTTTGTATCACTATTTATGGCTTTGGCAATACCAAAATCATTAGCTTTAGATAACCTTTGACAAGAAGGAAATTAGCTGGCTTCAAACTAGAGTGGACAATACGTTCCTCATAATGGTGTTCACAGCTTCAAGTTTTGCTGCAGAGTGTTTCAACAAATTAAAGTCAGCCTTGTGTTTCTGAATGGTGAAATTCAAGGCTAAGAGCAACAAATCATCACATATTATCGAAAAATGAACAGCTTATATAGACGTTGAATTACAACCCGAGATAAAGTTTAGCTAAGAGGACCTGCCAGTAAAATCGAAGCCATTTCTGTTCTATGGTCTGATTGGAGCCATCCATTTCCTTCCATTTCTGGGACAGCATATGAGCCAAATCAATTTCCCCATACTCTAGTACCATGTATATATATCCATCATCCTTGACTCTACCGTCTTTGTTGCTCATGGAGCCATTCAAGACTTCTCGAAGCAAAGTTTTATCTGTCACCTAATACCAGAGAGAACATTGGATACTACTCAACCAAAAAAAATTACTGAAGTCCTATTCCAAGACTAAGCCTTGAAAAGCATATAACTCAGATAAAAGATAACTCAACTTATTTGGACAATGATAACTTTCACTAAAATAGTCCTGTATTATTTTTAGGTTCATTATTTCAAATTCTTTATGTTACAACCATTAACAAGGATTGACTTCTAGTAAAGATGTTATCAAAAGCATTAAAGGATGTCAAGCAAAATGGCATATTTAAACAACAATCCCATTTATCCCAATGCTTGAAAAAGAGCTCACACCGGGTTCTAGCTTTTCTCATCACATAAGGATATCATACCATAAGAAATCTTCATAAATAGCATCAATCAAATCTAACATCCCACTCTAAGATGAGAGCAAGGAGTCCAATTATCAAATTTTGAAATAGAATCAATGCCTATAGTGGACATTGAGGGTCAAAATCCAACAAATTATTTTTTTAGCAATAATTTAACTTTTGCAATTCATTTACAATTACCACAAATAGACATGCATTTCAATTACTTGGGTTCAAATCAAGTACCTCATAGTCTATTAGCTGTATAATATTGTTCTTTCCCTTCAACTTGTTTAAATACTCAATTTCCTGACAGAACCCATATGCAGTAGCATAATCACGACCTTTAAGCTTGATTTTCTTAAGTGCATAGATTGTACAGTCCGATGAAATGACTTTGTGAACCTCACTGCTTCCTCCGCTACCTATCTTGCCAAGCCTTTGATAGAGCTTTCCATTGACTTTAAAGAACAAGTCAGGATCATAATTTCGTTTACGAGGTGCAGACACTCCTTTACCACTTGCAGGCTTTTCTTGCTTTTCAGGTTTAAAAGTCTCTAACTTCACATCAGATGAAGAGCTTTTGGACGATGGAGCCTGAGATTGTACATTGGTGATATGGCCTGCAAGTTGACGCCTTTCCATTGACTTATCATCATGCAGAGAAAGATCCTTGGGGATACAACTTTCCTTTATCACATTGCCTTGTTGCTCCTTTGACAATTCATGTTCCTGAACTTCAACTCTGGTGTCAATAACAGAGGTAGAAACCTGGGCACTGTTTGCTGTCTGATCAACTTGAATTCTATTGATATCTTTAAGTGAAGGACATGAAGGCTGCATCATATCTGCTTGATTTACAGGCTCGGAATTCATATTGCAATCTCCCCGAGGTTCTCCAGCACCATGAGCACTGCCATCTTGATAACGAGAGCAATAGGTTGTTGAATTCAGCATGGGTGCTGAAGTAGAATGGATTGATGTTGAGGTGGCACATGATGAGCCTACAACAGAAACTTGAGTAGCAGGCTGACTTAGAAAGTTTCTAAACTGGTGCAGCTGATCCTGGACAACAATTGTTCTCTTTGCCAATGAAGAAGAAATTCCACCATCAGGTTTCAAACTTATGTCAGATTCTGTGTTCAGCAAATGCTGCTTGGAATCATTATTCACAACAGTTGATGCTTCTACTTGATTGCTTCCATCCCACTCCATTTCTGTCAATGCAAGGGAATTCATATGAGATGATAAATTCTCCATTCTAGTGGCCATTTGGTCATCGGCCCCTGCATGTTAAAAAAAGGCAATATATATTGCAGCGCATAGTAACAAGCTAACAATTATACATAACACCTAAAATTCAAAAAATATCACTGAGAAAGCTGCAAAAGTTGCACTGAATCACAGCAAATGGAATCATAAAATAACGATTCAAGATAAAAGAAACTAAGAAATTACCCTGACAACTGGCATTGTTTCCAAGTGAAAACTGAACTTTTCTCTGACCTTCATCCTGTTGAGACGCTAAATGGGATGGATTAATTTCTTTACAAGAAGTAACAGCTTCAGGACAACCTCTCTGTGCATCAAATGGGTTAAAGTTGTCATCAAATGTATTGGTGATAGTGCCAGAAATTGAAGGAGGTGTAATGGATACATAATCTTGAGTTTCCCCAACAGCAGCTGCTGCAGCTACATTCTTTGTCTTAACAATTGAATCCTTCACTGCATGATCCTGACTGAATCGAACCATGTCTTGAGTTTTCTTTGTGTCTGCACAAGGACCCACATTCGAACCCAAGTTCCTTGATGCTTCACGTTTAGGAACTAAACCACGCTTGGGCATTATACTATTTGACTGCATTGTACCTTAAAATTCCTCATGTAAACATAATTAAAAATTTAGGGATATGAACAATCCTCTAATTCAAAAAATTCAACATTAACTTGCAAAACATTATCTAACTGGTCAGCAGCCTATTGTAATTTCAAATTTTGCTTCAAAACCTGATAGTTCATCTACTCTTGTCAAACCAACAACTCTACAAAACAGATTGGATTAGGATAAAAGAATGGTCCAGAGTTTGCCTCAAATACTTAAGTTACAATATGTTAACGCTAGTCTAATTGATATGAATAAATTTTTTCAAAGTAAAAACAATCTAACATTCTCTACTAACTTGCAAACCTGATTACAAATAAACTCTTATAGTGTACATAGCAACTCTAAACTAGTTGTATACATCAGATAACAAAACCCCAAATTCTAACTTCATATTTAAACAAATATCAAATTTGGATATCCTAATTCCAAAAGAAACCCTAATTAAATAATCCTCAGCGAGAAATAACAAATTGATAATCAGATTAACCCATGGAAGGGGAGTATACCTAGAGGACGGTGTCGCTTGAANACGATAAAATAAACCCTTCAGTAATCACCTCTATTCTCATCTACGGAAACTCAAACTCATGAATTCGTATTTCAACGAATTCTTCATACTCTAAAGTTGACGACAAGATAAACCTTTCAGTAATCACCTCTATTCTCATCTATGGAAACTCAAACTCATGAAACTCCTTTTTACACTCTTTTACCATGAAGACAATATGATGGTTAATATCTTTACTTTTATTGTCATTTTTAATCTTCACTCGCGAATTTTAAGTCCTTCTGGAAAGAGGGTGGAACACATTGCAGATCAAATACATGCCCATTTTGTAAGAGGGAGAGATACAGATGGTTGGGGCAGGGTAAAATTCATAAAATCGATTCTCATTTCTTGCCTATAGATTAATCACATGGTTACATTACATACAAAAAAAGAACTATTTATTCGTTTAGTGTATTCACTTCGACACATTGTTATTCTTTTTGTTGTTCTCTCAACTCTCTTCTGGCACAAAAAAAAGCCCATAATGAGGAACTAACAAAAAAAAGAAAAAATGAAGTGTTCGGCTCATATGCACACACAAATGATGCACAGGCCTGAAATTGCAGCTTCCCAGAAGTCCAAAGAAAAGGGCCTCATGGTTCAAGTTGGGTAACAATGAAGCCTCAAGCAGATCCAAACTCCTCTGCAGGAACTCAATGGAGTGTTTTCCTCTACCAATTCTTCACTTTCTGTTTCTTCTAATAATTCCTCCTCCTTAATGGTGGATCTTTAGGAATGCCTTAGGAGATTCTCTGGCTGTTATGAGTGTGAATGGTGGTTGATCCTGTTCTTGTAATACAGAGATCCTACTCTGAGAGGTAGTATTTATTCTTGTCCTGAATGTTGAGATCTTCATGAAGCTGAACATTTGGAGCTTCATCAAGCTGTTAGACATGCTGGGTGCTAGCTTCAATATTCTCTCTAACTACATCTATTAAAAAAAGGTCTATTATTCACAAAATATGTTTTTTGTTTAGAACCAAGTCTATTTCAGCACTAAATTTTAGACTTTTCTGTCTTAAAATTTACTTCAATCCCTCTTGGACTACATGCATTTTTTTTTCACACTTTATCATTTATGCGTCTCTTTCTTTTCAGTACCAATTCATTGTTCAATGCACAGTAACCAATTTGACTTGTCTGGTTTGTGTACTAAAATCATTATCGAACTGGGTCCAGAGGACACAAGCAGAACATAGTGGAAATCATATTCCAGTCAGCTGCTAAAGAAACAAGCACCCATATGACAGATGAGACCGAATCCTCAAAGTCCACACACTCAAAGAACCATTCCAAATTTGAAGAGTACCGAGACTCATCAAGCCAAGGCCCCAGCTGCCAAAGACCCCTCGTGCATAGCAGATGGCAATGAACTCCTCAGGTTCCACTGCACAACCTTTCATGTTCACTAGGCCTAAACGCTCATCCAACTTGTGCAACTCAGTTCCTCACTGCAATGTATGTCATTATCAAGAGCGGCTTTAAAGTTTCCCAAGAACCCAATAAGATGTCTAAAAATGGTATTTTGACAACTGCAACAAGTGGAAAAGCGCATGAATCTGAGTTGAGATGGAAGTGACACGGAGCCATGCTTGTTTGCAGGGTAATTGCAGGGAGAGTTAGAAGGGAATTGAAGGTAACATGGAAGATTATGACTCAGTGGCTGTGCCATGGGAATGTACTCGAATTTAGATGAGCTGATGTCTTAACCCAAAGGCCATTTTGCCTTGTTTGTTGTTACTACAGAGGGTTTTAATTTTAATCAGTTGAATCTAATAACATTTATTTACCTTGTAAAACTTCTTTGTTTGTTCTGGTTGTTTGATTTGGAAGTAAAGCAATTCATAAATCTTTGATTCTTGAAGGGAGTAGTAGATGTACACGTGCAGTTGGATGGCTCGGTGGTAGTAATGCTTCAACATTAAATGATAAAATTTTCAGGACCATCTTGGGAGAAATCACCTTGATAGAGTTATAAATTTGGAATTGATGACTTTTCTCAGTTTCCACCAACCCAATACGGGGCATTAATCCACACTTGGGCATATAAATAGTGTGTAACAGCAAGGATAATGGTGCTGGTTTAATATCTAGGAACAAAATTATCAAAGATACAAAATTGTATGTGTTAGACATTGACCACCTTGAGTTTTACAATCTTGGATCATTTACAAGACAGTGGACGTGTTAATATGTAAATGGGGTGATTATTACATTTTAAAATTGCCTTGAAATGGAAGATGCTTTTGTTCCTTTCCCTTCAATTTAATTGTACATGAAATGACATAACGACCATGACTGTGAATTAAACTACCGCAGAGATTGTTGGGAAGAGAAGAAGAAAAGGGTAAAGCCAGAAGGCAAGGTTGATCTTCTTGTCCCTGTCTGGTGTCCTTTCGTTTTTTGACCCCTCACCAAAGTCCAAGATCATATTTTTGTCTCTTTTTTAATTATAACCCCTTATTTCACACGCTCCTACTTCACAGATTCAATTTAAAACCACTCACCACGATGTAAAAGACACAACTTTCAGTTATCTCTTTAACATAATATGACGCATAAATCTCATGTTTTTCATCCATTATTACCCAATATGAACCTATGGTACACAATCAACGTTTACACACGGAGTACCGTCAGTGATTCCAGCACAAAAAGTGTTGTTGTACATCTCTACATTCATGTAAAAACGATCTCTCTTCAAGGTCAAACTCAATGATTTAACCTAGCCACCTAACTTGAATATTTTATGAAATAGTGAAATGGGTTCCTAAACAAAGACTAATGCCTCGTAATCACTGAAGTTACCGCAGTGAAGGACTGAGCTATAATTCAAATGGTGGGTGAAAGCTCTGGAAATTGCAGAGGCTAGTGCCAAATGGACACCGAGCAGCTTAGTGTTTGTTCTCTGGGCTTTTTGTAGCCTGTATATAACGGTCGCGCATGAGTTATTGTTTATGGGTAACATTGATTTGCCGCCTAGATTCTGCCATTCTGACTCTGTTGTACTCATTGCCTCATGATTTGAGGTTTCTGATCGTTACGTAAGCAGCATAAAGGCTGTGGAGAAGCACTACGTATCCTAAATATTAAACAATTCCTCCTTAATCTAGAATTTAAAAGAATCCAAATGGGATGCATGGATTCCACAGCAACCCACGGTATCCGGTTTGGCCATGTAATCAATGTCATTACTCATTAGTCAACATTTCGCTAGAAAAATGATGACTCAGCTCGCGCCAGAAGGAATTTTTTTTAATACAAGTCTGGTGTTGCGTAGCTTTTGTGCAGTGGTTACAGTTTACAGTCATTGGAAAGAGTAAAAAGAAAGAAATACACATGCTGGAGAGGAAAACACATTCATAATGAGGACATTGGGAGAAAGAGAGTGTTGGTGAATGATTGAAGAAGAAAGCAACGTAGTATGAAAGACTGAAAGTCTGGTTTAAAAATAGGCAATTACCACAACGTGGTAGGTCTCAAGATTGGGCTCTGCATTAACATGATAAAGATAAAGAGGTGGTGGTGGGTGGGGTTGCGGGCTACCACGACTATCTAATAGGTGGAGCCTACCCACGTTGCTTGTTGACACGTCCTAATTTTTGAGTCTAGACCAGAGTCGACTCAATCCTATCCCATCTTACTTCTGTGTTAAAAGGATATTTATTGCTTGAGACAACGAAAAATATGCAAAAAATTTAGGCTTAAGAAAGCTTGTTTAGATGAATGGGAGTAGAGCTACCCTTAAGGTAACTGCTGCTGGAAGTCAAACATAGACCGAAGGATGTGAAACTAGTAAATATCTTTTTTATTTATTTACTTTTTTTTTTCGTGCTTAGTGTTCGGTCAATTTATCGTATTCAACGAATTCTTCATACTCTAAAGTTGACGATAGAAACGAAGCGAGAGTACTGACAGTAGCCATTACCAAGCAACGAGAGAGAGGGAGAGAAATTTGGAAGTTTGAATGGCTTATTGGCGCTCTTCACAGTCGTATCGTAATGGGTCCTAATCCAGGCTCCCTGATCCGGTACTCTGAACAGAAAATAGGCCATACTGGTGGGCTTTGGTGACCCAACTCTCGAAATTATAAGGTTGGGCCAAAACCCAGGGTGGCCGGTGCTGTTTTACAAACAAACTTTGAATAAAATTTATATTTTAAACTAAATTCGTTAAGAATTTATCTTAAATCTTTTAATCTACATTAAATTTAATTAAAATGTTCTCTCAGAAAGATCCTTGTGCATAGCATAAATGAAAAATGGCAATGATTTTGTTTGAGATTAGCTCTTTTTCAACTTAAATTTAACATTGTAATTATCCAAAATATGTGAATAGTACATTTTCAACAACTTTAAACTCTTTCTCAAAAGTTACGACCTTATAACTATGAGGTGTGCGTTAGCTAGTAGCTAGACTCCAAATGGGGTGAATTTTACCTGCAATGTCAGGGTTCGAATTGCACTGAAAGCACCTTGTAACCTTGGATACTTACTCGAGACCGATCTTACCTTAGAGTTAACAATGATTTTGTATCTAAACCATACAAATATAGTAGAAACCTATTAGCACTCTTAATTTTACTGTAATTTCATGTCAAGTATAATAAGTGAAGGCCATTTCTTGCATGAGAATGTTAAGGGCAATTCAAATCTTTGTAATATGCTTCTAAAGCTAACTCAAACCTCCCAAATCCCAATTATTTCATTGCAAACTACTTGGGACTGCAGATTAGAACCAGCTGGGATATGTTTTCTTCAAGCAACAAGATCTGATTTCAAGTGGGGCATCAAGATCAAATTGGCATCCCACTAACATAGTACATTAACCTTTTTTTTTTTATAACTTGAAAAGGTAAACAAGCCTGGTATAACTTGAATCTGCTCATTCAAAATTCAAATGAGACAAAGTTCTACTAATAATCAAGCCAGTAGACAGAGTTCTTGATAGTTTATAATATATTTCTTCTGTGTTGTAGTATATCGAAACATAGGGGAGACAATTAGCTTTACAATGACTTATATTTTTTTTATTTCCTTGGCAAAAATGTAACACAAAAGCTTCTCAAATTTAAAGTGACAGTGAATATTATCCAATGAAGACTTTATCTTTAGAATACTTAATTAGTAACGGTTACAATCGCTATGTGTCTTTCAGTAAAGAAGAAAGTTAAAACAGAGTTAATGAAGTTTGACAAGTAGAAGTGATTAAAGTAAAAAGCTTTATTCGATGAGCATATGGGTAAGCCACAATTTTGAGGCAGAAGGAATCAAGCAGCTTTTCCCCATAAGAGGCATCATTATGGGGTAATTAGTGAGTGTCTAGTGTCTACCTAGTTGTTGGCGTCTAGCACTTAACCCCAAAAATCCACCTTGGGAGGAAAACGGGTCAATTTGATTCATGACCCGACCCGACCTGTATGCATGCAGTAATAAAGATCATGACCATCCATCGCGTGATACATTTGTTAATAAGTTTACTAAATTTTACTGGACGGCAAAGCCTAATAAGTCTAGAACAGAGGGGCCCATTAAATTACTTCACCTATTGACATAGTGTTATTCTAATCCGACGGTGAGATGCTCCTCATTAAAATGGTCATGCACACTGCCATTAATTTATTTATATAGCAAATTTGTCCATATCAACAAGCTACAAATCTAGAATCACACTCTGAAGAAAGTGAGGAGCTCCTCTGCATCTTCACCTTCCTAGTTGTTTCAATTCTTGTCTCTTAACACCACCAGAAATGAGATTCTAACTCAGAAAAAAGCCCCAAAAAACCCACATTTTTTTAAGCTTAAACATCGTATTAGTATCTCTTCAACAATGGCTAAACCTAGAAACCAAAGAAAACCCACCAAGGAAATGCAACAGAATGAAAAAAACCTGCCTAAAAAACCAGAGAAACCAGCTTCTTGGGCAGTTGTAAGAGGCCTTTTCACTTGTAAACATCTCCAAGCACAACAGCAGCAGCAACAAAAGCAACCGGAGCAACAACAGCCGGAAGAGAAAAAGATAAAGCAAAAACAAAAGCAACAACAAGAACAAGCCCATGAGGAAGCTAACAAAAAAAGAAAGAAAATGAAGTGTTCGGCTCATTATGCAGCAACACAAAGGTGATGCACAGGCCTGAAATTGCAGCTCCCCAGAAGTCCAAAAGAAAAGGGCCTCCATGGGTTCAAGTAGTGGTAACAAGAAGCCTCAAGCAGATCCTGAAAGCTCCTCTGCAGGAACTCAATGGAGTGTTTCCTCTACCAATTCTTCACTTTCTGTTTACTTCTAATAATTCCTCCTCCTTAATGGTGGATCTTTGAGGAATGCCTTTAGGAGATTCTCTGGCTGTTATGAGTTTAGAATGGTGGTTGATCCTGTTCTTGGTATAACAGAGATCCTACTCTGAGAGGTAGTTTTATTCTTGTCCTGAATGTGGTGAGATCTTCATGAAAGCTGAACATTTGGAGCTTCATAAGCTGTTAGACATGCTGGTGCGTAGCTTCAATATTCTCTCTAACTAATCTATTAAAAAAAAGGTCTATTATTCATCAAATATATGTTTTTGTTTGAACCAAGTCTAATTTCAGCACTAAATTTTAGACTTTTCTGTCTTAAATTTACTTCAATCCTCTCTTGGACTACAGCATTTTTTTTCAACTTTTATCATTTATGGTGCTCTTTCTTATTTCAGTACCAATTGCATTGTTCAATGACAGTAACCAATTTGACTTTGTCTGGTTTGTGTACTAAAAATCAGTATCTGAACTGGGTCCAGAGGACACAAGCAGAACATAGGGAAATCATATTCCAGTCAAGCTGGCTAAAGAAACAAGCACCCATATGCAAGATTGACCGAATCCTCAAAGTCCACAACACTCAAAGAACATTTCCAAATTTGAAGAGTACCGAGAACTCAATCAAAGCCAAGGCCACCAAGCTGCCAAAGAAGCACCCTCGTGCATAGCAGATGGCAAGAACTCCTCAGGTTCCACTGCACAACCTTTTCATGTTCACTAGGCCTAACGGCTCATCCAACTTGTGCAACTCAGTTCCTCATGCAATGTATGAGCATTATCAAGAGCGGCTTTAAAGTTTCCCAAGAACCCAATAAAGATGTCCATAAAAATGGTATTTTGACAACTGCAACAAGTGGAAAAGCGCCTGATGAATCTGGAGTTGAAGATGGAAGTGACACGAGGCCATGCTGTTTGCAGGGTAATTGCAGGGAGAGTTAAGAAGGGAATTGAAGGTAACATGGAAGATTATGACTCGAGCTGGTGCCATGGGAATGTACTCGAATTTAGATGAGCTGAGTCTTAACCCAAAGGCCATTTTGCCTTGTTTGTTGTTATCTACAGAGGGTTTTAATTTAATCAAGTTGAATCTCTAATAACATTTTATAACCTTGTAAAACTTCTTGTTTTGTTCTGGTTGTTGATTTGGAAAGTAAAGCAATTCATAAAATCTTTGATCTTGAAGGGAGTAGTAGATGTACACGTGCAGTGGATGGCTCGGTGGTAATGGCTATCAACATTAAATATAAAATTTTCAGGACCATCTTGGGAGAAATCACCTTGATAGAGTTATAAATTTGGAATTGTGACTTTTCTCAGTTTCCACCCAACCCAATACGGGGCATTAATTCCACATTGGGCATATAAATTACAGAGTGTGTAACAGCAAGGAGTAATGTGCTGTTGTTTAATACTAGGAACAAAATTATCAGAAAGATAACAAAATTGTATTGTTTAGACATTGACCCACCTTGAGTTTTACAATCTTGGATACATTTACAAGACAGGGACGTGTTAATATGTAAGATGGGGTTGATTATTACATTTTGAAATTGCCTTGAAAATGGAAGTCTTTTGTTCTTCCCTTTCAATTTAATTTACATGAATAGACAAATAAACGACCATGACTGGAAGTTAAACTATCGCAGAGATTGTTGGAGAAGAGAAAGAAGAAAAGGGGTAAAGCCAGAAGGCAAGTTGATCTTCTGTCCATGTACTAGATGAGGTCCCTTTGCTTTTGTTGAATCCCTCACCAAAGTCCAAGATATATATTTTTGTCTCTTTTTTTAATTATAAACCCTTATTTCACACGCTTCTTACCAAGATTTCCAAGAAATTAATAAAAACAGGCTCACGCACGATGTAAAAGGAAATCTCTTCAGTTTATCTCTTTAAACATAATTATGACGCATAAATCTCATGTTTTCATCCAATTAATTACCCAATATGAAACTATGGTATCACAATAACACGTTTACAACAGGGTAGTACCGTCAGTGAATTCCAGCACAAAAATTGGTTGTTGTACATCATCTACATTCATGTAAAACGATCTTCCTCTTCAGAGTCAAACCCAATGATTAACCTGCCATCCTAACTTGAATATTTTATGAAATAGTGAGAATGGTTCAAACTAACAAAGACTTAATGCCCGTCGTAATCACTGAAGTTACGCAGTGAAGGACTGAGCTTATAATTCAAATGGTGGGGTGAAAGCTCTGGAAATTGCAGAGGCTAGTGCCAAATGGGACAGCGAGCATGCTTAGTGTTTGTTCTCTGGGCTTTTTGTAGCTGTTATTAACGGTCGCGCATGAGTTATTGAATTATGGGTACATTTGATTTGCCGCTAGATTCTGCCATTTCTTGACTCTTGTTTTGTACTCATTGCCTCATGATTGAGGTTTCTTGACTTCGTTAAAGCTGGTAAGCAACAAGGCATGGGCTTGAGAAGCACTACGTATCCTAAATTATTAAACAATTTCCTCCATTAATTCTGAAATTTAAAAAATCCCTAAATGGGATGCATGGATTCCACTAAGCAAATCCACGGGTAATCCGGTTTGGCCATGTAATCAATGTATTACTCATTAGTCAACATTTCGCTAGTAAAATGATGACTCAGCTTTGCGCCAGAAGGAATTTTTTAATACAAGTCTGGGTATGCTGTAGCTTTTGTGCAGTGGTTACAGTTACAGTCATTGGAAAGAGTAAAAAGAAAGAAATACACATGCTGGAAAGAGGAAAACACTATTCATAATGAGGACATTGGGGAGAAAAGAGAGTGTTGGTGAAATGATTGAGAAGAAAGCAACGTAGTATGAGAAAGACTGAAAGTCTGGTTTAAAAATAGGCAATACCACAAGCGTGGGAGAGTCTCAAGATTGGGCTCTGCATTAACAGTGATAAAGATAAAGAGGTGGTGGTGGGTGGGGTTGCGGGGCTACCACGACTATCTGAATAAGTGGGCCTACCCACGTTGCTTTGTTGACACGTCCTAATTTTTGAGTCTAGACCAGGGTCGACTCAACCTATCACCATCTTATCTCTGTGTTAAAAGGATATTATTGCTTGAGACAAACGAAAAATTATGCAAAAAATTTAGGGCTTAAAGAAAGCTTGTTTAGATGAATGGGAGTAGAGTACCCTTAGGTAACTGCTGCTGGAAAGTCAAACATAGACCGAAGGATGTGAAACTAGTAAATATCTTTTTTTATTATTTACTTTTTTTTTTGACATTAGTGTCGGTCAATTATTCGTATTTCAACGATTCTTCATACTCTAAGTGACGATAATATCGTATCCTCTATTTCATCTCGAACAATCATGATTGTATTTACGAATTCTTCATACTCTAAAGTTGACGACAAGATAAAACTCGTAACACCTCATTTCACATGGAACTCAAACTCATGAAACTCCTTTTTACTCTTTTACCATGAAGACATATGTGGTTAATATCTTTACTTTTATTGTCATTTTTAATCTTCACTCGCAATTTTAAGTTCTTCTGGAAAGAGGGTGGAACACATTGCAGATCAAATACATGCCCATTTGTAAGAGGGAGAGTCAGATGGTTGGGGCAGGGTAAAATTCATAAAATTGATTCTCATTTCTTGCCCTAGATTAATCACATGGTTCATTACATACAAAAAAGAACTTTTATTCGTTGTAGTGATTCACTTCGACACATGTTTTTCTTTGTTGTTCTCTCACTCTCTTCTGGCACAAAAATGAATGCGAGATAGCAGTCTTTAACAGGGCTGTAAAGAGTAATCAACCTGAGGCACCATTGACAAACCACCATGTAGAAACGAACAATCATGAAATAACAATTAAAAAGAAACACGAAAAGATATAGGAGAGAGAGGTACTGCACTAGAACTAGTTGGACTTTTGAATTAGAAGCAAGCAAATAAGATGAAAGCTCAATAATACCAGGAAAAGTCTCTAACCTTAATAATTTTGTCCTACCTGCGTGAGGTGGGAATGGATGATATGTGTCAACCAAGTCAAATAAAATATGAAGATCGTCAAACCATCCACCATTTCTAATCTCCTTTTTAGACCTTCAGCATATTTTTTTTCTTTAGTTAGTCTCTCATTCCCTTCTCAAATTCTTCACTTTCAATTATGGATCCTGTTCACAGAAAGCAGGAAAATGGAGCTCAGCACTTCGTTTGAAATCAAATATTCACACATGCACACACAACATTCAAGAAACAAAGTAGCGGCAAAGCAAAGTACAGCTCATTCATTCTCTAAATTTCAATTTATAGGTCCAAAATCCAGGGGCTCAATAAAAATTCCATTGATTTCCCTTCAGGAATTTAAGCGTGGTAAATGTCACTGCTATCTTTCAGGAGCTACCAAGGGCAATGTTAATTCAGTGGTTGGTAGTTCAACTGCTTGGCAGTGTTTGTGTCCAATTGGGGCAAATCATATTCAGGAATTCCGCCAGTGTCAGATGAAACTCATACAAACCAAAAGTAGGGTTGTTATTGTAATATATCTTTTAGAATCAGGAGTCGATATATAGTATAACATCATGAAAGACCTTTTTCAACTAACACTGCAAAAGCAACATCTAAACATGGAATACACCAAAAACATGGGAAAGGGATAGGAAATAGAAGGGTAATTTCCACATTAAATTTGACCTTGAAAGAAGGTTCTATGAGAATTTAAGCTTTCTCCCATAAATAGTCAACAATGCACCATATTTTAACCATAGATTAGTTGATGTTACTAATAAGCCATAGTATTAAAGCTAAACTAAGCCAAAATGATGCAGCCAAATGTATAACAGCCAACACATAAACAGGATATAACTTGAACAAGAAAGGTTAAGTACGATAAGGATGGAAACTAATGCCAAAGTGCAGAAAATTAATAAACTGAAATGCAACATCTCTTATTCTTGTTAGACTTTGATAGCAGTGGGACCTTCTAAGTGAGATCCTCCAGATATCAATGCCGCAGGATGTTTCTGCATCTAAAATTTCCATTAGCTCCAAACCATTTTTAGCTTGTAGTATTTAACCTAATGACTTAATTTCAAACGTTTGACAATAGCAGTTGCTTAATGCAATGTATAGGGGGATTTCTTAACTTGAAATCTCAATCCAGCTCATTCCTGCCTCTTTTGTGCCCAGTTTCTTACCAGCATTCCTCACTTTGCTTAAACTATCACATTTCCAATTCAGCATAAACGTTTGAAAGCATACAATATATGGAAGGGTCTTCTGGTGATGCTGCAATTAGTTGTTCAGAACAACACCAACCAGTTCAATATTCTTGTAAATTCCACAGGCCTTGAGCATGGAGCTCCAAATGTTTTGTCAGGCTCAAATGGCATGTCAGCAATCAGTTTCCTTGCCTCTTGGAGGATCCAGCTTGACCAAGAAGATCAACCATGCAATAATAATGCTCTAAATGAGGTTCCACTTCAAAATCAGCTTTCATGGACTTAAATATGGTCCATGCCTCTCCGACCAAACCAGCATGCTACAGGCAGAAAGAACACCTAGAAAGGTGACCTCATTTGGCTTCAATCCTGATTGTATATTCATTAAAAAATGTAATAGCTCCTTGGTTTCCATTCTGCCACACCCTACAATGATCCCAGTCCAAGACACAATGTCTCTTTCTGGCATATAGTTAAACAATGCTAAACCAGCCTCAATTTGACCACACTTTAAATACATATCAATAAGGACGTTAATGTAACTTCCTCTGTGTTGAATCCACTCAACAACAGTGTATGAACCTGCTTGCCCCTCAAGAGATGCCAAACTTGAACAAACCTTTAGAACACTTGAAATAACAAACTGGTCTACTTCAAGATCTGAACGTACATGTCTCTGAACAGTGAAAATGCTAAGAGTTCAATCCCATTAGCAACACCCATTATCAACCAGACCAAGCTACTATCTTTCTTTGGAAGCTTGTGAAACAGACCAACGCATTTTTTACATTTCCCAGTTTTGCATAGAGATCTAGAGAATGCTTCCTACAAACATATCTAACTGATACCCACTAGTGACTATCAAACCATGCACTTGAAGCCCAAGTCTCAAGTTAAGTAAGTTGATGCAGACTTCAAAGCACTACTAAAAGTGTAAGAATCATATACAGACCAGAGCTATGGATTTGTAAAGGAGACTCACAGCTGCTTCATTCTGTTCATTAATAGCATGCCAGAAAGCATAGAATTCAAAGTGCCAAGTTGTTAGAAGCCAAAGCATCGCAACTCAAGTATTGATCAAAAACCTAGCTTCACTAACACATTGCAATTTGAATACATGTCAACTAATGCCGAAACAGTGAAACAACTTGTTCAAAACCTGACTTAATAACATGACAATGAATCTGTTTCCCCATATCTAACAAACCAAGAGAACTGCACTGCTTTAGACTACAGGGTATGTTGAACTCTCAAGGTCTAAACCTTCTTTATGCATCATACACACAAATTCCAGCGCTTGCAAACTTCCACTGTCGCCAAACCAGCAATTATAGTATTCCAGGAAACAACATTCCTTGCTGGATTTGATGAAACAAAATGATTGCCTCCTCTATCAAGCTCTTTACAATACCCGAAATGATAGTATTCCAAGAGGTTGAATTCGCACTCAAAGCTTATCAAAAACTTTCCTGCATCTCCCAAACGTCCACATTAACATACATGTCCCAAAGGGTATTCATCAAAACGTGTCCTTCTTAAATTCTCTCTGAAATTCGTTTAGTATCAATCTACCCAGTTCAGATCTCCTGCCACAGCACATGCTTTTAAAACCGCAGAATACATAAACCCATTTGGCGTTCTAATTCAGACTCTAACATATACTCATATAATCGATAGCTTTGTCAGGTCTTGTTACTTGTATAAGCAGAGACCATAGCGGTCCAGGTAACAATATTCTTGTCAGGTATTTCATCGAACAGTTTCTGTGCGTCGTTTAAAAAGGTGAAGTCTACGTACATCGAGAGCAAATTGTTGGCAACGAAGATATTGTGAGAAAACCCATGTTTGATTACGTAAGAGTGAAGTGATTTCCCTTGTTTGATAGATTGAATTCGACCACAGTGGCGCAAGGCTACCATGATATGTTTCAAGCCCATGGCTGTCCATGATAGATGAGAGCTCATAGGCTATCATCAAAAGTTTTCAGTGCATTGCAATACCGAATAAGAAGCGTTAAGCAGCGAGTGTAGTACGGTGAGGTAAGTATATACTCGTTATCAATAAACTTTACAACAAGATCATGGGGTTTAAAATTTAAGTTTTTCAAAAATTAAGATTTCAGATTTATTTAGTTTTGTAAACCTTATATTTTAGGATTTTGGAGTTTTAATAAACTACTCCGTTTCAATATACTGTATATGTCGTTTTAAAATTATTATTTTTTTCTAAAATAAATGTCGTTTGACAAAAAAGTTGAGCGACCCCTTCTCTCTTTTTGGTTTTATGGCCTTGGTCTCCTCTCTTTTTCTTTTTCTTTTTTTTGTTGCCTCCTTGTCTCCTCTCTCTCTCTCTCTCTCTTTTTGTTTCTTGGTATGCCCTTTATTTTCAGCAAATTCAAAATCCCTCTTGTCTCAATTTTGAGTCTGTCACCGCAGCTTAAACTGATATTGATCTTAGCTTGTTATAGAGAACCAGAAACACAACCCATGTAAGCCTCTTCTACATCTCTCAGTTTATATATTGTGTTTTTGTTCATTCTTTCAAACACCATTAACTCTTCCTCAGCTATGTCATCAACTTCATTAGTAGCTTCTAATGTTGGAAGAACATTCAAATCGATTTCCCCAAGCACATATCTTCTACTATGACATTGTTCACCCATGGTGATTAGTGAAAAAAAGAGATAAAATAAGGTGGCAAAAGAAAAAATACTTAAATTTAGAAGGTGTTATTGCTATAATGGCGTAATGAGAGAAAGAGTAATACGGCATAATGAGAGGGAAAATACTGTAAAACCAAAAATTTTCCCACCCGACTTTGAGAGGAAAGAGTAATTTTAAATTTGATAATTTGTCAAATTGTTAATTTTTCAATAATTGAAGAGTAAATAAGAGCCGACAAAGTAGGAGAGAGAAAATTTGAGTAGCTTTTGTTAATGTAAAAGAGTGCTAACAAATTATTGACGATGATTTGTTTACATTAAAAAATTACTTTCTTATAAGAGAGAAGTATATCATCATAGTTTATTAAAAATTGTGTAATTTGTTAAAACGATAGATATTTTGAAATGGAGGGAGTAAATGTTATAAGAATTTTCTTTTTATGAAACTTATATTTTAGAGTTTTTAAAATATATATTTGATGTTTTTCTTTTAAAGATTTATTTTATTTTTGTAATGTGTCATACACAAGTCAAAGTTAGCACCAAATATAAGGACATCTGGTATCCTTGGTACTTTCTGTACTTTATGGATCTAACTTCACGAGTTTAGGAGTGTGAATAGCTTCCATCGTATGATTGTTGGAAGTTTTTTTTTTTTTTTTTAGCAACCGAGGAAAGAGTTGGTCTCAGAACCTGTTGATGCGTGATTTTGACACCAACCAAACGCACGTGTGAAATACTGAGCAGGCCCAGAAGACACACATGAATGTGAAAATAAGAGTAAATGCGATGAAAACATAGTTTAAAGTGGTTTGGATGCTAAGGAAGCGAATCCTACGTTCACTGATTTTTGTATTAATTATAGAGGTCAAGTCGCGTTAGCAGACTGACTTATAAATAATTGTACAAGAGAGAGAATGCTATATATTTTTTGAGAGAGAGTAGCCAATCCCTGTAACGCCCCGCTTGAGGTACGTTGTTATTGTTTCCTCTTTTTCCCTTAATCGAGTTGGTTTTTTGTTAATATTATTTGTTTGAGTGTTGTGTTGATGTTTGCCCTGAAAATTGGACGAAAACAGAAGAAGTTCAGTCTGCCGTGCTTCGCCGGGGCGAAGAAGAAGCTTCGCCGCGGCGAAGATGTGTTGAAAACAAGGGGAACTCCCTGGAAAGTTTCGCCGCGGCGACAGATGTTTCTTCGCCGCGGCGACGGGCCGAATAAAAGGTTGATTGAGTTTTAGATATTTTCTTCCTTAAGGACAATTTGACCTTTCTACCCCTAATTAGCAGGAAAAGTGGGGAGTTAATTGTAAGGATTTTTCATGGAGAATAGGTTGAGATAGCCATAAGACTTAATCACATGGTTACATTACATACAAAAAAAGAACTATTTATTCGTTAGTGTATTCACTTCGACACATGTTTTTCTTTTTGTTGTTCTCTCACTCTCTTCTGGCACAAAAATGAATGCAGATAGCAGTCTTTAACAGGGCTGTAAAGAGTAATCAACCTGAGGCACCATTGACAAACCACCATGTAGAAACGAATCAATCATGAAAATAACATTAAAAAAAGAACCACGAAAAGATATAGGAGAGAGAGGTACTGCATCTAGAACTAGTTGGACTTTTGAATTAGAAGCAAGCAAATAGATGAAAGCTCCAATAATACCAGGAAAGTCTCTAACCTTAATAATTTTGTCCTACATGCGTGAGGTGGGAATGGATGATATGTGTCAACCAAGTCAAATATAACTATGAAGAATCGTCAACCATCACCATTCCTAATCTCCTTTTTAGACCTTCAGCATATCTTTTTTTTTCTTTAGTTAGTCTCTCATTCCTTCTCAATTCTGCACTTTTACAATTATGGATCCTGTTCACAGAAAGCAGGAAAATGGCTCAGCACTTCGTTTGCAAATCAAATATTCACACATGCACACACAACATTCAAGAACAAAGTAGCGGCAAGCAAAGTACAGCTCATTCATTCTCTAAATTGCAATTATAGGTCCAAAATCCAGGGCTCAATAAAAATTCCATTGATTTCCCTTCAGGAATTTTCAAGCTGGTAAATGTCACTGCTATCTTTCAGGAGCTACCAAGGGCAATGTTTAATTCATGGTTGTAGTTCAACTGCTTGGCAGTGTTTGGTCCAATTATGGGCAAATTCATATTCAGGAATTCCGCCAGTGTCAGATGAAACTCATCAAACCAAATAGTAGGGTTGTTATTGTAATATATCCTTTTTAGAATCAGGAGTCGATATATAGTATAACATCATGAAAGACATTTTTCAACTAACACTGCAAAAGCAACATCTAAACATGGAATACACCAAAAACATGGGAAAGGGATGGAAATAGAAGGGTAATTTCCACAATTATTTGGACCTTGAAAGAAGGTTCTATGAGAATTTAAGCTTTCCTCCCATAAATATGTCAATGCACCTATTTTAACCATAGATTAGTTGATGTTACTAATAGCCTATATAAAGCTACTAAGCCAAAATGATGCAGCCAAATGTATCAACAGCCAACACATAACAGGATATAACTTGAACAAGAAAGGTTAAGTACGATAAGGATGGAAACTAATGCCAAAGTGCAGAAATTAATAAACTGAAATGCAACATCTCTTATTCTTGTTAGACTTTGATAGCAGTGGTTACCTTCTAAGTGAGATCCTCCAGATACATATGCAGCAGGATTGTTTCTGCATCTAAAGATTTCCATTAGCTCCAAACCTATTTTTAGCTTGTAGATTTAACCTAATGACTTAATTTCAAACGTTTGACAATATGCAGTTGCTTAATGCAATGTATAGGGGGATTTCTTAACTTGAAATCTCAATCCAGCTCATTCCTGCCTCTTTTGTGCCCAGTTTCTTACCAGCATTCCTCACTTTGCTTAAACTATCCCACATTTCCAATTCAGCATAACGTTTGAAAGCATCACATATATGAAGGGTCTTCTGGTGATGCTGCAATTAGTTGTTCACAACAACACCAACCAGTTCAATATTCTTGTAAATTCCACAGGCCTTGAGCATGGAGCTCCAAATTGTTTTGTCAGGCTCAAATGGCATGTCAGCAATCAGTTTCCTTGCCTCTTGGAGGCATCCAGCTTGACCAAGAAGATCAACCATGCATAATAATGCTCTAAATGAGTTCCACTTCAAAATCAGCTTTCATGGACTTAAATATGGTCCATGCCTCTCCGACCAAACCAGCATGTCTACAGGCAAAAGAACACCTAAAAGGTGACCTCATTGGCTTCAATCCTGATTGTATCATCTCATTAAAAAATGTAATAGCTTCCTTTGGTTTTCCATTCTGCCACACCCTACAATGTCCCCAGTCCAAGACACAATGTCTCTTTCTGGCATATATTAAACAATGCTAAACCAGCCTCAATTGACCACACTTTAAATACATATCAATAAGGACGTTAAGACTTCCTCTGTGTTGAATCCACTCTTAACACACAGTGTATGAACCTGCTTGCCACTTCCAAGAGATGCCAAACTGAACAAACCTTTAGAACACTTGAAATAACAAACTGGTCTACTTCAAGATCTGACGTACCATGTCCTGAACAGTGAAAATGCTAATGAGTTCAATCCCACTTTAGCACACCCATTATCAAACCAGACCAAGCTACTATCTTTCTTTGGAAGCTTGTGAAACAGACCCAACGCATTTTTTACATTTCCCAGTTTTGCATAAGGATCTAGGAGAATGCTTCCTACAACATAATCTAACTGATACCCACTAGTGACTATCAAACCATGCACTTGAAGCCCAAGTCTCAAGTTAGTAAGTTGATGCAGACTTCAAAGCACTACTAAAAGTGTAAGAATCATATACAGACCAGAGCTATGGATTTGTAAAGGAGACTCACAGCTGCTTCATTCTGTTCATTAATAGCATAGCCAGAAAGCATAGAATTCCAAAGTGCCAAGTTGTTAGAAGCCAAAGCATCGCAACTCAAGTATTGATCAAATAGCCTAACTGCTTCACTTAACACATTGCAATTTGAATACATGTCAACTAATGCCGAACAGTGAAACAACTATGTTCAAAACCTGACTTATAACATGACAATGAATCTGTTTCCCCATCTACAAACCAAGAGAACTGCATGCTTTTGACTACAGGGTATTGTGAACTCTCAAGGTCTAAACCTTCTTTATCATAACACACAATTCCAGCGCTTGCAAACTCCACTGTCGCCAAACCACAATTATATATTCCAGGACACAACATTCCTTGCTGGCATTTGATGAAACAAACTGATTGCCTCCTCTATCAAGCCTTCTTTACAATACCCTGAAATGATAGTATTCCAAGAGGTTGAATTCGCACTCAAAGCTTATCAAAAACTTTCCTTGCTCTCCCAACGTCCACATTTAACATACAGTCCAAAAGGGTATTCATCAAAACTGTGTGATTCTCTAAATTCTCTCTGAAATTCGTTTATGTATCAATCTACCCAGTTCAAGATCCTGCCACAAGCACATGCTTTTAAAACCGCAGAATACATAAACCCATTTGGCGCTTCTAATTAGACTCTAACATATACTCATATACTGATAGCTTTGTCAGTTCTTTTGTTACTTGTAAGCAAGACCATAGCGGTCCAGGTAACAATATTCTGTCCGGTATTTCATCGAACAGGGGCATTAATTCCACATTGGGCATATAAATTCAGAAGTGTGTAACAGCAAGGAGTAATGGTGCTTGTTTAATATCTAGGAACAAAATTATCAGAAAGATAACAAAATTGTATTGTTTAGACATTGACGCACCTTGAGTTTTACAATCTTGGATACATTTACAAGACAGTGGACGTGTTAATATGTAAGATGGGGTTGATTATTACAGTTTTGAAATTGCCTTGAAAATGGAAGATGCTTTTGTTCCTTTCCCTTTCAATTTAATTTTACATGAAATAGACAAATAAACGACCATGACTGGGAAATTAAACTAGTCGCAGAGATTGTTGGAGAAGAAGAAGAAGAAAAGGGGTAAAGCCAGAAGGCAAGTTGATCTTCTTGTCCCATGTACATGAGGTCCCTTTGCTTTTGTTGAATCCCTCACCAAAGTCCAAGATCATATATTTTTGTCTCTTTTTTTAATTATAAACTCCTTATTTCACACGCTTCTCTTACCAAGATTTCCAAGAAATTTAATAAACACAGGCTCACGCCACGATGTAAAAGTGAAATCTACTTTCAGTTTATCTCTTTAATACATAATTATGACGCATAAATCTCATGTTTTTCATCCAATTAATTACCCAATATGATACCTATGGTATCACAATGACAACGTTTACAACATGGAGTAGTACCGTCAGTGAATTCCAGCACAAAAATTGGTTGTTGTACATCATTCTACATTCATGTTTAAAACGATCTTCCTCTTCAGAGGTCAAACTCAATGATTTAACCTAGCCATCCGTAACTTGAATATTTTATGAAATAGTGAGATAATGGGTTCAACTAAACAAAGACTTAATGCCTTGTCGTAATCACTGAAGTTACCGCAGTGAAGGACTGAGCTTATAATTCAAATGGTGGGTGAAAGCTCTGGAAATTGCAGAGGCTAGTGCCAAATGGGACAGCGAGCATGCTTAGTGTTTGTTCTCTGGGCTCCTTTTGTAGCCTGTATTATTTAACGGTCGCGCATGAGTTATTGAAATTTATGGGTACATTTGATTTGCCGCCTAGATTCTGCCATTTCTTGACTCTTGTTTTGTACTCATTGCCTCATGATTTGAGGTTTCTTGATCTTCGTTAAAGCTAGTTAAGCAACAAGGCATGGGCTTGAGAAGCACTACGTATCCTAAATTATTAAACAATTTCCTCCATTAATTCTTGGAAATTTAAAAGAATCCATAAATGGGATGCATGGATTCCACATAAGCAAATCTACGGGTAATCCGGTTTGGCCATGTAATCAATGTCATTACTCATTAGTCAACATTTCGCTAGTAAAATGATGACTCAGCTTTCGCGCCAGAAGGAATTTTTTTTTAATACAAGTCTGGTGTATGCTGTAGCTTTTGTGCAGTGGTTACAGTTTACAGTCATTGGAAAGAGTAAAAAGAAAGAAATACACATGCTGGAAAGAGGAAAACACTATTCATAATGAGGACATTGGGGAAGAAAAGAGAGTGTTGGTGAAATGATTGAAGAAGAAAGCAACGTAGTATGAGAAAGACTGAAAGTCTGGTTGTAAAAATAGGCAACTACCACAAGCGTGGTAGTGTCTCAAGATTGGGCTCTGCATTAACAGTGATAAAGATAAAGAGGTGGTGGTGGGTGGGGTTGCCGGGCTACCACGACTATCTGAATAAGGTGGAGCCTACCCACGTTGCTTTGTTGACACGTCCTAATTTTTGAGTCTAGACCAGAAGTCGACTCAATCCTATCACCATCTTATCTTCTGTGTTAAAAGGATATTTATTGCTTGAGACAAACGAAAAATTATGCAAAAAATTTAGGGCTTAGAGAAAGCTTGTCTAGATGAATGGGAGTAGAGCTACCCTTAAGGTAACTGCTGCTGGAAAGTCAAACTATAGACCGAAGGATGTGAAACTAGTAAATATCTTTTTTTATTTATTTACTTTTTTTTTCGTGACAATTAGTGTTCAGGTCAATTTATTCGTATTTCAACGAATTCTTCATACTCTAAAGTTGACGATAAAATAAACCCTTCAGTAATCACCTCTATTCTCATCTACGGAAACTCAAACTCATGAATTCGTATTTCAACGAATTCTTCATACTCTAAAGTTGACGACAAAATAAACCCTTCAGTAATCACCTCTATTCTCATCTACGGAAACTCAAACTCATGAATTCGTATTTCAACGAATTCTTCATACTCTAAAGTTGACGACAAGATAAACCTTTCAGTAATCACCTCTATTCTCATCTATGGAAACTCAAACTCATGAAACTCCTTTTTACACTCTTTTACCATGAAGACAATATGATGGTTAATATCTTTACTTTTATTGTCATTTTTAATCTTCACTCGCAAATTTTAAGTTCTTCTGGAAAGAGGGTGGAACACATTGCAGATCAAATACATGCCCATTTTGTAAGAGGGAGAGATGCAGATGGTTGGGGCAGGGTAAAATCCATAAAATTGATTCTCATTTCTTGCCCATAGATTAATCACATGGTTACATTACATACAAAAAAAGAACTATTTATTCGTGTAGTGTATTCACTTCGACACACTGTTTTTCTTTTTGTTGTTCTCTCGACTCTCTTCTGGCACAAAAATGAATTGCAGATAGCAGTCTTTAACGGGGCTGTAAAGAGTAATCAACCTGAGGCACCATTGACAAACCACCATGTAGAAACGAATCAATCATGAAAATAACAATTAAAAAAAGAACCACGAAAAGATATAGGAGAGAGAGGTACTGCATCTAGAACTAGTTGGACTTTTGAATTAGAAGCAAGCAAATAGATGAAAGCTCCAATAATACCACGGAAAAGTCTCTAACCTTAATAATTTTGTCCTACATGCGTGAGGTGGGAATGGATGATATGTGTCAACCAAGTCAAATATAACTATGAAGAATCGTCAAACCATCACCATTCCTAATCTCCTTTTTAGACCTTCAGCATATCTTTTTTTTCTTTAGTTAGTCTCTCATTCCCTTCTCAAATTCTTCACTTTTACAATTATGGATCCTGTTCACGAGAAAGCAGGAAAATGGAGCTCAGCAACTTCGTTTGCAAATCAAATATTCACACATGCACACACAACATTCAAGAAACAAAGTAGCAGGCAAAGCAAAGTACAGCTCATTCATTCTCTAAATTCCAATTTATAGGTCCAAAATCCAGCGGCTCAATAAAAATTCCATTGATTTCCCTTCAGGAATTTTCAAGCGTGGTAAATGTCACTGCTATCTTTCAGGAGCTACCAAGGGCAATGTTTAATTCAGTGGTTGGTAGTTCAACTGCTTGGCAGTGTTTGTGTCCAACTATTGGGGCAAATTCATATTCAGGAATTCCGCCAGTGTCAGAATGAAACTCATACAAACCAAATAGTAGGGTTGTTAATTGTAATATATCATTTTTAGAATCAGGAGTCGATATATAGTATAACATCATGAAAGACATTTTTCAACTAACACTGCAAAAGCAACATCTAAACATGGAATACACCAAAAACATGGGAAAGGGATAGGAAATAGAAGGGTAATTTCCACAATTAAATTTAGACCTTGAAAGAAGGTTCTATGAGAATTTAAGCTTTCCTCCCATAAATAGTCAACAATGCACCATATTTTAACCATAGATTAGTTGATGTTACTAATAAGCCATAGTATTAAAGCTAACTAAGCCAAAAATGATGCAGCCAAATGTATCAACAGCCAACACATAAACAGGATATAACTTGAACAAGAAAGGTTAAGTACGATAAGGATGGAAACTAATGCCACAAGTGCAGAAAATTAATAAACTGAAATGCAACATCTCTTATTCTTGTTAGACTTTGATAGCAGTGGTTACCTTCTAAGTGAGATCCTCCAGATATCAAATGCAGCAGGATGTTTCTGCATCTAAAGATTTCCATTAGCTCCAAACCTATTCTTTAGCTTGTAGTATTTAACCTAATGACTTAATTTCAAACGTTTGACAATATGCAGTTGCTTAATGCAATGTATAGGGGGATTTCTTAACTTGAAATCTCAATCCAGCTCATTCCTGCCTCTTTTGTGCCCAGTTTCTTACCAGCATTCCTCACTTTGCTTAAACTATCCCACATTTCCAATTCAGCATAAACGTTTGAAAGCATCACATATATGGAAGGGTCTTCTGGTGATGCTGCAATTAGTTGTTCAGCAACAACACCAACCAGTTCAATATTCTTGTAAATTCCACAGGCCTTGAGCATGGAGCTCCAAATTGTTTTGTCAGGCTCAAATGGCATGTCAGCAATCAGTTTCCTTGCCTCTTGGAGGCATCCAGCTTGACCAAGAAGATCAACCATGCAATAATAATGCTCTAAATGAGGTTCCACTTCAAAATCAGCTTTCATGGACTTAAATATGGTCCATGCCTCTCCGACCAAACCAGCATGTCTACAGGCAGAAAGAACACCTAGAAAGGTGACCTCATTTGGCTTCAATCCTGATTGTATCATCTCATTAAAAAATGTAATAGCTTCCTTTGGTCTTCCATTCTGCCCACACCCTACAATGATCCCAGTCCAAGACACAATGTCTCTTTCTGGCATATAGTTAAACAATGCTAAACCAGCCTCAATTTGACCACACTTTAAATACATATCAATAAGCGACGTTAATGTAACTTCCTCTGTGTTGAATCCACTCTTAACACACAGTGTATGAACCTGCTTGCCACTTCCAAGAGATGCCAAACTTGAACAAACCTTTAGAACACTTGAAATAACAAACTGGTCTACTTCAAGATCTGAACGTACCATGTCTCTGAACAGTGAAAATGCTAATGAGTTCAATCCCACTTTAGCACACCCCATTATCAAACCAGACCAAGCTACAATATCTTTCTTTGGAAGCTTGTGAAACAGACCCAACGCATTTTTTACATTTCCCAGTTTTGCATAGAGATCTAGGAGAATGCTTCCTACAACATAATCTAACTGATACCCACTAGTGACTATCAAACCATGCACTTGAAGCCCAAGTCTCAAGTTAAGTAAGTTGATGCAGACTTTCAAAGCACTACTAAAAGTGTAAGAATCACTATACAGACCAGAGCTATGGATTTGTAAAAGGAGACTCACAGCTGCTTCATTCTGTTCATTAATAGCATAGCCAGAAAGCATAGAATTCCAAAGTGCCAAGTTGTTAGAAGCCAAAGCATCGCAACTCAAGTATTGATCAAATAACCTAACTGCTTCACTTAACACATTGCAATTTGAATACATGTCAACTAATGCCGAAACAGTGAAACAACTATGTTCAAAACCTGACTTAATAACATGACAATGAATCTGTTTCCCCATATCTAACAAACCAAGAGAACTGCATGCTTTTAGACTACAGGGTATTGTGAACTCATCAAGGTCTAAACCTTCTTTATGCATCATACACACAAATTCCAGCGCTTGCAAACTTCCACTGTCGGCCAAACCAGCAATTATAGTATTCCAGGACACAACATTCCTTGCTGGNATAATAATGCTCTAAATGAGGTTCCACTTCAAAATCAGCTTTCATGGACTTAAATATGGTCCATGCCTCTCCGACCAAACCAGCATGTCTACAGGCAGAAAGAACACCTAGAAAGGTGACCTCATTTGGCTTCAATCCTGATTGTATCATCTCATTAAAAAATGTAATAGCTTCCTTTGGTATTCCATTCTGCCCACACCCTACAATGATCCCAGTCCAAGACACAATGTCTCTTTCTGGCATATAGTTAAACAATGCTAAACCAGCCTCAATTTGACCACACTTTAAATACATATCAATAAGAGACGTTAAAGTAACTTCCTCTGTGTTGAATCCACTCTTAACACACAGTGTATGAACCTGCTTGCCACTTCCAAGAGATGCCAAACTTGAACAAACCTTTAGAACACTTGAAATAACAAACTGGTCTACTTCAAGATCTGAACGTACCATGTCTCTGAACAGTGAAAATGCTAATGAGTTCAATCCCACTTTAGCACACCCCATTATCAAACCAGACCAAGCTACAATATCTTTCTTTGGAAGCTTGTGAAACAGACCCAACGCATTTTTTACATTTCCCAGTTTTGCATAGAGATCTATGAGAATGCTTCCTACAACATAATCTAACTGATACCCACTAGTGACTATCAAACCATGCACTTGAAGCCCAAGTCTCAAGTTAAGTAAGTTGATGCAGACCTTCAAAGCACTACTAAAAGTGTAAGAATCAATATACAGACCAGAGCTATGGATTTGTAAAAGGAGACTCACAGCTGCTTCATTCTGTTCATTAATAGCATAGCCAGAAAGCATAGAATTCCAAAGTGCCAAGTTGTTAGAAGCCAAAGCATCGCAACTCAAGTATTGATCAAATAGCCTAACTGCTTCACTTAACACATTGCAATTTGAATACATGTCAACTAATGCCGAAACAGTGAAACAACTATGTTCAAAACCTGACTTAATAACATGACAATGAATCTGTTTCCCCATATCTAACAAACCAAGAGAACTGCATGCTTTTAGACTACAGGGTATTGTGAACTCGTCAAGGTCTAAACCTTCCTTATGCATCATACACACAAATTCCAGCGCTTGCAAACTTCCACTGTCCGCCAAACCAGCAATTATACTATTCCAGGACACAACATTCCTTGCTGGCATTTGATGAAACAAACTGATTGCCTCCTCTATCAAGCCTTCTTTACAATACCCTGAAATGATAGTATTCCAAGAGGTTGAATTCGCACTCAAAAGCTTATCAAAAACTTTCCTTGCATCTCCCAAACGTCCACATTTAACATACATGTCCAAAAGGGTATTCATCAAAACTGTGTCATTCTCTAAATTCTCTCTAGAAAATCGTTTATGTATCAATCTACCCAGTTCAAGATATCCTGCCACAGCACATGCTTTTAAAACCGCAGAATACATAAACCCATTTGGCGCTTCTAATTTAGACTCTAACATATACTCATATAATCTGATAGCTTTGTCAGGTCTTTTGTTACTTGTATAAGCAGAGACCATAGCGGTCCAGGTAACAATATTCTTGTCCGGTATTTCATCGAACAGTTTCTGTGCGTCGTTTAAAAAGGTGAAGTCTACGTACATCGAGAGCAAATTGTTGGCAACGAAGATATTGTGAGAAAACCCATGTTTGATTACATAAGAGTGAAGTGATTTCCCTTGTTTGATAGATTGAATTCGACCACAGTGGCGCAAGGCTACCATGATATGTTTCAAGCCCATGGCTGTCCATGATAGATGAGAGCTCATAGGCTGTCATCAAAAGTTTTCAGTGCATTGCAATACCGAATAAAAAACGTTAAGCAGCGAGTATAGTACGGTGAGGTAAGTCTATACTCGTTTTCAATAAACTTTACAACAAGATAATACTATAATAGGGTTTAAAATTTAAGTTTTTAAAAAATTAAGGGTGCGTTTGGTTATTATTTTGGATAGGATTTTTTTGAATAATATTATATAGTCGAGTAAGGTTATGATTACGAGAATATGATTTAAAAAATATGTGTTTGGTAGAATATTTTTACCTTGATATTTATGTTAAATATTTGATTGATATATTTTTTATATAAATGATTTATTAATATAATATTTTGGTGGATTTTGTTAAAATAATGTATTATTATATATATAACTTATCAATTTACATTTTAATAATATTAAACATTTTATTGGTAATTTTGTCACCAGTAAATATTAAAAAACAAAAACTTATATTAATTTCAAGTACTAATCCAACTGTTTAAAAACATCACATTAATACATATATGACAAAAGTACTAATTATCAACCCTTACAATCGTTCTTACACGTATACTCCATTAAAAACTACGACATGGTCCACTGTGCTGCCCACAGTGCGTTCGTTATGTTATCCCGTACAATCGTCATATTGTCTATAATTCCTTGCTGCGGTTGACTCGGTCCTTCTCCATTTCGGCCATCTTCTGCACCGTTTTGGTGATCACAATATACTTGCTCATTACCCGTATTTCCAGTATACTGTTCGAAGATAGGGTCCTCCATATTGTACATTCTGATATAATTATGAAGTACACAACATGCCATAACAATTTTCCCTTGTTTGTCTAACAGGTAATTGTTCATTCTATTCAGAATACGGAACCGTCTTTTCAAAACATCAAAGGTTCTCTCGACAACATTGTGCAGGGAAGCATGTCTGTAGTTAAACAACTCTTGTTGCCCCCTTCAGTTACGGCGGTGATCAAAAATATGGTAAGCCACTCGCCTATGAGGAGCGAGGAACCCCTCTCTATTTGGATAACCCGCATCAACCAAATAGCATTTCCCTATAATAAAATCATAAATGTTATTTGAATTACAAGGCCTCAACAGTGGAGCAAATACACTATAATACGTCAAGAAAATACTTATACCTAGTGGAGGATGTGGGAATCCAGAATTAGGATTATCAATAATTGAATTTAAAACTCTTGAATCATGCGCAGATCATTCCCATCCAGTAATGACATAAGTGAACAACATCTTAAAGTCACATGCAGCCATTACATTTTGTGACAACGTTCCTTTGCGATTCCGGTACCTATCAGCAAATTCATGTGGAACCAAAGCGTATACATGTGTGCCATCAATGGCTCCAATACAGTCCTATCATCAAAATTGAATTTTACTGATATTAACCGACTATGAACATGAATAACACAATGAACTTAACTATCCACTAATTGAAAACATAATGAACTAGTACCTTAAAGAAAGGGTAATATTTTCGATTGGCTGATATTTTCCTTGGAACCTCACTGAAGTCAGGTGGTCTGATAAACTCTGTCTGTAACTCACATATGGCCTTGCAAACTGTGCCAACATATCTAGAGATCGTCTCACTCGAATGTTGGAAATCCTCTATCATCGTTCTGATTGTCTTGGTTTTACCAACGATTGTTAGAAATATCATAACTTGTTCTTCTACACTCGTCCTCCTGGATGGTCGCAATATGTCTTGCTTTGACAAAATTTCACATAAGTATGTAAAACAGTCTTCGTTCATGCGACACTTGTCAAAGATCCTATCAGCATGACCATTAAGTACTTCCAACATGTACTCACGACCAGTTAATATGGATGTATGTCGTGGTTCACGCCCAATTGTTTCTAACGTGGCAACACCGCATAGTTCAATGGCTATATCTGTCAGTGTTTCTTCTTCGTCATCTGTAGAACATCGTCTTCTTCTTGTACGGTTAGACGATGTCATTTAAACCTGCACATTTGCAAAACATTGATCCACAATTAACAAAATATAACAGTCAATATTTAATTCTAATGACAATCTAAAACGGGGTTGAAACATGTAATATCACATAAAACAGTAGTACAATTAATAAGTTCATATAATAGTGTTATAAATTCTAATTGTAATGACAAATGCCCACTGACGCATACAAAAGGGTTAGCAAACACTTAGGAAATATAATGTCATCTACAAATTCGGAAAGTTTTTATAAATCCAGTTTGCCTTTTCCTTGGGCGGGAGTTTCACGAATATCTCCCGACACCTTAGATTTTCATACAAGTAGTTGACAACCAGGAGGTAAAACTGTGTGGGTACTTGCATGACCGTCATAATGTCAATACAATTGCTCATGGAAAACGGATCAAATGAACGACTGGTGTTCTCTTCGTCCCTCTCATCTGCACTGCGATTGCTAGCCCTCGTTCCCATAGTCAGCCTCTCCACAAGCTCGTCCATTAATCTATCAATGACAGTTGCAAGTGAGTGTCTCGGGCCACTTCGCCTGCTCCTATTTCTTGCTCTTCCATGGCCAGATGTGTTTGGCCATTTTTCACCTGTCATCCGATCTGGATCAGGTTCAAAGTCGTTATCATCCAGGGGAACCACGCCCTGATTGGAATAACTGGAGGTCTCCACTGGTTGAGATGTAGAGTTGTACGCATATCTCCCAGTGGCAGTTTGCTTCTCAAATATGATTTCATAAAGGTCCTTGTGAGGAAAGCCCTTGTGGTAGAATTGTTGCGCCAGTGGGTTTTGCTGGTAAAGCAAAAGAATAATATATTAATATTTGACAGTTCGAAAAAAAATATGTGTACAATTACGGCGTCGTTGATTAATATTAGTTTAAAAAGTTGAAAATTTACCTTCACATATTCTTGCCAAACCTCTACGGGACACGTTGGACATTACGACTCATGATCCCACCCGAACCCCGTGTGTTGTAGCAATTTCCGTAATGCGTGATATAGTCTTCGTAGGCGAAAGTACTTAGATGTTAGTTATGTGACGTTGAGTCTCCTCCCAGCCACTGATGATATGTCGTCCAACATTTCTTGGTAATCTGCTATTTTAATTGAAATACTGTGCGCAGTTTTCGCCTGCTCAGACAACAGGATTAGAAATTTGTGGGTCATCTCAGCAGACCAGTTCATGTTATCACCCATCTAAGGACAGTACGGTGAGAACGAAAACTAACATTGGGACACCATACGAATCACCAATCACATTACAAACAGACATACACACATGTAAACGTAATCAAGTAAACACAGATAAACTTATACCTTATTCGATCCGACACTGCTTAAAGACGTCAATGAAGGGGAAGATACAGACAATGTCGACCAACAGGGTGTATGACGAACTCCAAGTCTAGAAAAACGTCGAAACTTACGCCTCTGCTGCAAGTAGTAATAAATCCTGCGACGTCGGGACAAATTATACTGACATTTGTGCATATGATCGTAATCTACAGAACAAATATATCAGTTAGTGAAATCCCAACAAATTATTTCCAATAATCAAATAATTTTTTACTCCCAAAATTTATCCATTACATACAGCATGTTACATAAACAACATATGAAACTGCATAATATTTTGACGCATGTGCTAAACATTGTAAGTAACATAGCACATGCTGTAACCGTTAAACCCCACAAACAAATCCATAGATCCAATTGTGCTCACGTGTAGATATCAGTTTCAGTCAACCAATTATAAAGCGCATAATTACAATCGAAATTAAAAAGATTAATGAAAAGAAAAAACAGTAATAACACAAATTATTTCCAATAAAATAAAAATGAGGAAAATTGCGTCTCAGGTGTCTTGAAACCTGAGACGCAATTTGTAAATTGATTAACAAAGGAGTTTATGTCTAAAAATGTACAAATTACACCGAACACTTTCCATATGATAAGTCAATGAACAAATCAACAAAAGAAAACACAAATTAAAAGTACAACAAACCCCATGATTTACCTCTACAGTATAACCTAACATACATCAAGTGGATGACACGTGGAGATTAAAAAGGAAGCAATTGATCTCACATGGCCTTCATCTTGTGTATCACATTCCCATACTTGGTAACACAGATCTAAGACCAACACACACCAAAACAATAACAAATACCTGTGATTGCTTTTTATTGTCACATTTATTCACATTTCTTCTAATCTATGCCTCGTCCACCAAACTATGAGTTTCAAGAATGGTGGAACAAGCAAAGAGACAATGGTCACGAACGGTGGTGGGTGGGTTTCGCAAAAAAACTGACGTGGGACAGATCTGGTGGTGTGAGGTGGTTCACGGTGGTGGGTGGGTTTCGCAAAAAAACTATCGTGGGACAGGTCTGGTGGTGTGGGGTGGTTCACGGTGGTTGACGGTGAATGTGGTGGTGTGGGGTGGTTCACGGTGGTGGGTGGTTGACGGTGAATGTGCGACAGATCTAGTGGTGTGTGGTTCACGGTGTGAAGAAAACTGAGAAAATGAAGTTGGATGCATTATGTTTGGTATTTGCAAGTGGAGAAGAAGTTGGATGGAAGAAGAAGAAGTTTGTAAACGTGGTGAAGCACTGATGCAGTGAAGAAGACTGAGAAAATGAAAAAAAAAAATGAGAAAGAGAAAAAAAAAACTGCAAAAAGTCTTAACGGTAAAAAAAAAAAAAAGATGAAGAAGTTATGTTTGGTATTTGCAAGTGGAGAAGAAGTTGGATGGAAGAAGAAGAAGTTTGTAAACGTGGTGAAGCACTCAGGCTCGGCTCAAGGGGTAGGCAAGTGAGGCACCTGCCTAGGGCCCCCCAAAAATAGGGGCCCAAATTTTTTATAATTGTTTTTTAATATATTTAAAAACGAAAATGGTGAATGATTTTTTATCCAGTCCAAGGGGCAAAAAAAAAAAAAAAAAAAAGAAGCCAAAAAGGCCCAAATTTATTATAAACTTTTTATATATATTCCCACCCAAAGTTTGACAAAATAGTAAGTTTATACCTCTAGTTTTATATATTCCAATTTACACCCCTAAATTAACACATTGAATTTCTTTTAACAATAAAAGCCTAAAATAGTCATTTACATGTCTCAAATTACTCTACCCCAATTTCATCCCGAAATTTGACATTCACATAAATCATCTCCACCCCTCTTCTGCCGCTAGCCGTTTGGAGCTGATTCCGATCAATTTTCTCACCTAAATTGACTGGAATCATCACTTTATCATTTCCCAAGTGTTTTTCCAACCTTGATAGCCCTCGATTTGACCCTTTTTTTACAAATCTCATAACCTAACTCCACCACACACGACAGCCATATGTACCCAGTGTTGTTGGCTTTCCCCGACATCACCATCTTCCTCCCCCCAACCCTTTCACTAAAATCCCTATCATACCTCATTTGTTTACTCCGTTAATCACCAGCCACCGATACCTTTTGGGTTGCGACTTCTCAAGCCTTTTCTGGCCAATCCAGCCATTGGAAATTACCTATTTCACCACCTATCGCTTCTCCAACATTTGCTCTCCAAAACCTCCCACAAACCTTAACCCGTTAGCCTGCCGATCATCGTCCACTTCTCCTAGTGATTTTACATCTCAAAAGGCAAGAAAATAAATTTGAAATAATTTTTTTAATAAATGCTTATATTATTAGAAGGCCCCCAAAGTAACTCTTGCTTAAGGTCACAAATGTTTTTGAGACGGCCATGGAAGCACTGATGTAGTGAAGAAGACTGAGAAAAAAAAAAATGAGAAAGACAAAAAAAAAATTGCAAAAAGTCTTAACGGTAAAAAAAAAAGCTGAAGAAGTTATGTTTGGTATTTGCTGGTGGAGAAGAAGTTGGATGGAAGAAGAAGAAGTTTGTAAACGTTGTGAAAAGACTGAGAAAATGAAAAAAAAAAATGAGAAAGACAAAAAAAAGTTGCAAAAAGTCTTAACAGTCAAAAACATGTCAGGATCATTTTTTCATAATTCAATTGTGTGAATAATAAGCCAAACACTATTCAAATAATCGGTTTCAGAATATGAGAATAAATAATAAGCCAAACGCACCCTAAGATTTCAGATTTATTTAGTTTTGTAAACCTTATATTTTAGGATTTTGGAGTTTTAATAAACTAATCCATTTTAATATATATGTCGTTTCAAAATTATTACTTTTTTCTAAAATAAATGTCATTTGACAAAAAAGTTGAGTGACCCCTTCTCTCTTTTTGGTTTTATAGCCCTGGTCTCCTCTCTTTTTCTTTTCTTTGCCCCTTTGCCTCCTCTCTCTTTTTCTCTTTTTGTTTCTTGGTGTGCCCTTTATTTTCAGCAAATTCGAAATCCCTCCTGCCTCAATTTTGAATCTGTCACCACGGCTTAAACTGATACTAAGCTTAGCTTGTTATAGAAAACCAGAAACACAACCCATGTAAACCTTTTCTACATCTCTCTGTTTATATACTGTGTTTTTGTTCATTCTTTCAAACACCATTAACTCTTCCTTAGCTATGTCATCAACTTCATTCGTAGCTTCTAATGTTGGAAGAACATTCAAATCAATTTCTCCAAGCACATATCTTCTACTATGACATTGTTCACCCATGGTGATTAGTGAAAAAAAAAAAGAGATAAAATAAGGTGAATGTAGACGTAAAAATCTACCTGTACGGAAAGGAGGGTCTGATCCCATGAGGTTGAGGCCACTAGCGATCTGCTGTACCTGCACACGTAGAGAAACACACGCGTGAAGCGAACGGGAAACACCAGGGTGGTGTTTTCCGTAGGAAACACCAGGGTGGTGTTTGCCGTAGGCACTCCGACGCTCAAGTCAGCAAGGCTGAAAGGCTAATATAGTGAGGGCTAGGGAATGAGAAATTACCGGAAGTCTAGTCGGGGACTGTGACTAGTGTGACTCTGACACAGACCCTAGAGGAATTAGGGTCGTGGTGAGTTGTCTTACCAGTGTCTAAATAGGAAGGTGACCCTGTTTAGGAGAATTAACTGAGTAGGAAAGTGATCAGGAATAGGAAGGCGGCCTTGAATAGGAGGTTGATTAGGAGTAGGAAAATACTCTGAAAGGGCTGTGGGCTCTGGATTCGTCCGTGGACCTAGGAAATGGACTAGGTTTAAGAGGCTTGTGCCCGCGTAGTTTGGGCCGGCTATACCTCATGTCAAAATAGGACTAACCTGGCTTGGGCCTTTGTAGGACTGGGCCTGGTCTTTCTTCACTAATGGTCCTATTTCCCTATTTGGGCCAAGGACGATTTTTGGCCCTAACAGTTTGTCCTCCACTCTCTGAGTTGAGAGTATCTTAAGTCAGAGAGTAGGTTGCGCTCAAGGCGAGCTCGGTCTTTCCTCATGGACGAGCGATCATTGGATAGTGATCTGACCGCCGCAAGTGATTTGATTGGACCTCGTTCGGTATCCACTCCTGAACAAGAGCATGCCACCATCGCGATGTGCCTGATCGGTTCGACGAGCCGAAGAGCAGAGAACTAGGTATGGTTGCTCCGTACGTCCACGCGATTAGCAAGGAAACCGCGCAAGGGGCAATCATTCGTCATGCCGGAACGGGCGAGTTCAGGAAGTTCACCGAGGAGCTTCATTCGGTCGGGGTGTCGGGACGACCAGGTAGGTGAGGTGACCGAACTACACGTTGACCACTCGTTCGCCGCGGGCGGACGAATGGACGAGGCTTGATGCTGTTCTGAAGAGAGCTTAACCCGGGCTACTCCAAGCTCATGCATCGATCGACCGGGTCTTCCGGGCTGGCTGAGTACGAGATGCCTGGGAGGGCTCCTGACCTGAGAAGCTGAGTCGGTCGGACGGATTAAATGGCCAAGTATACTGTTGGGGCGAAGGTTAGATGCGTGTCGAACATACTTCTGGAGGTACAAGCTGAGTCGGCCGGGAGGGTCAGGCGACCGAGATGCAGAATCCATACAGGTCCACGGTTTCCCAGGTGGTCTGGATCGCTGCCACGTGTATGGTGGCGATCAATTAGTCGTTTCGAGAGTGGGAAAACGAAAAGACTCCTGACAACTGACCAATCACAGCCTGCCACGTGTCTACATTTTCTTTACAAAATTGGGGAGCAGACTGTTCATCTTCCATTTGCGTTGGGACAAGGGCGGTCTTGCTTGGCGCGAAGGCTGCTGGTTCGGGGGTAGGGTACGGTACTAAAGGTCCTCGGACTTCCAGGCGGTTTTTCTTTTGGGCAGCTGTTCACCGTTGGCATCCGAAAAATCTCTCCCCCTTTTTTTCTGCGTTTTTGTCCCAGGTTCTTGAGCAAAGGTGGTCTTTTCTACAATCATCCAAGGTAATTTCTTCATTTTAGGCCATTTTGCTGTTCTGTAGGTAGATTTCTTTTTTGTTAAAATTTTTGGGAGGTAGGATAAAGGTGTTTTCAACTTTTGAGCGGGTTTAAACTGGGTTTCCAAGTGTTTTAGTGTTAGGATTTTGGAGAATAGGCGTAGGTTTGAATTTTTCGGTGGATATCAGGGAAGAATCCGGCAGTTTCGAATATTTTCTGGGTTTTTTGGATTGGGCCTGGAAGACGAAGTCGACTTAGGCGTTGTTTGGGTCGGTCGGTACGTCTGACCGAGTGGTGAGGGGTCGTCTGGTGTGGACTAGGCGGTCGGTCATCCATAGCGAGTGGGAGTTTTTAGGTTCGTGGGAGTGAGCGAGGTTAGTAGGTGACTCGGTTTGAGCTTGGAGGTAGGTCGGTCGCCTAGGGCGAGCGAACTACTATACTGAACCTGGTTCTAGGGTCGGTCGGTCGAAAGGGTCGACCAAGGGTAGGTTGTCGTCTAGTTATCTGATAGGTCGGATAGTAGCGTCTCTTCATTCGGCCAATTAGGCGGGGCGACTGAGATTGAAGAGTGACTTTCGCGGGTGTCGGTCGGTGTTGGAGGACGACTGGTAGCTGGGTTGACATTTTGAGAGTTGTTGAATTCTCCAAGGAACGAGTCGGTCAGTTTAGACGGGCGAGTCATCCGCTATGTCTGACGATACGTCATCAGAGTCGAGTCGAGATGGGGTTGATGTTGGGGACGAGTATGAGCGTGCCCCGATTATGGTGATGATGCCCGAGGGAAGCGTTCCGGTCGGCGTGCCGACCGCAGTTAGTATTGCTGCTCCAGGGTCGAGTGGAGCTGGGCCGAGTGGCTCGGGTCGGTATGGTAGGAGTGGGGAAGACTCCGAAGGGGCTGGCAGTCCCTCTTCATCCGGTAGTAGCTTTGAGGAAGAGCTGAGCCAGCAGGGCAGTGGGATTCTGACCAGGGATTATCCGCTCGTGCTGAAGGATAGTGACATGTGGCATATCCGTATGCTGTATCATATCCCTGGTTCTGTCAAAGTCCAGACCCCGCAGTCTTACGAGCAGGTTGATTGGGAAGCTGAAGGTTGGGTCTGTGTGTACGAGAAATGGTTTCACGATGGGTTGCGGTTGCCTGTGTCTCGCCTCGTCTGGGAGGTGCTGAATCACTTCATTATTGCCCCTTTCCAACTTATGCCGAACGCCTGGAGACTGTTGATGGCCTTGGAGGATTTGTGTGTTCGGCATCAAATTGTGTTCGGGTTGCACGAGCTGCTGTACTCGTACTTCCTGAAGGAGAATGATAAGGAGAAGGACCGATATCTACTAAACTTGAGGCACGACCGGTCTCATCTAGTGACCGACCTGCGGTCTAGTGATAAAAACTGGAAAGACTGCTATTTTTTCTTGAAGGGTCAGGCCGTTTTCGGAGACAGGGGCACGGGTGAGATCCCGATCGGCTGGCGAGCTACTGGTGAGAACTTCGTCGTTTCTTTCGTACTTTTGATTACTAAATCTTGATTGTGTTTTTTGTTTGCAGAGCTCGATTTCAATCGTGCTGGGCAGAGCGGGGACGGCTTGGACGTAGCTACCCAGAGGGTGTTAGCCATCCCGTTAGAGCAGAGGGATTGGCAAGTGGTGCTGGCAGAGTCTATCTGAGGAGCAGTATTCTTTGGGCCGGAGTAGAGGCTATTCAGAGAGGTACTCCCTTCCCCTCACTGAAGTAGACTTGGGATGTGCTCCTGAGTCGATACTGCAACCATATCATTTTTGGTGAGTCCGGGCTGAACCCACTAACC